>NC_092728.1:107161701-107476701 GCF_047496885.1 Scyliorhinus torazame | reverse complement strand
CACAAATGTAACTATAATTAATCTCTCCAGCAGAGGGCAGTAGAGCGGAGAAGCTGATTGGCTGTTGCAGGGGAAATTTGCAAACGTGCATTGTGGTCACCGTAACTTGAAGCAAGTGAAGGCAAGCATCCAGCAGAGGGCAGTAGAGCGGAGCTGCTGATTGGCTGTTGCGGGGGAAATTGGCAAAAGTGCATTGTGAGGTCACCGTAACTTGAAGATGGTTTGTGGAGGAGCTGTTGTCAAGTGACACATAAACCTGAAACACTTACTCAGTGTTTCCCTCCCTACCCCATCCTCTAACCAAAAAAAAAACAACCGCTGTAAGGATCCCAGCCAAGAGAAAGGCTCAAGGGCAGGTAGAAGTAGAAAGTTGAACCGTGATGTCACAGCCTGCAGGTAAGTGATTGGCTGGTGACTGGTAAGTAGTTTATCTTTTCCCTGAGGTGTTATCGTGCGGGGCGCAGTGGTTGCTGAGTGAGTGCTTGCTGAGAAGGGGAGTAAATTTTTAAAAAACTTACTGTAGAGAGTTTCCAGCTGAATCCAGTCGGAGTGAGGACAGAGTGACTGCTGTGTAAGTAGTAAAGATTTAAATTGTTTGCGCAGGACGATAACAGCTGATTACTGTTCTCGTGCGGGGCGCAGTGGTTGCTGGTTAAGTGTTTTATTTTTACCTGTATTTAAGTTGGGCGGTTCCTAAACCCTAGACACTACACTTGTAGTGTCCCCCACCCTTCCACCTCCTTTAAACTAAGGAGTGGAGTGAATAACAGGGAAGCTCTTTCTTTCTTTCTTTTTTTTATCTAGAGGGGATGGCAGGGAAGGCAGTGCAATGTTCCTCCTGCAGGATGTTTGAGGTGAGGGACGCCGTCAGTGTCCCTGCTGATTTCATCTGTGGGAAGTGCACCCATCTCCAGCTCCTCAGAAACCGCGTTAGGGAACTGGAGCTGGAGCTGGATGAACTTCGGATCATTCGGGAGGCAGGGGTGGTTATAGATAGAAGCTTCAGGGATGTAGTTACTCCGAAGAATAAAGATAGATGGGTGATGGTGAGAGGGGCTGGGAGGAAGCAGTCAGTACAGGGATCCCCTGTGGCCGTTTCCCTTAGTAACAAGTATGCCGCTTTGGATACTGTTGGGGGAGGGGACTTACCAGGGGTAAGCCATGGGGTACAGGACTCTGGCACAGAGTCTGTCCCTGTTGCTCAGAAGGGAAGGGGGGGGGGGGGGGAAGAGGAGTAGAGCATTAGTCATTGGAGACTCCATAGTTAGGGGGATAGATAGGAGATTCTGTGGGAACGAGAGAGACTCGCGGTTGGTGTGTTGTCTCCCAGGTGCCAGGCTGCGTGATGTCTCGGATCGTGTTTTCGGGATCCTTAAGGGGAGGGGGAGTAGCCCCAAGTCGTGGTCCACATAGGTACCAATGACATAGGTAGGAAAAGGGATAGGGGTGTAAGGCAGGAATTCAGGGAGCTAGGGTGGACACTTAGATCTAGGACAAACAGAGTTATTATCTCTGGGTTGTTACCCGTGCCACGTGCTAGCGAGACGAGGAATAAGGAGTGAGAGGAGTTGAACACGTGGCTACAGGGATGGTGCAGGAGGGAGGGTTTCAGATTTCTGGATAGTTGTGGCTCATTCTGGGGTCGGTGGGACCTCTACAAATGGGTTGGTCTACACCTGGACCAGCGGGGCACCAATATCCTGGGGGCGAAATTTGCTAATGCTCTTCGGGAGGGTTTAAACTAGTTCAGCAGGGGCTTGGGAACCTGAATTGTAGCTCCAGTATACAGGAGGTTGAGAGTAGTGAGGTCATGAGTAAGGTTTCAAAGTTGCAGGAGTGTACCGGCAGGCAGGAAGGTGGTTTAAAGTGTGTCTTCTTCAATGCCAGGAGCATCCGGAATAAGGTGGGTGAACCTGCGGCATGGGTTGGTTCCTGGGTCTTCGATGTTGTGGCCATTTCGGAGACATGGATAGAGCAGGGTCAGGAATGGTTGTTGTAGGTGCCGGGGTTTAGATATTTCAGTAAGCTCAGGGAAGGTGGTAAAAGAGGGGGAGGGGTGGCATTGTTAGTCAAGGACAGTATTACGGTGGCAGAAAGGACGTTTGATGAGGACTCGTCTACTGAGGTAGTATGGGCTGAGCTTAGAAACCGGAAAGGAGAGGTCACACTGTTAGGGATTTTCTATAGGCCTCCGAAAAGTTCCAGAGATGGAGAGGAAAGGATTGCAAAGGTGATTCTGGATAGGAGTGAAAGCAACAGGGTAGTTGTTATGGGGGTCTTTAACTTTCCAAATACTGAGTGGAAACGCTATAGTTCGAGTACATTAGATCGGTCTGTTTTTGTCCAATGTGTGCAGGAGGGTTTCCTGCCACAGTATGTAGATAGGCCAACAAGAGGCGAGGCCATATTGGATTTGGTACTGGGTAATGAACCAGGACAGGTGTTAGATTTGGAGGTAGGTGAGCACTTTGGTGATAGTGACCACAATTCGATTACGTTTACTTTAGTGATGGAAAGGGATAGGTATATACCGTAGGACAAGAGTTATATCTGGGGGAAAGGCAATTATGATGCGATGAAGCAAGACTTAGGATGCATCGGATGGAGAGGAAAACTGCAGGGGATGGGCACAATGGAAATGTGGAGCTTGTTCAAGGAACAGCTACTGCGTGTCCTTGATAAGTATGTACCTGTCAGGCAGGGAGGAAGTGGTTGAGCGAGGGAACTGTGGTTTACTAAAGCAGTCGAAACACTTGTCAAGAGGAAGTAGGACGCTTATGTAAAGATGAGACATGAAGGTTCAGTTAGGGCACTTGAGAGTTACAAGTTAGCTGGGAAAGACCTAAAGTGAGAGCTAAGAAGAGCCAAGGAGGGGACATGAGAAGTCTTTGGCAGGTAGGATCAAGGATAACCTTAAAGCTTTCTATAGATACGTCAGGAATAAAAGAATGACTAGGGTAAGAGTAGGGCCAGTCAAGGACAGTAGTGGGAAGTTGAGCGTGGAGTCCGAGGAGATAGGATAGGTGCTAAATGAATATTTTTCGTCAGTATTCACACAGGATAAAGATAATGTTGTCGAGGAAAATACTGAGATTCAGGCTACTAGACTAGAAGGGCTTGAGGTTCATAAGGAGGAGGTGTTAGCAATTCTGGAAAGTGTAAAAATAGATAAGTTCCCTGGGCCGGATGGGATTTATCCTAGGATTCTCTGGGAAGCTAGGGAGGAGATTGCTGAGCCTTTGGCTTTGATCTTTCAGTCATCTTTGTCTGCAGGAATAGTGCCAGGAGACTGGAGGATAGCAAATGTTGTCCCCTTGTTCAAGAAGGGGAGTAGAGACAACCCCGGTAACTATAGACCAGTGAGCCTTACTTCTGTTGTGGGCAAAGTCTTGGAAAGGTTTATAAGAGATAGGATGTATAATCATCTGGAAAGGAATAATTTGATTAGAGATAGTCAACACGGTTTTGTGAAGGGTAGGTCGTGCCTCACAAACCTTATTGAGTTCTTTGAGAAGGTGACCAAACAGGTGGATGAGGGTAAAGCAGTTGATGTGGTGTATATGGATTTACCAAAGTTTTGTACAGCTGCATCATCACCTCACGGCTCTTAAATTCAATCCCTCTGTTTTTTTTTAATTAAATATTTTATTGAAAATTTTTGGTCAACCAACACAGTACATTGTGCATCCTTTACACAATATTATAACAACACAAATAACTGACCTATTTTATAAATAAAAAATGAATAAATAATAAATAACAAAAATGAAAACTAGCCCTAATTGGCAACTGCCTTGTCACAAGTAACACTCTCCAAAAATATAATTTAACAGTCCAATATATAATTATCTGTAGCAACGACCTATACATACTATACAGTATATATTAACAACCCTGAGAGTCCTTCTGGTTCCTCCTCCCCCCCCCACCCCCCCTCCCCCCCCCACCCCCCCTCCCCCCCCTCCCCCCCCTGCCCCCCTGCCCCTCCCCCCCTCCCCCCCCCCCCCCCCCCCCGATCCTGGGCTGCTGCTGCTGCCTTCTTTTTCCCATTCCGTCTATCTTTCTGCGAGGTATTCGACGAACGGTTGCCACCGCCTGGTGAACCCTTGAGCCGACCCCCTTAGGACGAACTTAATCCGCTCTAGCTTTATAAACCCCGCCATGTCATTTATCCAGGTCTCCACCCCCGGGGGCTTGGCTTCTTTCCACATTAACAATATCCTGCGCCGGGCTACTAGGGACGCAAAGGCCAAAACATCGGCCTCTCTCGCCTCCTGCACTCCCGGCTCTTGTGCAACCCCAAATATAGCCAACCCCCAGCTTGGTTCGACCCGGACTCCTACTACTTTTGAAAGCACCTTTGTCACCCCCATCCAAAACCTCTGTAGTGCCGGGCATGACCAAAACATATGGGTATGATTCGCTGGGCTTCTCGAGCACCTCGCACACCTATCCTCCACCCCAAAAAATTTACTGAGCCGTGCTCCAGTCATATGTGCCCTGTGTAATACCTTAAACTGAATCAGGCTTAGCCTGGCACACGAGGACGACGAGTTTACCCTGTTTAGGGCATCTGCCCACAGCCCCTCCTCGATCTCCTCCCCCAGCTCTTCTTCCCATTTCCCCTTTAGTTCATCTACCATAGTCTCCCCTTCGTCCCTCATTTCCCTATATATATCTGACACCTTACCATCCCCCACCCATGTCTTTGAGATCACTCTGTCCTGCACCTCTTGTGTCGGGAGCTGCGGGAATTCCCTCACCTGTTGCCTCGCAAAAGCCCTCAGTTGCATATACCTGAATGCATTCCCTTGGGGCAACCCATATTTCTCGGTCAGCGCTCCCAGACTCGCGAACTTCCCATCCACAAACAGATCTTTCAGTTGCGTTATTCCTGCTCTTTGCCACATTCCATATCCCCCATCCATTCCCCCCGGGGCAAACCTATGGTTGTTTCTTATCGGGGACCCCCCCAAGGCTCCAGTCTTTCCCCTATGCCGTCTCCACTGTCCCCAAATCTTCAGTGTAGCCACCACCACCGGGCTTGTGGTGTAGTTCCTCGGTGAAAACGGCAATGGGGCTGTCACCATAGCCTGTAGGCTAGTCCCCCTACAGGACGCCCTCTCTAATCTCTTCCACGCCGCTCCCTCCTCCTCTCCCATCCACTTACTCACCATTGAAATATTAGCGGCCCAATAATACTCACTTAGGCTCGGTAGTGCCAGCCCCCCCCTATCCCTGCTACGCTGTAAGAATCCCTTCCTCACTCTCGGGGTCTTCCCGGCCCACACAAAACCCATGATGCTCTTTTCAATCCTTTTAAAAAAAGCCTTCGTGATCACCACCGGGAGGCACTGAAACACAGAGGAATCTCGGGAGGACCACCATCTTAACCGCCTGCACCCTCCCTGCCATTGACAGGGATACCATATCCCATCTCTTGAAATCCTCCTCCATCTGTTCCACCAGCCGCGTTAAATTTAACCTATGCAATGTGCCCCAATTCTTAGCTATCTGGATCCCCAGGTAACGAAAGTCCCTTGTTACCTTCCTCAACGGTAGGTCCTCTATTTCTCTACTCTGCTCCCCTGGATGCACCACAAACAACTCACTTTTCCCCATGTTCAATTTATACCCTGAAAAATCCCCAAACTCCCCAAGTATCCGCATTATTTCTGGCATCCCCTCCGCCGGGTCCGCCACGTATAGTAGCAAATCGTCCGCATACAAAGATACCCGGTGCTCTTCTCCTCCCCTAAGTACTCCCCTCCACTTCTTGGAACCCCTCAACGCTATCGCCAGGGGCTCAATCGCCAGTGCAAACAATAATGGGGACAGAGGGCATCCCTGCCTTTTCCCTCTATGGAGCCGAAAATATGCAGATCCCCGTCCATTCGTGACCACGCTCGCCATCGGGGCCCTATACAACAGCTGCACCCATCTAACATACCCCTCTCCAAAACCAAATCTCCTCAACACCTCCCACAAATAATCCCACTCCACTCTATCAAATGCTTTCTCGGCATCCATCGCCACTACTATCTCCGTTTCTCCCTCTGGTGGGGCCATCATCATTACCCCTAACAACCTCCGTATATTCGTGTTCAGCTGTCTCCCCTTCACAAACCCAGTTTGGTCCTCGTGGACCACCCCCGGGACACATTCCTCTATTCTCATTGCCATTACCTTGGCCAGGACCTTGGCATCTACATTTAGGAGGGAAATAGGTCTATAGGACCCGCATTGTAGCGGGTCCTTTTCCTTCTTTAAGAGAAGCGATATCGTTGCTTCAGACATAGTCGGGGGCAGTTGTCCCCTTTCCTTTGCCTCATTAAAGGTCCTCGTCAGTACCGGGGCGAGCAAGTCCACATATTTTCTATAGAATTCGACTGGGAATCCATCCGGTCCCGGGGCCTTTCCCGCCTGCATGCTCCTAATTCCTTTCACCACTTCTTCTACCTCGATCTGTGCTCCCAGTCCCACCCTTTCCTGCTCTTCCACCTTGGGAAATTCCAGCCGATCCAAGAAGCCCATCATTCTCTCCCTCCCATCCGGGGGTTGAGCTTCATATAATTTTTTATAAAATGTCTTGAACACTCCATTCACTCTCTCTGCTCCCTGCTCCATCTCTCCTTCCTCATCCCTCACTCCCCCTATTTCCCTCGCTGCTCCCCTTTTCCTCAATTGGTGTGCCAGCAACCTGCTCGCCTTCTCCCCATATTCGTACTGTACACCCTGTGCCTTCCTCCATTGTGCCTCTGCAGTGCCTGTAGTCAGCAAGTCAAATTCTACATGTAGCCTTTGCCTTTCCCTGTACAGTCCCTCCTCCGGTGCTTCCGCATATTGTCTGTCCACCCTCAAAAGTTCTTGCAGCAACCGCTCCCGTTCCTTACTCTCCTGCTTCCCTTTATGTGCCCTTATTGATATCAGCTCCCCTCTAACCACCGCCTTCAACGCCTCCCAGACCACTCCCACCTGGACCTCCCCATTATCATTGAGTTCCAAGTACTTTTCAATGCACCCCCTCACCCTTAGACACACACCCTCATCTGCCATTAGTCCCATGTCCATTCTCCAGGGTGGGCGCCCTCCTGTTTCCTCCCCTATCTCCAAGTCCACCCAGTGTGGAGCGTGATCCGAAATGGCTATAGCCGTATACTCCGTTCCCCTCACCTTCGGGATCAATGCCCTACCCAGCACAAAAAAGTCTATTCGCGAGTAGACTTTATGGACATAGGAGAAAAACGAGAACTCCTTACTCCTAGGTCTGCTAAATCTCCACGGGTCTACACCTCCCATCTGCTCCATAAAATCTTTAAGTACCTTGGCTGCTGCCGGCCTCCTTCCAGTCCTGGACTTCGACCTATCCAGCCCTGGTTCCAACACCGTATTAAAATCTCCCCCCATTATCAGCTTTCCCATCTCTAGGTCCGGAATGCGTCCTAGCATCCGCCTCATAAAATTGGCATCATCCCAGTTCGGGGCATATACGTTTACCAAAACCACCGTCTCCCCCTGTAGTTTGCCACTCACCATCACGTATCTGCCCCCGTTATCCGCCACTATAGTCTTTGCCTCGAACATTACCCGCTTCCCCACTAATATAGCCACCCCCCTGTTTTTCGCATCTAGCCCCGAATGGAACACCTGCCCCACCCATCCTTTGCGTAGCCTAACCTGGTCTATCAGTTTCAGGTGCGTTTCCTGTAACATAACCACATCTGCCTTAAGTTTCTTAAGGTGTGCGAGTACCCGTGCCCTCTTTATCGGCCCGTTCAGCCCTCTCACGTTCCACGTGATCAGCCGAGTTGGGGGGCTTCCTACCCCCCCCCCCTTGTCGATTAGCCATCACCTTTTTCCAGCTCCTCACCCGGTTCCCACGCAGCTGTATCTCCCCCAGGCGGTGCCCCCCCGCCCATCCTTTCCCATACCAGCTCCCCCCTCTCCCCAGCAGCAGCAACCCAGTAATTCCCCCCTCCCACCCCCCCGCTAGATCCCCCGCTAGCGTAATTACTCCCCCCATGTTGCTCCCAGAAGTCAGCAAACTCTGGCTGACCTCGGCTTCCCCCCGTGACCTCGGCTCGCACCGTGCGACGCCCCCTCCTTCCTGCTTCTCTATTCCCGCCATGATTATCATAGCGCGGGAACCAAGCCCGCGCTTCTCCCTTGGCCCCGCCCCCAATGGCCAACGCCCCATCTCCTCCACCTCCCCTCCTCCCCCCATCACCACTTGTGGGAGAGAGAAAAGTTACCACATCGCAGGATTAGTACATAAAACCCCTCTTTGCCCCCCACATTCGCCCCACCACTTTGTTCGAACGTTCTTTTTAATAACCCGCTCATTCCAGTTTTTCTTCCACAATAAAAGTCCACGCTTCATCCGCCATCTCAAAGTAGTGGTGCCTCCCTCGATATGTGACCCACAGTCTTGCCGGTTGCAGCATTCCAAATTTTATCTTCTTTTTATGAAGCACCGCCTTGGCCCGATTAAAGCTCGCCCTCCTTCTCGCCACCTCCGCACTCCAGTCTTGATAAACGCGGATCACCGCGTTCTCCCATTTACTGCTCCGAGTTTTCTTCGCCCATCTAAGGACCATTTCTCTATCCTTAAAACGGAGGAATCTCACCACTATGGCTCTGGGAATTTCTCCTGCTCTCGGTCCTCGCGCCATCACTCGGTATGCTCCCTCCACCTCCAACGGACCCGCCGGGGCCTCCGCTCCCATTAACGAGTGCAGCATCGTGCTCACATATGCCCCGACGTCCGCTCCCTCCACACCTTCAGGAAGACCAAGAATCCTCAGGTTGTTCCTCCTTGCGTTGTTTTCCAGTGCCTCCAACCTTTCCACACATCGTTTCTGATGTGCCTCCTGCGTCTCCGTCTTCACCACCAGGCCCTGTATATCGTCCTCATTCTCGGCTGCCTTTGCCTTCACGACCTGAAGCTCCCGCTCCTGGGTCTTTTGTTCCTCCTTTAGCCCTTCGATCGCCTGTAGTATCGGGGCCAACAGCTCTTTCTTCATTTCCTTTTTGATCTCTTCCACACAGCATTTCAAGAACTCTTGTTGTTCAGGGCCCCATGTTAAACTGCCACCTTCCGACGCCATCTTGGTTTTTGCTTGCCTTCCTTGCCGCTGTTCTAAAGGATCCACTGCAATCTGGCCACTCTCTCCTCCTTTTTCCATCCGTATCCAGGGGGGATTCCCTTCTGGTTTACCGCGCAGTGTTTTTAGCCGTCAAAATTGCCGTTGGGGCTCCTATCAAGAGCCCAAAAGTCCGTTTCACGGGGAGCTGCCGAAACGTGCGACTCAGCTGGTCATCGCCGCACCCGGAAGTCTTCAATCCCTCTGTTAATGAACGCGAGCACACCATCGGCCTTCTTCACAGCTCTATCCACTTGAGTGGCAACTTTCAAAGATGTATGAACATAGACCCCAAGATCTCTCTGCTCCTCCACATTGCCAAGAACTCTACCGTTAACCCTGTATTCCGCATTCATATTTGTCCTTCCAAAATGGACAACCTCACACTTTTCAGGGTTAAACTCCATCTGCCACTTCTCAGCCCAGCTCTGCATCCTATCTATGTCTCTTTGCAGCCGACAACAGCCCTCCTTACTATCCACAACTCCACCAATCTTCGTATCGTCTGCAAATTTACTGACCCACTCTTCAACTCCCTCATCCAAGTCATTAATGAAAATCAAAAACAGCAGAGGACCCAGAACTGATCCCTGCGGTACGCCATTGGTAACTGGGATCCAGGCTGAATATTTGCCATCCACCACCACTCTCTGACTTCTATCGGTTAGCCAGTTTGTTGTCCAACTGGCCACATTTCCCACTATCCCATGCCTCCTTACTTTCTGCATAAGCCTACCATGGGGAACTTTATGCCTTACTAAAATCCATGTACACTACATCCACTGCTTTACCTTCATCCACATGCTTGGTCACCTCCTCAAAGAATTCAATAAGACTTGTAAGGCAAGACCTACCCCTCACAAATCCGTGCTGACTATCCCTAATCAAGCAGTGTCTTTCCAGATGCTCAGAAATCCTATCCCTCAGTACCCTTTCCATTACTTTGCCTACCACCGAAGTAAGACTAACTGAAAGTCTTACTCCTCCGTGCTGGAGGAGGAGACAGTGGCACAGTGATAATGTCACTGGGTGAGGAATCTAGAGGCCCAGGTTAATGCTCTGGGGACAAGGGTTCAAATCCCATCACGGCAGCTAATGGAATTTATATTCAATTAATTAAATTTGGAATTATAAAGCCAGTCCCAGTAATCGTGACCATGAAACTATCAGTGACTGTCATAAAAACTCATCTGGCTCACTAATGTCCTTTAGGGACGGAAATCTGCCGTCCTTACCCGGTCTGGCCTACACGTGACTCCAGACCCACAGCAATGTGGTTGATTCTTAACTCCCCCCTCTGAAATGGCCGAGCGAGACACTCAGTTCAAGGGCAATTAGGAATGGACAATAAAGCTGGTTTAGCCAGCGACAATCACATCCCATGGAATAACATTGTTAAAAATAAATTTGGGGAACTAATTCATTTTTTTCCAATTAAGGGGCAATTTAGCGTGGCCAATCCACCCACCCTGCACATCTTTGGGTTGTGGGGGCGAGGGGAGAATGTGCAAATCACACACAGACAGTGACCCAGGGCCGGGATCGAACCTGGGACTTCAGCGCCGTGAGGAATCTGTGCTAACCACTGCGCCACCGTGCTGCCCCTATGAAGTAACTTTTAAAAATCTATGAACTCTATCCTGTGGTTACAGCTTCTCACTGCCCCCTTCCCCCTCCCCCCCCCCTTTCCCCTCCCCCCTTCCCCCTCCGCCCCCTTCCCCCTCCGCCCCCTCCCCTCCCGCCCCCTTTCCCCTCCGCCCAACCAATGAACTGCAATCGCAGAAGGAACATGTTTAAGTTGAAAGTTCAGTGATGAATTGCTTCAGTCAGGGAGTGGAATTGATGGGCTGGAGCAGATGTGGTGTATCTATTTGGGGGGGGGGGGGGGGTGATGTGTAGTCAGGGGGAGGGGGAGAGCTGTGGGAATAACACTGAGAGGACATGTGAAGCATAAACATCAGCATTGTCCCAGCAAATACCCCACATCCACTTGCTGCTCACTGTCCGGAGCATGGCGACCTTTGCTCACCTGTACTCTGGCCTCACTCAGATTCACCCTCCTGGCCACCTCCTCTCGGGCGAAGGCGTCAGGGTAATGCGTCCTCTCAAAGACCTTCTCCAGAGCCTGCAGCTGCAGACTGTTAAACGTGGTCCGATTTCGCCTCAGCTTCTTCCTGTGTTTCTGAATGTTTGTAGTCAGGCTGTGCCTCCCCGCTGCAGGAGGACAGAGGGAGCAGATCACATTCCACCCAACAGATCACTAAAACTGTAACGAGTCACATCAGAAAATAGCAACGTAAAAACAATCTCAGAGTGCAGAACCCGTACCCCAGTGAGAGTCAGTGTGTGTGGGACCCGTACCCCAGTGAGAGTCAGTGTGTGTGGAACCCGTACCCCAGTGAGAGTCAGTGTGTGTGGGACCCTTACCCCAGTGAGAGTCAGTGTGTGTGGGACCCATACCCCAGTGAGAGTCAGTGTGTGTGGAACCCGTACCCTAGTGAGAGTCAGTGTGTGTGGGACCCGTACCCCAGTGAGAGTCAGTCTGTGTGGGACCCGTACCCCAGTGAGAGTCAGTCTGTGTGGGACCCGTACCCCAGTGAGAGTCAGTGTGTGTGGGACCCGTACCCCAGTGAGAGTCAGTGTGTGTGGGACCCGTACCCCAGTGAGAGTCAGTGTGTGTGGGACCCGTACCCCAGTGAGAGTCAGTGTGTGTGGGACCCGTACCCCAGTGAGAGTCAGTGTGTGTGGAACCCGTACCCCAGTGAGAGTCAGTGTGTGTGGGACCCGTACCTCAGTGAGAGTCAGTGTGTGTGGGACCCGTACCCCAGTGAGAGTCAGTGTGTGTGGGGCCCATACCCCAGTGAGAGTCAGTGTGTGTGGGACCCGTACCCCAGTGAGAGTCAGTGTGTGTGGGACCCGTACCCCAGTGAGAGTCAGTGTGTGTGGGACCCGTACCCCAGTGAGAGTCAGTGTGTGTGGGACCCGTACCCCAGTGAGAGTCAGTGTGTGTCGGACCCGTACCCCAGTGAGAGTCAGTGTGTGTGGGACCCGTACCCCAGTGAGAGTCAGTGTGTGTGGGACCCGTACCCAAGTGAGAGTCAGTGTGTGTGGAACCCGTACCCCAGTGAGAGTCAGTGTGTGTGGAACCCGTATCCCAGTGAGAGTCAGTGTGTGTGGAACCCGTACCCCAGTGAGAGTCAGTGTGTGTGGGACCCGTACCCCAGTGAGAGTCAGTGTGTGTGGAACCCGTACCCCAGTGAGAGTCAGTGTGTGTGGAACCCGTACCCCAGTGAGAGTCAGTGTGTGTGGGACCTGTACCCCAGTGAGAGTCAGTGTGTGTGGGACACGTACCCCAGTGAGAGTCAGTGTGTGTGGAACCCGTACTCCAGTGAGAGTCAGTGTGTGTGGGATCCGTACCCCAGTGAGAGTCAGTGTGTGTGGAACCCGTACCCCAGTGAGAGTCGGTGTGTGTGGGACCCGTACCCCAGTGAGAGTCAGTGCGTGTGGAACCCGTACCCCAGTGAGAGTCAGTGTCTGTGGGACCCGTACCCCAGTGAGAGTCAGTGTGTGTGGAACCCATACCCCAGTGAGAGTCAGTGTGTGTGGGACCCGTACCCCAGTGAGAGTCAGTGTGTGTGGAACCCGTACTCCAGTGAGAGTCAGTGTGTGTGGAACCCGTACCCCAGTGTGAGTCAGTGTGTGTGGAACCCGTACCCCAGTGAGAATCATTGTGTGTGGGACCCGTACCCCAGTGAAAGTCAGTGTATGTGGGACCCGTACCCCAGTGAGAGTCAGTGTGTGTGGGACCCGTACCCCAGTGAGAGTCAGTGTGTGTGGAACCCATACCCCAGTGAGAGTCAGTGTGTGCGGAACCCGTACCCCAGTGAGAGTCAGTGTGTGTGGGACCCGTACCCCAGTGAGAGTCAGTGTGTGTGGGACCCGTACCCCAGTGAGAGTCAGTGTGTGTGGGACCCGTACCCCAGTGAGAGTCAGTGTATGTGGAACCCGTACCCCAGTGAGAGTCAGTGTGTGTGGGACCCCTACCCCAGTGAGAGTCCGTGTGTGTGGGACCCGTACCCCAGTGAGAGTCAGTGTGTGTGGGACCCGTACCCCAGTGAGAGTCAGTGTGTGTGGGACCCGTAACCCAGTGAGAGTCAGTATGTGTGGGACCCGTACCCCAGTGAGAGTCAGTGTGTGCTCGACCCGTACCCCAGTGAGAGTCAGTGCGTGCGGGACCCGTACCCCAGTGAAAGTCAGTGTGTGTGGGACCCGTACCCCAGTGAGAGTCAGTGTGTGTGGGACCCGTACCCCAGTGAGAGTCAGTGTGTGTGGGACCCGTACCCCAGTGAGAGTCAGTGTGTGTGGGACCCGTACCCCAGTGAGAGTCAGTGTGTGTGGGACCCGTACCCCAGTGTGAGTCAGTGTGTGTGGAACCTGTACCCCAGTGAGAATCATTGTGTGTGGGACCCGTACCCCAGTGAAAGTCAGTGTGTGTGGGACCCGTACCCCAGTGAGAGTCAGTGTGTGTGGGACCCCTACCCCAGTGAGAGTCCGTGTGTGTGGGACCCGTACCCCAGTGAGAGTCAGTGTGTGTGGGACCCGTACCCCAGTGAGAGTCAGTGTGTGTGGGACCTGTAACCCAGTGAGAGTCAGTGTGTGTGGGACCCGTGCCCCAGTGAGAGTCAGTGTGTGCTCGACCCGTACCCCAGTGAGAGTCAGTGCGTGCGGGACCCGTACCCCAGTGAGAGTCAGTGTGTGTGGGACCCGTACCCCAGTGAGAGTCCGTGTGTGTGGGACCCGTACCCCAGTGAGAGTCAGTGTGTGTGGGACCCGTACCCCAGTGAGAGTCAGTGTGTGTGGAACCCATACCCCAGTGAGAGTCAGTCTGTGTGGGACCCCTACCCCAGTGAGAGTCCGTGTGTGTGGGACCCGTACCCCAGTGAGAGTCAGTGTGTCTGGGACCCGTACCACAGTGAGAGTCATGTGTGTGGGACCCGTACCCCAGTGAGAGTCAGTGTGTGTGGGACCCGTACCCCAGTGAGTGTCAGTGTGTGTGGGACCCGTACCCCAGTGAGAGTCAGTGTGTGTGGGACCCGTACCCCAGGGAGAGTCAGTGTGTGTCGGACCCGTACCCCAGTGAGAGTCAGTGTGTGTGGGACCCGTACCCCAGTGAGGGTCAGTGTGTGTGGGACCCGTACCCCAGTGAGAGTCAGTGTGTGTGGGGCCCGTACCCCAGTGAGAGTCATTGTGTGTGGGGCCCGTACCCCAGTGAGAGTCAGTGTGTGGGGGACCCGTACCCCAGTGAGAGACAGTGTGTGTGGGACCCGTACCCCAGTGAGAGTCAGTGTGTGTGGGGCCCGTACCCCAGTGAGAGTCAGTGTGTGTGGAACCCGTACCCCAGTGAGAGTCAGTGTGTGTGGGACTCGTACCCCAGTGAGAGTCAGTGTGTGTGGAACCCGTACTCCAGTGAGAGTCAGTGTGTGTGTGATCCGTACCCCAGTGAGAGTCAGTGTGTGTGGAACCCGTACCCCAGTGAGAGTCGGTGTGTGTGGGACCCGTACCCCAGTGAGAGTCTGTGCGTGTGGAACCCGTACCTCAGTGAGAGTCAGTGTGTGTGGGACCCGTACTCCAGTGAGAGTCAGTATGTGTGGGGCCCGTACCCCAGTGAGAGTCAGTGTGTGTGGAACCCATACCTCAGTGAGAGTCAGTGTGTGTGGGACTCGTACCCCAGTGAGAGTCAGTGTGTGTGGAACCCGTACTCCAGTGAGAGTCAGTGTGTGTGGGATCCGTACCCCAGTGAGAGTCTGTGTGTGGGACACGTACCCCAGTGAGAGCCAGTGTGTGTGGGACCCGTACCCCAGTGAGAGTCAGTGTGTGTGGGACCCGTACCCCAGTGAGAGTCAGTGTGTGTGGGACCTGTACCCCAGTGAGAGTCAGTGTGTGTGGACCCGTACCCCAGTGAGAGTCAGTGCGTGTGGGCCCCGTACCCCAGTGAGAGTCAGTGTGTGTGGGACCCGTACCCCAGTGAGAGTCAGTGTGTGTGGGACCCGTACCCCAGTGAGAGTCAGTGTGTGTGGAACCCGTACTCCAGTGAGAGTCAGTGTGTGTGGAACCCGTACCCCAGGGAGAGTCAGTGTGTGTGGGACCCGTACCCCAGTGAGAGTCAGTGTGTGTGGAACCCGTACCCCAGTGAGAGTCAGTGTGTGTGGGATCCGTACCCCAGTGAGAGTCAGTGTGTGTGGGACCCGTACCCCAGTGAGAGTCAGTGTGTGTGGGACCCGTACCCCAGTGAGAGTCAGTGTGTGTGGAACCCGTATCCCAGTGAGTCAGTGTGTGTGGGACCCGTACCCCAGTGAGAGTCAGTGTGTGTGGGACCCGTACCCCAGTGAGAGTCAGTGTGTGTGGAACCCGTACCCCAGTGAGAGTCAGTGTGTGTGGGACCCGTAACCCAGTGAGAGTCAGTGTGTGTGGGACACATACCCCAGTGAGAGTCAGTGTGTGTGGGACCCGTACCCCAGTGAGAGTCAGTGTGTGTGGGACCCGTACCCCAGTGAGAGTCAGTGTGTGTGGGACCCGTACCCCAGTGTGGGTTGGCTGGGGTGGGGGGAGAGCTGTTCAGTGTCAGGAATGCTGCTTCAGATAGTAAACGGTCCCAGACTCAATCAACAATGAACCAGACAATAGTACTGATGATGTTGTGTAGCTGCTAATTGCTATCCCAGATGTTCCAGTGTGGACTTGGCCCCTAACGGACTTCATATTGTGATCGTCATTCTCTGTTCCATGGCCCCACTTTCACTGAGACACAGCCCTGTGTTTAACAGGTCTCTCGGTGTGAAAATCCATCTGTTTGCAATCTCCACTTTCCTTGCTGTCTATTGTAATTGTCCTGTTACAATCTATAACACAAAAACAGGCCATTCGGATCATTTACAGTGTGTTGGTGTTTCTATTCCACAAATGTCTACTGCCAACCTCCTCCTGTCATCCCATCACCCTATCCTTCTCTCCCTTCCTCCTTCATGTGTTTATCCAGTTTCCCTTTAATTATCTTGATACTATTCACCTTCCCCACCCTCTGTGGGAGTGGGTTCCATATTCCCCCACTCGCTGGGTGACGGGTTTATTACCGACTGTCTTATTGATGCCCCCCCCCCCCTCCTCCACCCCCCGGTCCGGGTTCTGGCCTCCCCTGCCAGGGGAGGCAGCTTCTGTGGGTCTGCTCTGTCCAATCCCCTTCATTAAGACCTTGATCAGATTACCCCTCAGCTTTCTCCGGCCCAGAGAAAAGAGCCTCAGCTTCAAGGTTTTCATCAGTTGTAAAGCTTTTCGGGCTGTTAGCAAGGCAAAGGACCAAGCTTACATTTATCGGAATGTGGCGACTAGGGGCTTTTCACAGTAACTTCATTGAAGCCTACTTGTGACAATAAGCCATTTTCATTTAATCTTAAAGGTTATCGAGGCTGTGTAGGAGAGATGCCCCATAACCTGTGCAAAGTCACGTCATCTTAAGGTCTAACAATCCGCAGAATCTTTAGAGTACAGAATGTGTCCATTCGGCCCATTGAACCATTTGGCTCGCTGAACGAACATTCTACCTAGTCCCACTCCCCTGCCTTATCCCCGTAATCTCGCACATTCTGTCTTTTCAGCTAAAAATACAATTCCCTTTTGAAAACCTCGATCAAACCTGCCCCCAGCCCCCACTCAGGAAGTTCATTCCAGACCCTAACCACCCTCTGGGTGAAGAACCTTTAACTCACATCACTCCTGCTGATTTAACCCATTATTTTGAATCTGGGCCCTCTAGTTCTTGATGTACTGTTGAGAGGGGCCAATTTCTCACTATTTATCTTGTCCACATTCCTCAGGATCTTCAATACCTCTGACAAGCCTCTCCTCGGCCTTCTGTTCTATGAGGAAAGCAGGCCCAACCACTCCAATCTATCCTCATAGCTACAGTTGCTTATCCCTGGAATCAGTTAAACAGGAGTCAGATAAGGAGCTCTGAAATTCCCTCAGTAAACATCTCTCCCCTTATGGCTATAAATTAGGAGAGGGGAATGTGCAACGAGACCTGGGTGTCCTCGGACACCAGTCACTGAAGGTAAACATGCAGGTACAGCAGGCGGTAAAGAAGGAAAATGGTATGCTGGCCTTCACTGCGAGAGGATTCGAGTACAGGAGCAGGGATATCGTGCGGCAATTATACAGGTGTCATGAGAATGTCGCTTTAAGAACTGTTTGGCTGCTCATGTTACTGCAGTGATGTCAGAGTGGGGGTGGAGCTGAGCTCTGGCTCTGCTTTTTAGTTTCACTTTGAGAAAAGCTTGGGTGTCGTTTTTGGTTTCGTTTTCAGTGTTGGAGCTGAAGCCAGACAAAGCAGCTGTACTGCTGTTCTCTCTGCCATGGTATTCGAGGCAAGGTACTAACATGGATTGACGATTGGCTGTCAGGCAGAAGGCAGAGAGTTGGGATAAAAGGTTATTTTTCGGAATGGCAACCGGTGACGAGTGGTGTCCCACAGGGTTCAGTGTTGGGGCCACAGCTGTTCTCTTTATATATTAACGATCTAGATGATGGGACTGGGGGCATTCTGGCTAAGTTTGCCGATGATACAAAGATAGATGGAGGGGCAGGTAGTATTGAGGAGGTGGGGAGGCTGCAGAAAGATTTAGACAGTTTAGGAGAGTGGTCCAAGAAATGGCTGATGAAATTCAACGTGGGCAAGTGTGAGGTCTTGCACTTTGGAAAATAGAATAGAGGCATGGACTATTTTCTAAACGGTGACAAAATTCATAATGCTGAAGTGCAAAGGGACTTGGGAGTCCTAGTCCAGGATTCCCTAAAGGTAAATTTGCAGGTTGAGTCCGTAATTAAGAAAGCAAATGCAATGTTGTAATTTATCTCAAGAGGCTTGGAATATAAAAGCAGGGATGTACTTCTGAAGCTTTATAAAACATTAGTTAGGCCCCATTTAGAATACTGTGAGCAATCTTGGGCCCTACACCTCAGGAAGGACATACTGGCACTGGAGCGGGTCCAGCGGAGATTCACACGGATGATCCCAGGAATGGTAGGCCTAACATATGATGAACGTCTGAGGATCCTGGGATTATATTCATTGGAGTTTAGGAGGTTGAGGGGAGATCTAATAGAAACTTACAAGATGATGAATGGCTTAGATAGGGTGGACGTAGGGAAGTTGTTTCCATTAGCAGGGGAGACTAGGACCCGGGGGCACAGCCTTAGAATAAAAGGGAGTCACTTTAGAACAGAGATGAGGAGAAAGTTCTTCAGCCAGAGAGTGGTGGGTCTGTGGAATTCATTGCCACAGAGGGCGGTGGAGGCCGGGACGTTGAGTGTCTTTAAGACAGAAGTTGATAAATTCTTGATTTCTCGAGGACTATGGAGAGAGAGCGGGTAAATGGGGTTGAAATCAGCCATGATTGAATGGTGGAGTGGACTCGATGGGCCGAATGGCCTTACTTCCGCTCCTATGTCTTATGGTCTTAAGACTATCTCTTGATCATTTGGTGAATTCAGAATTATAAATGTTCTCAGTAGTGAATGTAAACCGAATGTGCTTCTGTTAAGAGGTGTTTCTTTTGTCTTCTGGATGTTGTTTGGGAAGTTATTAAGGATTACTTAGTATTGTATTCTTTGGGGGTTGTATTTGAATTGATGGTTGCTAAGATGTTCGCTGTATGTTTTAAAAAAGTTAACTTAAGTTAATAGAATAAACAGTTATATGTTTGCTATGTGTTTCGGCGGGTGTTAATTTATTATTTATGTATGGGGGGAGGGGGCACTGGGTTGTTTTGTTTTGTATTTAATTCTATTGGGTTCCTTTTACATTTTGTTGTTGATATTTTGTGAAAACTTTAATAAAAATTATAGGGGAAAAAAAGAATAAACATTGTTTTGCTTTAAAAAATACCTTTCCATTTCTGCTGTCCCACACCTGTAGAGTGGGCCGTTGCTCCCCATACCACAATCTATTAAAGGTTGTGGGTCAGGTGAACTCCACGATACACTTTGGGGTTCTCTAAACTCTGGCCCATAACAAATTGGGGGCTCGAGGGGGATAAAAGTCTATCTATTGGATTGGCTTAGTGAACTTAAAGACAGTGAGGGCTGAGCATATTGTGGGTGCTTTTCAGGTGTGGTATTTTAGTTGAAGTAGGGAGTGTGTTGTGGACAATGGCTCTTTCAGAGGCTCTGAGGTTTTTGGGGGTGGAGACGGTCACACGCAGTACCTTACGGACAGAGGCTAAAAGCAGACTGTTAGATTTGGCAAAAACATTGCAATTAACATTACCTGACAAAATGCGAAAAGATGAGGTCATTATGGTGGTGGCTAAGCATTTAAAGTTGCCTGAGATAGTTTGACTCATTGGAAATAAGAAAAAATTCAGCTGCAAGTTAAACAAATGGAACATGGAAAGAATTAAAGCAGCTTGAATACGAAAGAGAGAGGAAAAAGAAAGAGAAAGAGAGGAAAAAGAGAGAGAAGAAAGGAAAACAGAAAGAATAGCCCTAGCAGAATAAAAAGAAAGAGAAAGGGAGATAAAGATCAGGGAAAATGATAAAGAGAGAGAGTTTGGACTTCAGAAAATGGCCATGAAACTTAACAGTCATTTAAAATTGGCAGACGTAAAGGGAAACGTACAGTTGGATGATAGTGAAGAGGATAGTGAGAAAGAGCGTCATAGTCGAAGGCTTGGTGGGAATCTATTTAAATATGTCCAAGCATTGCCAAGGTTTGACGAGAAGGAGATGGAAGCCTTTTTCATTTCATTTAAGAAGGTAGCTAAACAAATGAAATGGCCACAGGACATGTGGGTATTACTGATTCAAACAAAGCTGATAGGTAGGGCTAGTAAAATGTTTGCATCACTACCGGAGGAGGTATCTGGGACGTATGAGGAGGTGAAAAATCCATCTTAGGTGCATATGAACTAGTGCCTGAAGCCTACAGACAAAGGTTTAGAAATTTAAGGAAAGAATTTGGTCAAACATACATGGAGTTTGAAAGGATCAGAGTAATTTTGATAGGTGGATAAGGGCTTTGAAAATAGACCAAATGTATGAAAGCTCTCAGAGAAATTATACTTTTGGAGGAGTTTAAAAATTCAATTCCTGATGTAGTGAGAACTCATGTGGAAGAGCAGAGGGTTAAAACTGCGAGATTAGCAGCAGAAATGGCAGATGATTATGAATTAGTTCATGAATCAAAGCTTGGTTTCCGACACCAGTTTCAGCCTGTGAGGGATAAAAACTGGGGACATGAGAAATACTCAAGTGGTAAAGGTAAAGGTGATCTGATGGGAGATAATAAAGAGAGTGTACCTCAGATTAAAAAATAAATCCAGGAGGGTGGAAAAGAAATGAAAAGTTTCAAATGTTTTCACTAATAAACTAGGCCATGTAAAGTCACAGTGTTGGTGGTTGAAGAAAAGCACTGGGAAGGCTGATGTGGTAAAACAGGATAAGACAGTGGGGTTTGTTAAAGTGGTAAAGGAAAGCCCAAGTGAAGCGAAAGGGATGCAAAAGATAGTACAGCCTGATCAAGAGGTGATTGATAAGAAGGTGCCAGATCTCTTTAAAGAATTTAATTGTGTGGGTAAAGTTTACTCATGTGTATCAGGAGGAGTAGGTAAAGAAGTCACAATTTTAAGAGATAAGGGAGCTAGTCAATCTTTAATGGTAAGAGATGAGGAGTTATGTAGTTTGGGAAGAATGTTGCCAGAAAAGGTAGTAATATGTGGAATTCAATGTGAGAAGAGTAGTGTTCCATTATATAAGGTAAGGTTGGAAAGTCCAGTGAAGAGTGGTGAAGTGGTAGTAGGAGTAATAGAGAAACTATCTTGTCCAGGAATACAGTTTATCTTGGGTAATGATATAGCTGGATCGCAGGTGGGGTTGATAAGCCAGTGCAAAATCAGACAACTGAAGTGTTGAAGGACGAATATCCTGGGATTTTTCTGGATTGTGTAGTAACAAGGTCGCAAAGTCACAGGTTAAGGCAAGAGGAGAAATCAAAGAGTGAAGATGAAGTTGAAGTGCAATTATCAGAAACAATTTTTGATCAGATGGTTGCAAAAGAACAAGAACAGGTGGAGGATGAGGCGGATATTTTTAGTTCAGGAAAATTGGTAGAGTTACAACAGAAAGATGTAGAAATAAAACGGATATATCAGAAAGCATACACGGAGGAGGAATCTGAGTGTATACCAGAGTGTTATTACCTTAAAAGTGATGTCTTGATGAGAAAATGGAGACCTGTACATATGCAGGCGGATGAAGTGGGCAGAAGTTCATCAAGTAGTATTGCCGGTAGGGTATAGAAAGGAGGTGTTGCGAGTTGCACATGAGGTACCAGTGGGAGGTCATTTGGGAATAAGGAAAACTCAAGCTAAAATACAAAAACATTTTTATTGGCCTGGACTACATAAAGATGTAGTTAAATTTTGTCAATCATGTCACATGTCAAGTGATCGGAAAACCTCAAGCAGTGATAAAACCAGCGCCCTTAATACCCATTCCAGCATTTGAGGAACCTTTTACAAGGGTCCTAAGTGACTGCGTAGGACCGCTTCCTAAAACAAAAAGTGGGAATCAATATATTTTGACTATAATGGATGTGTCTACTAGGTTTCCAGAGGCCATTCCAGTACGTAATATTACAGCTAAAAAGATTGTGGAGGAGTTACTTAAATTCTTTACTAGATATGGACTACCCATAGAAATACAATCGGATCAAGGATCAAATTTTACCTCAAGGTTATTCAAAGAAGTTATGGATAGCTTAGGAATAAAACAATTCAAATCAACTGTGTACCATCCAGAATCGCAGGGAGCGTTACAAAGGTGGCATCAGACATTGAAGACAATGTTGAGGGCATATTGTCAAGATTATCCAGAGGTTTGGGATAAAGGAATTCCATTCGTACTGTTTGCAATTAGGGATGCACCTAATGAGTCAACCAAATTCAGTCCTTTTGAACTAATTTTTGGTCATGAGGTAAGAGGACCACTTAAATCGATTAAGGAAAAATTCGTGAGTGAGAAATTACGTGCCAAATTTTAGGGAACGATTAAATAGAGGTGAATTGGCTAGACAACATTTAAAAGTTGCACAAATTGTGCAAACGGGTAGCGGACAAGAAATCCAAAGTTCGTAGTTTTGCCAGTGGAGATAAAGTTTTAGTGTTGTTACCAATGGTAGGTGAACGTTTAAAAGCTACGTTTTGTGGACCTTATCAGATTGAAAGGAAATTAAGTGAGGTGAATTATGTGGTAAAAACACCAGATAGAAGGAAAACTCACCGAGTGTGTCATGGGAATATGCTTAAAAGGTACTTTGAAAGGGAAGGAGAGAAAAAAGAGGTTTTAATGATTCTAACTCAAAGTGACAAACCAAATCCTGATGACTGTGAATTTGACATACCTCAAATTAAATTGGAAAAGAGGATGTTCTTAAAAATTGGGATAAATTGTTGAGTTACCCTCCAGAGGGAAAACGGACTGACCTGAAAGAGTTATTGATATCACATGGGCAAGTTTGTGGAGATAAATTGGGAAGTACTAAAATGGCGATACATGATGTAGATGTGGGAAATGCTGTTCCAATCAAACAACATCCATATAGACAACATCCGTCCGCACCCCCCCCACCCCCCACCCACACCACGGCTCCCACCAGAGTAAACATCTATTTCGATTGACCAATCAAATTCCTTTCATCATCTCAAACAGCTCATTTAGATCACCCCTTATCTTCTGTACTCCAGGGAATATAAGAGTCTGTGAAACCTGTCCCCATCATTTAACCCTTTTGGGCCTGGGGTCGGTCTGGTTAACCTCGGCTGCGCCCCAGAGGGTAACATCTCCATCCTGATGTGTGCTGCCCAGAACTGAATCCAGACAAGGTCTAACTGAGCTTTATAGAAACTGGAACATAACTTCCAGCCCTTTGAGATAAAGGCCAACATTCCAAAGCCTTTCCAATTATTTTCTGCAGCTGCCCACTCACTGTCAGGAATGAGGCAACCAGCCCACATCCCGAGAATGAATGAGAATGAAAATATCTCCTGGGAGGGCGCTTGTGTTTTTACAAGTATTTCTATCGCAGTCCGTTCTATACGACTGGGTTTAATCTGGGTGCTCTCCACAATCAGATTTACATTTATTCCCCCACTTTGCTCTTTCTGAAGGGATAGCTCTGTTCCACCCAGCTTAGAATAGTTTTTTTTTTTTTAAATTTAGAGTACCCAATTCATTTTTTCCAATGAAGGGGCAGTTTAGCGTGACCAATCCACCTATCCTGCACATCATTTGGAATGTGGGGTCGAAACCCACGCAGACACGGGGAGAATGGGTAGCACGGTAGCACAGTGGTTAGCACAATGGCTTCACAATGGCAGGGTACCAGGTTCGATTCCCGGCTTGGGTCACTGTCTGTGCGGAGTCTGCACGTTCTCTCCGTGTGTGCGTGGGTTTCCTCCGGGTGCTCCGGTTTCCTCCCACAGTCCAGAGATGTGCAGGTTAGGTGGATTGGCCATGGTAAATTGCCCTTAGTGTCCAAAAAAGGTAATGTGGGGTTACGGGGATCAGGTGGCAGTGTGGGGATAGGGTGCTCTTTCCAAGGGCTGGTGCAGACTCGATGGGCCGAATGGCCTCCTTCTGCACTGTAAATTCTGTGATCTGTGAATGTGCAAACTCCACACGGACAGTGACCCAGGGCCAGGATTCGAACCCGGGTCCTCAGCGCCGTAGTCCCAGTGCTAGCCACTGTGCCACGTGCTGCCCCAGCTTAGAATATTTTTGATGTGAAATAATGAAGTTATTTGACACCAGTGAACTCTGCCAATCTGAAATGACCAGAGGGGCAGGAAGGTGGCGCAGTGGTTAGCACTGCTGCCTCACGGCGCTGAGGACTCGGGTTCGATCCCGGCCTCGGGTCACTGTCCGTGTGGAGTTTGCACATTCTCCCCGTGTCTGCGTGGGTCTCACCCCCACAACCCAAAGATGTGCAGCGTAGGTGGATTGGCAACGCTAAGTTGCCCCTTAATTGGTAAAAATGAATTGGGTACACTAAATTTATTTTAAAATAATGAAATGACGGGAGATGAATTTGCCGTTCTCTGTCTGATGGGCCAAGTGGCCTTGTTCTGTGCTCTTTGAGTCTCGGAGTGATTTGATGTCTGTTACTCTCTCCTCACAGCTTCAGGGAGGCTGTGGCTAATGTCACCGGACTAACAAACCAGAGACCCAGAGTAATGCGCTGGGGTCCCAGGTTCGAATCCAGCCACTGCAGATGGTGAAATTTGAATTCAATAAAAATCTAGAATTAAAAGTCTAATGATGACCATGAAACCAGTGTCGATTGTCGTAAAAACCCTTCTGGTTCACTAATGTCCTTTAGGGAAGGAAATCCGCCGTTCTTACCTGGTCTGGCCTACACGTGACTCCAGACCCACAGCAATGTGGTTGACTCTTCACTGCCCCCTCAAGGGCAATTAGAGGTGGGCAATAAAATGCTGGCAGAGCCTGCGACGCCCACATGCCATGAACACATTAAAAACAGTTTTTACTCCTTCCTCCCCCCCCAGTGGGAGGCATGAGCGTGGGAAGTGGGGGCAGAGGGGGAAAAACGTAAGAGGGATTAAGAGAAACAGCGATGGACACAGAGGGAGAGCGCAAGAGCGAGAGATCATCTTCAACCAGAAGGGCCGAGTGGATGATCCATCTCGGCCTCCTCCCCAGCATCACAGATACCAGTCTTCAGCCAATTCGATTTACCCCCACGCGATTTCAAGAAATATCCAGTGGGCACTGGATACTGCAAAGGCCCTGGCATCTTTGTGGCTGCAAAACTGAATCCAAACTATCGGTGCACCAGTACTGCTGTTTGGAAACAAAGCTGGGAATGTTAAATCTGTGATGTTACCAGACTAGGAGCCATTGTGGGTCAGCGAGCGATGGGGAAATCAGGCCGCCTCGTGTCTCAGTTGTGACTCAGCGGGTCGCGCTCTCACTGAGCCGGGGACCCAGGAGTTGTGCTTCTCCTCCAGAGGCGAGGACAGAATGAGGCCTACACTCAATGGGCAGCACTGAGGGAGAGCCGCACTGTTAGAGAAACCACCTCTCATGTGAGAGGCCCGTCTGCCCTCTTCTGTGGATGTAAAAGTTCCCATTGTTCAAAGAAGAATTCAGAAGCACTGCACTGTCAGGAAAGGCAGTGGGCTGATTTTCCTGGAGGTTTTTTAAGAAAGCTGGGCATTTAAAAAAATGGGTTTTTTGACTTGCTTCGGAGAGATGATTCTCAATCTACAGAAAAACCATCTCAGTTTTTCAAAGTCTACTCTGCTGCCCCCTCAGGATATGAAGAAAGCCACTCCATGATCAAGAACTCTTTATCCCAACTCTGACAAGTTAATCTTCACAGCACGCACCTGCAAATTAAAACTATGAGGGTTGGGAATCATGGCTTGAAGAGCATTGAGGATTTCCCTGGATGGACACACTCAATCTCCCAAACTCCCTGCCCTCCCACCTCTGCCTGCCCCCTCCTCTCCCTGTCCCCCCCTCCTCTCCCAACACAGCACCAGGGTCCCCGGTTCTATTCCCGGCTTGGGTCGCTGTCTGTGCGGAGTCTGCACGTTCTCCCCGTGTCTGCGTGGGTTTTCTCCGGGTGCTCCGGTTTCCTCCCACAAGTCCCGAAAGACGTGCTGTTGGGTAAATTGGACATTCTGAATTCTCCCTCCGTGTACCCGAACAGGCGGCGGAGTGTGGCGACTAGGGTCTTTTCACAGTAACTTCATTGCAGCGTTAATGTAAGCCTACTTGTGACAATAATAAACATATTATTATGTCCCCTCCCTCTCCCCGTCTCGCCATCCCACTACCACCATTCCCCCCCCACCCCGCTTCTCTCTCACCCCCCTATCTCCCTGCCCCTTCACTCTCCCCCCTCCTCTCCCTCTCCCCCACTCCTCACCCCCCTCCTCTCCCTCTCCCCCACTCCTCACCCCCCTCCTCTCCCTCTCCCCCACTCCTCACCCCCCTCCTCTCCCTCTCCGCCCCTCCCCCGCTCCTCTCCCCCATTCCCCTCCCCCACCTCTCCCTCTCTCCCCCCTCTATTCCCCTCCCTCTATTCACCTCTCCCCCCCCGTCCTCTCCCTCTCCACCCCCTCCTCTCCCTCTCCTCTCCCCCCTCCCCTCCCTCTCCCCCCTCCCCTCCCTCTCCCCCCTCCTCTCCCTCTCCTCCCCCTTCCCCACTCCTCACCCTCTCCCCTCCCTCCATCTCTCCCCCTCCCCCCCTCCCTCCTCTCTCCCTCTGACCTCCCTCCCCTCTATCCCTCCCCGGTCTCCCTCCTATCCCCCCTCCCTCCTCTCTCTCCCTCCCCCCCTCCTCTCTCTCTATCCATCCCTCCCTCCCCCTCCCCTCCCTCCTCGCTCCTCTCTCTCTCTCCTCCCTCCATCACTCACCGTGCTGTTGAGCCGCTTCCCCTCGGGAGGTGGTGCTGAGGCCGGGCTGCTCCTGCCCTGTGCTGCCGGCCTTGCTGCCCCCCCCAGGCGGCTCTGCCCCTCCGCTCCTGCCGCCCGCGCCCCCCACCAGCTGACTGGCGGACAAACCCCTCCTGTCGTGGGCAGCTTCTGGCGAGTCCACTCCGGGCGCTGGCGGGGGGCTGGTGTCCATCAGGGTGACAAACTGAACCCCTCACCCCCCCACCAAACCCTCTGGATCCCCCCCCACCCCACCCAAAAAACTCCTCTGGAACCTCCTCAAAACCCCTCCGGAGCCCTCCCCAGGCTCTGACCCACCAGAAATATCCCCACCAAACTACTGAAAACTTTGTCAAAACTTTTTCAAAACTTCTCCCAAACTTTTCCCTTTCTCTCAAACACTCAGCATCCAAACTGCCTGACGTATGTGGAAGAAATCCTTTCAAGGTTTTGGCAGTTGCTCCCCTCCCAGCTCCCCCCTCCCCCGGGACTCTGACACAACTCACCGAAAAAAGCATTTTCACACTAAAATGAAATTAGCATTCGCTTTAAACACTAAAATCCGATCCCAATGTACACCCCCTCCCACAGGAGAAATCCCCCCTTTTCACCCTCACATTTCACCCAAAAGCCTCCTGAACAATAACTTTAAATAAAATTCCAGAAACTGGGATAAAGAAGAGCTGGGAAAAGCTTCTCCTTGTGGCCCAGTGAATACTGTGCCAGGATCACCGCCCAGTCCTATTGGAGCTCAATCTGACCCATCAAATTGTTTTGTCTCTTCGTTCCTGGGATGTGGGCTGGGCCAGCATTGTTGTAAATCCCTAATTGCCCTTGAACGGTGCGGCTGGCTGGGCCATAATCAGAGGGCAGTGCAAAGGGTGTGGGTCTGGAGTCACGTGTAGGCCAGACCGCGTAAGGACGGCAGATTTCCTTCCCTAAAGGACATTAGTGAACCAGATATGGCTTTTGACCACAATCGACAATGGTTTCATGGTCATCATTAGACTTTTAATTCCAGATTGTTTTTTAAATTCAAATTTCACTAACTGCCATGGGGGGATTCGAACCTCTCCCAGAGCATTTCCCTGGGTCTCTGGGTTACTCGTCCTGTGACAATACCACTAAACCACCACCTTCCCTTTGACACCTTCGCCTTTCCATTCTGACATTTCAATATGAGGCAGTGTATATATAGAATAACAAGGGAGGGGAGGCAGTGCTCTGGTGGTATTGTCAAGGGTAGTGGGTGCCTGGAACTTGCTGCCGGAGGAGGTGGTGGAAGCAGGGACGATAGTGACATTTAAGGGGCATCTTGACAAATACATGAATAGGATGGGAATAGAGGGATACGGACCCAGGAAGTGTAGAAGATTTTAGTTTAGATGGGCAGCATGGTTGGCACAGGCTTGGAGGGCCGAAGGGCCTGTTCCTGTGCTGTACTTTTCTTTGTACTTGGGCAAAGAGATTGCAGATGGAGTTTAATCCAGACAAATGTGAGGTAATGTATTTTGGAAGGTCTAATACAGGTAGGGAATATACAGTGAATGGTAGAACCCTCAAGTGTATTAACAGTCAGAGAGATCTAGGTGTACAGGTCCACGGATCACTGAAAGGGGTAACACAGGTGGAGAAGGTAGTCAAGACATACGGCATGCTTGCCTTCATTGGCCGGGGCATTGAGTATAAGAATTGGCAAGTCATGTTGCAGCTGTATAGAACCTTAGTTAGGCCACACTTGGAGTATAGTGTTCAATTCTGGTCGCCACACTACCAGAAGGATGTGGAGGCTTTAGAGAGGGTGCAGAAGAGATTTACCAGGATGTTGCCTGGTATGGAGGGCATTAGCTATGAGGAGCGGTTGAATAAACTCGGTTTGCTTTTCTAATTGGAGGGCTGTGACCAGTGGTGTTCCACAGGGATCAGTGCTGGGACCTTTGCTCTTTGTAGTATATATAAATGATTTGGAGGAAAATGTAACTGGTCTGATTAGTAAGTTTGCAGACGACACAAAGGTTGGTGGAATTGCGGATAGCGATGAGGACTGTCTGAGGATACAGCAGGATTTAGATTGTCTGGAGACTTGGGCGGAGAGATGGCAGATGGAGTTTAACCTGGACAAATGTGAGGTAATGCATTTTGGAAGGGCTAATGCAGGTAGGGAATATACAGTGAATGGTAGAACCCTCAAGAGTATTGAAAGTCAAAGAGATCTAGGAGTACAGGTCCACAGATCACTGAAAGGGGCTACACAGGTGGAGAAGGTAGTCAAGAAGGCATACGGCATGCTTGCCTTCATTGGCCGGGGCATTGAGTATAAGAATTGGCAAGTCATGTTGCAGCTGTATAGAACCTTAGTTAGGCCACACTTGGAGTATAGTGTTCAATTCTGGTCGCCACACTACCAGAAGGATGTGGAGGCTTTAGAGAGGGTGCAGAAGAGATTTACCAGAATGTTGCCTGGTATGGAGGGCATAAGCTATGAGGAGCGATTGAATAAACTCGGTTTGTTCTCACTGGAACGAAGGAGGTTGAGGGGCGACCTGATAGAGGTATACAAAATTATGAGGGGCATAGACAGAGTGGATAGTCAGAGGCTTTTCCCCAGGGTAGAGGGGTCAATTACTAGGGGGCATAGGTTTAAGGTGAGAGGGGCAAAGTTTAGAGTAGATGTACGAGGCAAGTTTTTTACGCAGAGGGTAGTGGGTGCCTGGAACTCACTACCGGAGGAGGTAGTGGAGGCAGGGACGATAGGGACATTTAAGGGGCATCTTGACAAATATATGAATAGGATGGGAATAGAAGGATACGGACCCAGGAAGTGTAGAAGATTGTAGTTTAGTCGGGCAGTATGGTCGGCACGGGCTTGGAGGGCCGAAGGGCCTGTTCCTGTGCTGTACATTTCTTTGTTCTTTGTTCTTTGTTGGTTTGTTCTGACTGGAACGACGGAGGTTGAGGGGCGACCTGATAGAGGTGTACAAAATTATGAGGGGCATAGACAGAGTGGATAGTCAGAGGCTTTTCCCCAGGGTAGAGGGGTCAATTACTAGGGGGCATAGGTTTAAGGTGAGAGGGGCAAGGTTAAGAGGAGATGTACGAGGTAAGTTTTTTTACACCGAGGGTAGTGGGTGCCTGGAACTCGCTGCCGGAGGAGGTGGTGGAAGCGGCGCCGATAGTGATGTTTAAGGGGCATCTTGACAAATACATGAATAGGATGGGAATAGAGGGATACGGACACCGGAAGTGTAAAAGATTTTAGTTTAGACGGGCAGCATGGTCGGCACAGGCTGGGAGGGCCGAAGGGCCTGTTCCTGTGCTGTAATTTTCTTTGTTCTTTGTTCTAATGATGACCATGAAAGCATTGTCAATTGTCATAAAATCCATCTGGTTCACTGATGTCCTTACCTGGTCTGGCCTATGTGCTTCTCTTGGGTGACTGGTGACTGTGTGGAGTTTGCACCTTCTGCCTGTGGCTGCATTGGCCAAAAAAAAAGGTTACGTAGGTGGGGTTACGGGTGCTCTTTCGGAGGGTGGGGTCAGTGCAGACTCGATTGGGTGAATGGTCTAATTCACATCCCATGAACAAAAAAAAGATACCCAGGAGTGAGTTACACACTGGAATCTAATCGAGGGGTTCGGGATTGTTTATATATAGAATAACAGATACCCGGGAGTGAGTTACAGACTGGAATCTAATCGAGGGGTTCGGGATGGTTTATATATAGAATAACAGATACCCAGGAGTGAGTTATAGACTGGAATCTAATCGAGGGGTTCAGGGTGGTTTATATATAGAATAACAGATACCCGGGAGTGAGTTACTGACTGGAAACTAATAGAGGGCTTCGGGGTGGTTTATATATAGAATAACAGATACCCGGGAGTGAGTTACAGACTGGAATCTAATCGAGGGGATCAGGGTGGTTTATATATAGAATAACAGATACCCGGGAGTGAGTTACAGACTGGAATCTAATCGAAGGGTTCGGGGTGGTTTATATATAGAATAATAGATACCCAGGACTGAGTTACAGACTGGAATCTAATCGAGGGGTTTGGGATGGTTTATATATAGAATAACAGATACTCGGGAGTGAGTTACAGACTGGAATCTAATCGAGGGGTTCGGGGCGGTTTATATATAGAATAACAGATACCCGGGAGTGAGTTACAGACTGGAAACTAATCGAGGGGTTCGGAGTGGTTTATATATAGAATAGCAGATACCCGGGAGTGAGTTACAGACTGGAATCTAATCGAGGGGTTCGGAGTGGTTTATATATAGAATAACAGATACCCGGGAGTGAGTTACAGACTGGAATCTAATCGAGGGGATCGGGGTGGTTTATATATAGAATAACAGATACCCGGGAGTGAGTTACTGACTGGAAACTAATCGAGGGCTTCGGGGTGGTTTATATATAGAATAACAGATACCCGGGAGTGAGTTACAGACTGGAATCTAACAGAGAGGTTTGGGGTGGTTTATATATAGAATAACAGATACCGGGAGTGAGTTACAGACTGGAATCATATCGAGGGGTTCAGGATGGTTTATATATAGAATAACAGATACCCGGGAGTGAGTTACTGACTGGAATCTAATCGAGGGGTTTGGGATGGTTTATATATAGAATAACAGATACCGGGAGTGAGTTACAGACTGGAATCATATCGAGGGGTTCAGGATGGTTTATATATAGAATAACAGATACCCGGGAGTGAATTACAGACTGGAATCTAATCGAGGGGTTCAGGGTGGTTTATATATAGAATAACAGATACCCGGGAGTGAGTTACTGACTGGAACCTAATCGAGGGGTTCAGTGTGGTTTATATATAGAATAACAGATACCCGGGAGTGAATTACAGACTGGAATCTAATCGAGGGGTTCAGGGTGGTTTATATATAGAATAACAGATACCCGGGAGTGAGTTACTGACTGGAATCTAATCGAGGGGTTTGGGATGGTTTATATATAGAATAACAGATACCGGGAGTGAGTTACAGACTGGAATCATATCGAGGGGTTCAGGATGGTTTATATATAGAATAACAGATACCCGGGAGTGAATTACAGACTGGAATCTAATCGAGGGGTTCAGGGTGGTTTATATATAGAATAACAGATACCCGGGAGTGAGTTACTGACTGGAACCTAATCGAGGTGTTCAGGTGGTTTATATATATCATGTGGGCAGCATGGTGATTAGCACTGTTACTTCACTGCTCCAGGGTCCCAGGTTCGATACCCGGATTGGGTCACTGTCTGTGCGTTCTCCCCGTGTCTGCGTGGGTTTCCTCCGGGTGCTCCGGTTTCCTCCCACAGGTCCCGAAAGACATGCAATTAGGTAATTTGGACATTCTGAATTCTCCCTCTGTGTACCCGAACAGGCGCCGGAATGTGGCGACTCAATCTTTCACAGTAACTTCATTGCAGTGTTAATGTAAGCCTACTTGTGACAATAAAGATTATTATTATAGAATAACAGACTGGAATCTAATGGAGGGGTTCAGGCCGGTTTATATTTAGAATAACAGATACCCGGGAGTGAGTTACAGACAGGAATCTAATCGAGGGGTTCGGGGTGGTTTATATATAGAATAACAGATACCCGGGAGTGAGTTACAGACTGGAAACTAATCGAGGGGTTCGGAGTGGTTTATATATAGAATAGCAGATACCCGGGAGTGAGTTACAGACTGGAATCTAATCGAGGGGTTCGGAGTGGTTTATATATAGAATAACAGATACCCGGGAGTGAGTTACAGACTGGAATCTAATCGAGGGGATCGGGGTGGTTTATATATAGAATAACAGATACCCGGGAGTGAGTTACTGACTGGAAACTAATCGAGGGCTTCGGGGTGGTTTATATATAGAATAACAGATACCCGGGAGTGAGTTACAGACTGGAATCTAACAGAGAGGTTTGGGGTGGTTTATATATAGAATAACAGATACCGGGAGTGAGTTACAGACTGGAATCATATCGAGGGGTTCAGGATGGTTTATATATAGAATAACAGATACCCGGGAGTGAGTTACTGACTGGAATCTAATCGAGGGGTTTGGGATGGTTTATATATAGAATAACAGATACCGGGAGTGAGTTACAGACTGGAATCATATCGAGGGGTTCAGGATGGTTTATATATAGAATAACAGATACCCGGGAGTGAATTACAGACTGGAATCTAATCGAGGGGTTCAGGGTGGTTTATATATAGAATAACAGATACCCGGGAGTGAGTTACTGACTGGAACCTAATCGAGGTGTTCAGGTGGTTTATATATATCATGTGGGCAGCATGGTGATTAGCACTGTTACTTCACTGCTCCAGGGTCCCAGGTTCGATACCCGGATTGGGTCACTGTCTGTGCGTTCTCCCCGTGTCTGCGTGGGTTTCCTCCGGGTGCTCCGGTTTCCTCCCACAGGTCCCAAAAGACATGCAATTAGGTAATTTGGACATTCTGAATTCTCCCTCTGTGTACCCGAACAGGCGCCGGAATGTGGCGACTCAATCTTTCACAGTAACTTCATTGCAGTGTTAATGTAAGCCTACTTGTGACAATAAAGATTATTATTATAGAATAACAGACTGGAATCTAATGGAGGGGTTCAGGCCGGTTTATATTTAGAATAACAGATACCCGGGAGTGAGTTACAGACAGGAATCTAATCGAGGGGTTTGGGGTAGTTTATATATAGAATAACAGATACCCGGGAGTGAGTTACAGACTGGAATCTAATCGAGGGGTTCTGGATGGTTTATATATAGAATAACAGATACCCGGGAGTGAGTTACAGACTGGAATCTAATTGAGGTGTTTGGGGTGGTTTATATATAGAATAACAGATCCCCGGGAGTGAGTTACAGACTGGAATCTAATCGAGGGGTTCGGGGTGGTTTACATATAGAATAACAGATAACCGGGAGTGAGTTACAGACTGGAATCTAATCAAGGGGTTCGGGCTGGTTTATATTTAGAATAACAGATACCCGGGAGTGAGTTACAGACTGGAATCTAATCGAGGGGTTCAGGGTGGTTTATATGTAGGGTAACAGATACCCGGGAGTGAGTTACAGACTGGAATCTCATCGAGGGGTTCAGGGTGGTTTATATATAGAATGATGTGGAGATGCCGGCGTTGGACTGGGGTGAACACAGCCCTCGATTAGTTTCCAGTCAGTAACTCACTCCCGGGTATCTGTTATTCTAAATATAAACCACCCCGGTCGTCATGGGGGATGCTGGTGTAGAGTGCCGAGACGTCCATTGTGACGAGGAATGTTCCTGGTTCAACTGGTCCATGGGTGCTGAGTTTCTGTAGGAAGTCCGTCGTGTCAACCGACCGAATACCCTTCGTCGTCCAGTACTTCCCCGGAGCGGAGAAACTACGTCATCTTCTTCACAGCCTTCAACACGTCATTGATGACGATGAACATCTTGCCAAGGTCATCCCCACACCCCCACTACTTGCCTTCAAACAACCGCGCAACCTCAAACGAACCATTGTTTGCAGCAAACTACCCAGTCTTCAGAACAGTGACCACGACACCACACAACCCTGTCATAGCAATCTCTGCAAGATGTGCCAGATCATCGACATGGATACCACTATTACACGCGAGAACACCACCCACCAGGTACGCGGTACATACTCGTGCGACTCGGCCAACGTTGTCTACCTCATACGCTGCAGGAAAGGATGTCCCGAAGCGTGGTACATTGGCGAGACCATGCAGACGCTGCGACAACGAATGAACGGACATCGCGCAACAATCACCAGGCAGGAATGTTCCCTTCCAGTCGGGGAACACTTCAGCAGTCAAGGGCATTCAGCCTCTGATCTCCGGGTAAGCGTTCTCCAAGGCGGCCTTCAGGACCCGCGACAACGCAGAATCGCCGAGCAGAAACTTATAGCCAAGTTCCGCACACATGAGTGCGGCCTCAACCGGGACCTGGGATTCATGTCGCATTACATTCATCCCCCACCATCTGGCCTGCGAAATCCTACCAACTGTCCTGGCTTGATACAATTCACACCTCTTTAACCTGGGGTTACCCCATCTCTGGATCTGTAAAGATTTAATCACCTGCTAATGCTCGCATTCCAAGCATTGTTTGGCATCTTTGAATTTGTCTATATGTGTTTCTGGAACAGACCTCTTCATTCACCTGAGGAAGGAGCAGCGCTCCGAAAGCTAGTGACATCGAAACAAACCTGTTGGACTTTAACCTGGTGTTGTAAGACTTCGTACTATATATAGAATAACAGATACCCGGGAGTGAGTTACAGACTGGAATGGAAAAGATGGTTTATATATTTTTTGTAATTCGAGTGTCGCATTTATTGCCCATCCCTGAGGCATTTAGGAGTCAACCACATTGCTGTGGGTGTGGAGTCACATGTAGGCCAGACCGGGTAAGGGCGGCAGATTTCCTTCCTTAAGGACATTAGTGAAGCAGATGGGTTTTTACGACAATTGACAATGGTTTCATGGGTCATCGTTAGACTTTTAATTCCAGATTTTTAATGAATTCCCATTCCACCACCTGTCTTGGTGTGATTCGAACCAGGATCTGGATTACAAGTCCAGTGACCATACCACTGCCTCCCCTTATATATCCGAATGTGCCCCTGCGTGCGCACAAATACAGCTTCTGTGGGCTTGGATGCAGGATGTGAAAATGCTGATTGAACATATCTGCACAGTAATTCTAATCAGGGAATATTTCAGTATCTATCTAGTTCCTGGAACACAGAGTCCTGAAAGAGAATTAATCAGGGCCGTTCCTGTCGATTGAGACACAGACTGAGGAATCCAACAAAATCCCTCTCCCCTGAGTTTCAAAGCCTGATCTGCTTGATTGCTGATATCCTGCTGAAACAGTCCACATACCCGGCTGGCCAAATGGGTTAGCAATGGCGGAGATGGAAGAATATTAACAGCTTACTCTGCAGAGGCATTTCCCCATCCAGATCTCAGACAAATACACACCCAGACAAATACACACCCAGACAAATACACACCCAGACAAATACACACCCAGACAAATACACACCCAGACAAATACACACCCAGACAAATACACACCCAGACAAATACACACCCAGACAAATACACACCCAGACAAATACACACCCAGACAAATACACACCCAGACAAATACACACCCAGACATATACACACCCAGACATATACACACCCAGACATATACACACCCAGACATATACACACCCAGACATATACACACCCAGACATATACACACCCAGACATATACACACCCAGACAAATACACACCCAGACAAATACACACCCAGACAAATACACACCCAGACAAATACACACCCAGACAAATACACACCCAGAAATACACACCCAGAAATACACACCCAGAAATACACACCCAGAAATACACACCCAGAAATACACACCCAGAAATACACACACAGAAATACACACACAGAAATACACACACAGAAATACACACACAGAAATACACACCCAGAAATACACACACAGAAATACACACACAGAAATACACACACAGAAATACACACAGAAATACACACACAGAAATACACACACAGAAATACACACACAGAAATACACACACAGAAATACACACACAGAAATACACACACAGAAATACACACACAGAAATACACACACAGAAATACACACACAGAAATACACACACCAACACAAATACACACCAACACAAATACACACCAACACAAATACACACCCATAAATATACACATACACACCCAGGAATGCACACCCATACAAATACACACCCAGAAATGTACACAAAAACACACAGGAATACACCCCCCACACAAATACACACACACAAATACACACCCAGAAATACACACAAAGGAACCCCCCCATACACACCAATACACACACGCACAAATACACACCCAGAAATACACAGACACACATTCACACACAGGAATACACAGCCGCACAAATACACACCCAGGAAAACACACCCACACAAATACACACCCAGAAATAGACACATACACACACAGGGATACACTTCTACACAAATACACATCCAGAAATACACACCCACACACATAGGAATACACACTCACACAAATACACACACAGGAATACACAGTCACAGGAATACACCCCAACAAATACACACCAATACACACACACACCCACACAAATACACACCCAGAAAGAAACAGACACACACACAGGAATACACACTACCACAAATACACATCAAGAAGTATACACAAATACACACACACACCCAGAAATACACAGACACACATTCACACCCAGGAATACACACCCACACACCGATAGACACACACACATCCACACAAATACACAACCAGAAATACACATCCATATTTTTTAAAATTTAAAGTGACCAAATTCTCTTTTTTTTCAATTAACGGGCAATTTAGCGTGGCCAATCCACCATCCTGCACATCTTTGGGTTGTGGGGGTGAGACCCATGCAGACATATGGAGAATATAAAGGTTGGAAGGATGTCTCCCGAAGGTGATCGTGGAGGTCCAGACGGGGTTCATGAAGGGAAGGCAGCTGTTCTCGAGCGTGAGGAGGTTGCTGAATGTGATCCTGTCTCCAGCAGGGGGAAGAGAGACGGAGGTGGTGGTGGCGCTGGACGATGAGGTGGTGTTTGATTGGGTAGCGTGGAGTTATTTGATGGTGGTACTGGAGGGATTTGGAATTGGGCCGAAGTCTGTGGCGAGTGTTTGCACTAACAGCATGAATTCAGGGTATTTTGCACTGCACCGGCATACGAGACAGGGGTTCCGTATGTCCCCCCCCCCCACTTCTGTTTGCATTGGCTGTAGAGCCCTTGGCCAATGCACTAAGGAGCCCGGGGTTGTAGAAGGGAAAATAAATAATAATAAGAAGAAATAATCTTTATTATTGTCAGAAGTAGGCTTACAATTAACACTCCAATAAAGTGGGTAATGAGGGGGAGATGTGTCATGATATGCAGACATGCAGATAATAATATACCGACAGGCAGCGAATGAACACAGAGAACAGGACATGACCAATGAGCAGGCAGGACACTCAGGGGTGGGATCTCACTATAAAAGGCACGAGACACTCACACTCTGCCTCTTTCCACTGATGAACATCGACAGAGTGAGTCAGGGTGTATGTACAGTATCACACCTCCAGCACGTGGCTAAGAGCTAGTCTGGTTCAGTCAGACAGAGTAACCACACTTAGGTGAGCAGAGAGTCGAACTCATAGAGAACTGTGCTAACTGTGCTACTGGTTCAATAAATCAGATTGGACTAACTTCAAGGTCTGGAGTATCTTTTGGTCAAAGCTGCATCCAGTTGCAGCCTGTGTTGTCCCAGAGTACATAACACAACAGGGTGGAGCATAGGCTGTCCCTATACGCCAATTGTCTGCTGTTGTATATTTCGGAGCCGAGCCTATCGGTGGGGAGTATAATGGAGCTGCTCCAGAGATTCGAGACTTTTTCGGCATATAAACTGAATCTAGAGAAAAGCGAGTATGGTCTCCTGGACGCGATTGGGAGTGGGGGTGGGGGCTGCTGTTCCGCTTGGCAGGAACCCACTTTAGGTGTTTAGGGGTCCAGGGATTGGATAGGGCTTCGGAAGTTTAATTTCACTAGCTTGGTGGGAGGGTGATGGCTGATTTGCTGAGGTGGGACAATCTCCCTCTGTCATTGGCGGGCCGGGTACAGGCAGTGAAGATCAATGTGTTGCCGCGATTCTTGTTTTTATTTCAATGTCTGCCGGTCTTTTTACCTCGGTCCTTCTTCAGGGGGGGTGGATAAGTTGGTCTCCTCATTCATTTGGGGGGGGGGGGGGGGGGGGGGGGGGCGGCGTTGGCCAGGATTCAGAGGGTTCTGCAGCGAGGACAACAGGCTTTGGGGGGGGGGGTTTAGGCCTCCCAAACTTGTGTATTATTATTGGGCAGCGCATGCAGCGAAGGTGCGGGGGGTTGGAGCAAGGAGGGGGAGGCCCTGTGGGTGGGGATGGAGGAGGGCTCTTGTGGAGGGCCGGGATTGTGGGTGATGGCAATGGCGCCGCTCCCGATGGCCCCAGGAAAGTATTTGGTGAGCCCGGTGGTGGTGGCCACATTGACGATTTGGGGGCAATTGAGGCAGCACTTTAAGCTGGAGGCCGTCTCAGAGGGGATATCAATCATGGGGAATCATGGGTTTGAGCTGGGGTGGGGGGGATGCGAGATTCCGGAGATAGGACAAGAGGTATATCAAAGAAATGAAGGATTTGTTCCTTGGGGGGTGATTCGCGAGCTTACAGGGGCTGGGTGAGAGGTATGGGTTGGTGCAGGGGGAAGGGTCTAGGTACATACAGGTTCGGGACATTTGCAAAGAAGGTTTTCCCAACCTTCCTGATAGCGCTGGAGTGTTTGAAAAGACAGACACAGACAAATACGCACACTCAGAAATAAGCTCGTACAAGTACAGTCACAAACACAAACTTGGCCACGCTAACTTGTCCCTTAATTGGAAAACGTTTTGAAAAGCAAAGGTTGTCCAGGACTCACTGCTTAGGCCACTGGATGGTCCTAATGTACGAGATGGTGTCCAGCATTCTGTGGTCGAGCCATTGCGCTGTGGGATTCTATGGTGCTGTGTTTATTCAGTCTGAAATTTGGATGAAGGCCGAGGTAATCGGGAAAAGTTGTGAGTGTCGAGGTGACAGTTCAGACCAGGAGGCGTATCTTACTAGGGGATTGGGCCTGTGGTTAGTGTTTAACTTTAATGTTCTGCCTGAAAAGGTGGTGGCAGTAGATTCAACAGTAACTTTCAAAAAGGAGTGGGATAAATATTTGAAAGGGAAAGTTACGCAGGATCTGGGGAATGAGGAGCTTGGGACTAACCGGACTGATCTTCAAAAGGGCCCGAGGTCTCATTGACACATCGCCCCCTGTGGAGCCACACTGGCTCCCAGATAATCTTAGTTTTCAAATCTCCCCATGGCTTTGCCCCTATCTCTGTCCTCTCCGAAACGGTGAGATCTCCGCGCTCCTCTGATCCCGGCCTCTTGAGTGTCCATATTATTCATCGCCATCGGCGCCCGTGGCTTCAGCTGCCCCAGCCTCTGGAAATTCCCCCCCCAGCCACTCCACCTCTCAGGCATCCTTTAAAACCGTATGGATACACTCTCGATCGTCTTTTGGAAGTGATGTTAAACTGAGGTCCTGTCTGCCCTCTGAGGTGGATAGAGAAGATCCCACTATACTGAAGACCAGTCGAATTCTCGGCAGTGTCTTGGGGCCAATATTTACCCCTCAAACCAACATCTCAAAAGCAGATTTGATCATTACCAGTTTGTGGGATTTCGCTGTGTGCAAATTGTCAGCCCTCCTCCTCACATTGCCCTAGTCGCCCCACTTCAAAAAGTACTTCATTGGCTCCACTTGCTTTGAGACATCCCGAGATAGTGGAAATCATTATAGAAATACTTGTCGGTTCCATTCTGTGCTTTGTAAGCATTTTAAAATGTCAGGCTTCCACCTCCTTCAATCTCTCAGGCCGTCACTGTTTTTCAGACCCGTCAGAGCGAGGGGTGTCAGCAGGGAGACTCCCAGGTCTGTTTAGTGGGGTTAAGCTGGTGAACGTTTCCGCAGCTCCAGGTTTGGGGGTCTCCCTTGGTGATTACTGCCCTCTTGTGGCAAGGTCAATGGGCTGCTGGATTTGAGGAACACAATGGCAGAGTGTGATTTAAATGGGGGTCGACTGGGAAATGTTGACGTAAAGAGTGTCCTGTGCACCTGGACGTCCTGTACACCGGCCACTGAAAGCAAGCGTGCAGATGCAGCAAAGCAGTTAGGACGGAAAGTGGGATGTCGGCCTTCGCTGGGAGAGGTCTGGAGTACAGGAGCAGGGATGTCTTACTGCAACCGCGGTGAGACCACACCTGGAGCATCGCGTGCAGTTTTGTTCTCCTTATTGGAGGCAGAATATACTTGCCATAGAGAGAAGATCGGCAGACTGATTTCTGGGATGGCAGGATTATGGTTTGAGGACACCGGGTCGACTAGGCCTGTATTCAGTCGAGTTTAGAAGAACGAGAGGGGATCTAAGCGTACCGTATAAAATTCCAGCAAGGCTGGCAGACTTCCTCTGGCTATGTGTGTGTGTGTGTGTGTGTGTGGGGAGGGTGGGCAGGGGGGTCTAGAACAAGGGGTTACAGTCTCAGGAAATGGGATAGAAAATTTAGGACTGAGGTGAGAAGCTTCTTCAGTCAGGCGGTGAACCTGTGGAATTCTTGCCCACAGAAGGCTGCGGAGGCATAGATTCCGCGACTCTAAAGATGTCAAAGGGTACGGGGGAGGAGAGCGAGAGTGTGATGTTAAGATGCAGGATCAGCCATGATCATATTGAATGGCGGAGCAGGCTCGAAGGGTTCAAATGCTTCCCCCTGCTCCCAGTTTCTATGTATTCACCGCTCAAACGGACAGTGTGAAACAGGACGAAACGCTGCTCAGAGCCAAACGTACTAACAGCACAAGCGGAACTTTCAAGCAAATTGATGTGATGCACGATCAACAACCTCAGAAACGAGATTGGAGACAATTGAAGGCTTTAACACGCTAGATGTTTCCCCCAGCAGCGCAGGTACAGAAGGAAGCTGCTGGGGCGGCACGGGCTCTTATACCCCGCCTTGCAGGGCGGAGCTAACATACAAGCTTATCCAATGGGAACAAGTACATTCTCCACCAATTATATTCCGGCATTACTAGATACCGTAATCCTCCTAACACAGACTACCACATGGTGTCTGTGGATAATCTGCTGATTCTCAAGGGTTTGATCATGGTCTCCATATTCTTTAGCAATGCGATTCTGGTTCTTGTGCCAGATGTTTGTGATGCACATTAGACCATGGGTGATCGGGAACTCAACTCTCCTTCCTCTTCCTTCAGGTCCAATGTCCTAAGAGGACGATGACAACCATGGGAAGCCAGTGGATTGACCCGCGCTTGGCACAGCGCTGCAGTGGTTGGCCTTTACCTTCAGGAGTATTGGCTGACCAGGAAACCCTCCCACTCTTACCGCCTGCCATCAGGCAGATTGGAGGAATTTACAGGCTGATAGTTACAATCAGTTTAACTCAGTCTGACAGGACTCACCTCAGCTCAAATTGGGAAATGTGCCCCTGGCACTTGGGCAATGAGCAACTGCAATTTGGTAAATCCCCCACTGAGCTGATTCGCCAATCGTCTGGAGTGCAGCCTTACCAGTCTCACCATTTCCGTCATTCTCTCCACTTCACAGACAAAACAAAGAACAACAAAGAGAAGTACAGCACAGGAACAGGCCCTTCGGCCCTCCAAGCCCGTGCCGACCATGCTGCCCGCCTAAACTAAAATCTTCTACACTTCCTGGGTCCGCATCCCTCTATTCCCATCCTATTCATGTATTTGTCAAGATGCCCCTTAAATGTCCCTATCGTCCCTGCTTCCACCACCTCCTCCAGCAGCGAGTTCCAGGCACCCACTACCCTCTGTGTAAAAAACTTGCCTCGTACATCTACTCTAAACCTTGCCCCTCTCACCTTAAACCTATGCCCCCTAGTCATTGACCCCTCTACCCTGGGGAAAAGCCTCTGACTATCCACTCTATCTATGCCCCTCATAATTTTGTAGACCTCTATCAGGTCTCCCCTCAACCTCCTTTGTTCCAGTGAGAACAAACCGAGTTTATTCAACCGCTCCTCATAGCTAATGCCCTCCATACCAGGCAACATTCTGATAAATCTCTTCTGCACCCTCTCTAAAGCCTCCACATCCTTCTGGTAGTGTGGCGACCAGAATTGAACACTATACTCCAAGTGTGGCCTAACTAAGGTTCTATACAGCTGCAACATGACTTGCCAATTCTTATACTCGATGCCCCGGCCAATGAAGGCAAGCATGCCGTATGCCTTCTTGACTACCTTCTCCACCTGTGTTGCCCCTTTCAGTGACCTGTGGACCTGTACACCTAGATCTCTCTGACTTTCAATACTCGAGGGTTCTACCATTCACTGTAAATTCCCTACCTGCATTAGACCTTCCAAAATGCATTACCTCACATTTGTCCGGATTAAACTCCATCTGCCATCTCTCCGCCCAAGTCTCCAAACGATCCAAGTCCTGCTGTATCCTCAGACAGTCCTCATCGCTATCCGCAATTCCACCAACCTTTGTGTCATCTGCAAACTTACTAATCAGACCAGTTAAATTTTCCTCCAAATCATTTATATATACTACAAACAGCAAAGGTCCCTGCGGAACACCACTAGTCACAGCCCTCCAATTAGAAAAGCACCCTTCCATTGCTACTCTCTGCCTTCTATGACCTAGCCAGTTCTGTATCCACCTTGCCAGCTCGCGCTGATCCTGTGTGACTTCACCTTTTGTACCAGTCTACCATGAGGGACCTTGTCAAAGGTCTTACTGAAGTCCATATAGACAATATTTACTGCTCTACCTGCATCAATCATCTTTGTGACCTCTTCAAAAAACTCTATCTTAAAGTTAGTGAGACACGACCTCCCCTTCACAAAATCATGCTGCCTCTCACTAATACGTCCATTTGCTTCCAAATTAGAGTAGATCCTGTCTCGAAGAATTCTCTCCAGTAATTTCCCTACCACTGACGTAAGGCTCACCGGCCTGTAGTTCCCTGGATTATCCTTGCTACCCTTCTTAAACAAAGGAACAACATTGGCTATTCTCCGGTCCTCTGGGACATCACCTGAAGACAGTGAGGATCCAAAGATTTCTGTCAAGGCCTCAGCAATTGCCTCTCTCGCCTCCTTCAGTATTCTGGGGTAGATCCCATCAGGCCCTGGGGACTTATCCACCTTAATATTTTTCAAGACGCCCAAGCCCCTCCAACCCAATTTGGAAATCACTGTTCCTTCATTGTTGCTGGGTCAAAATCCAGGAATTCCTCACCCAACAGCACTGTGGGTGCCACATAATCCTGCGCTGGTTCAGAAAAGGTGCCAATCAGGCAGCCCACTGCCTTCATAACCTGAGCCAGCAGCTTGAGGACCATGATCACCATGTGGTGGCCGTGCAGTTGTTTCCAACTAGAATAAAGCCTGCCCGGACATTTCCCCCTCCCTAACTCAGCCCGGACATTTCCCCCCCCCTAACTCAGCCCGGACATTCCCCCCCTCACTCAGCCCGGATATTCCCCCCCTCACTCAGTCCGGACACTCCAGCCCCCCCTCACTCAATCCGGACACTCCGGCACCCCCTCACTCACTCAATCCGGACACTCCAGCCCCCCCCCTCACTCAGTCCGGACACTCCAGCCCCCCCCCTCACTCAGTCCGGACACTCCAGCCCCCCCCCCCCCCCTTCACTCAGCCCGGGCATTCCAGCCCAGCCCAGCCCCCCCCCCCCCCACTCTGTCTTTACATTCCAACCCGCCAGCTCTGCAACATCAGCAGCTGGTTTGAATCTCTTCACATCTGCAAAAAATGATTTCCAGCCACTCTCTGTGGAGTCTGGCTGCCACAACCGAGCGGGAGAGGGGAGGACAGGTCAGTCCGGGGCAGAAATACACTTCAATTGCAGCACTCTCTGGAGCTGCTGTGGATTTTTAATCCCAGCACCGAGGCGGACCTTTATTCTTACAAACTGCTTTGTGCTGCAGGAACTCCCCAGAGAGAGGATTGCTCAGGTCAACCTCCCAACCTTCAAACAGTCCAGATAACCTGCAGCAGCAAACTGAGAATCACAACACGAGCATTGTATTTCTGCTCTTTCCTTACATTTCATAAAGTGAAGCAATTGAGCCTGTCTCAATTATTAATTGTGCCACTGTGCCGCCTCTCGGGCGGCGCGGTAGCACAGTGGTTAGCACTGTCGCTTCATAGCTCAAGGGTCCCAGGTTTGATTCCCAGCTTGGGTCACTGTCTGTGCGGAGTCTGCACGTTCTCCCAGTGTCTGCGTGGGTTTCCTCCGGGTGCTCCGGTTTCCTCCCACAGTCCAAAGATGTGCAAGTTGGGATGATTGGCTGTGCTGAATTGCCCCTTAGTGAAAGGTTGGGTGGAGTTGCTGGGATGGGGTGGTGGTGTGGGCTTAAGTGGGTGCTCTTTCCAAGGGCCGATACAAACTCGATGGCCCCCTTCTGCATTGTAAATTCTATGATCCTATGGCCCCACAAGCATGGGGATTGCAGTTTCAAGCAACTTGCATTTGTCTAGCACTGTAAATGCAGTTAACATCCCAAGGTGCTTCATAGCAGTTATTTAACAAAACCTGGCATGCAGCCACATGAGAACGAGGTTTGGGGGAGGGGATTCTGGCAAACCTGGGATGGAAAATCAATGCAGCAACACCCACGCCCCGAGAATGACAAACGATTCCATAACAGGGACTGTGGTGGCCATTCAGCCCATCGGACCTGCTCCGCTATTCAGTAGGATCATAGCTGATCTACACCTCAACTTCACGTTCCCATCTTTGCTATTGTGAGCAGTTTTGGGCCCCGTATCTGAGGAAGGATGTGCTGGCCTTGGAGGGTCCAGAGGAGGTTCACAAGAACGGTCCCTGGAACGAAGAGCTGGTCGTATGAGGAACGGTTGAGGACTCTGGGTCTGTACTCGTTGGAATTTAGGAGAGGGGGGGGATCTTATTGAAACTTACAGGATACTGCGAGGCCTGGATAGAGTGGACGTGGAGAGGATGTTTCCACTTGTAGGAGAAACTAGAACCAGAGGTCACAATCTCAGACTGAAGGGACGATCCTTTAAAACTGAGATGAGGAGGGATTTCTTCAGCCAGAGGGTGGTGAATCTGAGGAACACATTGCCGCAGAAGGCTGTGGAGGCCAAATCACGGAGTGTCTTTAAGACAGAGATAGATAGGGTCATGATTAACAAGGGGATCGGGGTTATGGGGATGAGAAAATATCAACCATGATTGAATGGCGGAGCAAACTCGATGGGCCGAGTGGCCTAATTCTGCTCCTATATATCCTCACCCAACAACAATATTTCAATCTCAGTCTAGAACATTTCAATTGACCTCCCCCCCCCCCCCCCCCCACGCCCACCTCTTCCTACCATGATTCTTGTGTTGAGAAGAACTCTGAAATTACCAAAGGTTCTGCCCCCTTGTTCTGGACTCTCCCCACCAGAGGAAATTGTTTCTCTATTGATCCTCACAATTCCTTTAATTATCTTAAGGTGAGGGGGGGGGGAGAGATACAAAAGGGTCCAGAGGGGCAATTTTTATCAGAGGGTGGTGAGTGTCTGGAACAAGCTGCCAGAGGCAGTAGTAGAGGCGGGTACAGTTTTGTCTTTAGACAGTTACATGGGTAAGATGGGTATAGAGGGATATGGGCCAAATGTGGGCAACTGGGATCATTAGTATCCAGATTTCCAACCCTCTGGGGCAGGGAATTACAAAGATTCACCACCCTGTGAAAGAAATTCCTCCTCAGGTCAGTCCCAAATCACCTTCATCCTACTCTTGAGACTGTCCTCCTCTGATTCCACTCACCAGCGAGGGGAAAACATCCTAACCACACACCCTGGAAGAATTCAAGCTTCATCACAAGAGGATTTGAGTACAGGATTAAAGATGTCTGTCTGCATTTGTATAGAACCTTAGTGAGACTGCGTCTGTTGTGCACAGGTTTGGTCGCCTTACCCAAGGGAGTGCAACAGATGTCCACCAGTCTAATCCCTGGGTGGCGAAAGTGTCTTCGGAGGAGAGACTGTTGAAGCTAGGCCTGTGAGTTTCAAAGAATGAGGGGTGATCTCATTGAAGCTTAAATTCTCAGGCGGCACAGTGGCGCAGTGGCTAGCACTGCTGCCTCATGGCGCCGAGGACCCGGGTTCAATCCCAGCCCGGGTCGCTGTCCGTGTGGAGTTTGCACATTCTCCCTGTGTCTGTGTGGGTCTCACCCCCACAACCCAAAGATGTGCAGGGTCAGTGGATTGGCCACGTTAAATTGCCCCTTAATTGGAAAGAAAAATGAATTGGTTACTTTCAATTTATATTAAGAAAATAAAAGATTTTTTCTTACAACTGACGTCAAACCTAACAGGTCTGTAGTTTTCGATTCTCCCTTCTTAAATAGTGGGGTTACATTTGCTACTTTTCAGTCTGCAGGAACCATTCCTGAAGAATGTATAAAATTTTGAAAGATAATCACCAATGCATCCATTATCACTCTAGCCATCTCCTTCAACACTCTGGGGTGAAGCTCTTCTGAACCAGGGGATTTCTCAACCGTCAATCCAGTTAACGTTTCGAGTGCTACCTCTTCCTAAGTACTAATTCCTTTTGGTTCATGTTCATCAGTTGCTTGGTTCCCGAGCATTTCTGGGAGATTTCTGTATCCTCCTCCGTGAAGACAGATTTAAATTGTTTAGCTTCTTTCCCATTTCTCCCGTCTACGCCCAGAACAGACCCATGTTTGTCCTGGCTAATCCTCTCCCTTTTTACAGACCTAAAGATGATTTTGCAGCCCACCTCATTTCTCACCAGCTTGCATTCATTTTCTCTTTTATCAGTATCCTCGGGCTCAAAGCTTCTTTTTTGGTAACCTTATCAGCTTCAACCAAATGCAATTTTTAAACTTCTTTTGTTAGCCACCCATCTGAACATAACAAAGCCAACGCGTGATCAGGTCAGTTTACACGCACACGAACACTTCACTACGTTTCAAAGAACAATAAAACACAGCAGCTGGCCCTTTGGCCCGCCAAGCCTGTACCTGAGGGTTTCATTGGCAAGATTGGTATTTCCTGTCCATCACACGTTGCAGTAAGATGCTGATGACCATCTACAACTACTGCAGACTACCGGCAGAATGTGCTCCTACTATCCTGATAGTTAGGGGGCGCCAGGATTTAAAAACCATTTCTAGGGATTTGATTGATGTGACAACCCCGCTCCCTTAAACACACAATGACATTGTACAGGAAAATCTTCACACCAATTATCCATTAGATCTGCAAATCTGAGGCACTGAATCTAAAAGTTTTATTGATGTTGGTTGAGGGAGAAACATTCACCAAATATTCAAAAATGTGGCCCTGGGACCTTTACCGAGCTGTTTTTCTTCTTTTCTTTTTAAAATTTAGAGTAGCCAATTATTTTTTCCCCCCATTTAAGCGGCAATTTAGCGTGGTCAATACACCTAACCTGCACATCTTTGGGTTCTGGGGATGAAACCCACGCAGACACTGGGAGAATGTGCACATTACCAAGTTGTTGCATCAGTTTAGCATCTCGTTTGAAACAGTACTTCCGACAGCGCAGCACTCCCTCAGCACCGTCCTTCCGACCACACGGCACCCATCTGCAGCACCCCTCTGACAGCGCCCCCCCCCCCCACACAACAGCTCAGCTCTCCCCTCCGACAGCGCGGCGTCCCTCCTTCCGACAGTGTGCCCCTCTATAAGCGCGTCCCCTCTGACAAGGCGGCCTCCCTCCCTCCGACAATCCCCACCTACAGCACGGCACCTCGAGTGGCGTCTCAACATCACCCCTTGATAGTGCAGCACTCCCTCAGTACTGATCCTCTGACAGTGCGGCACTCCCTCAGTACTGACCCTCTGACAGTGCGGCACTCCCTCAGTACTGACCCTCTGACAGTGCGGCACTCCCTCAGTACTGACCCTCTGACAGTGCGGCACTCCCTCAGTACTGACCCTCTGACAGTGCAGCACTCCCTCAGTACTGACCCTCTGACAGTGCAGCACTCCCTCAGTACTGACCCTCTGACAGTGCAGCACTCCCTCAGTACTGACCCTCTGACAGTGCGGCACTCCCTCAGTACTGATCCTCTGACAGTGCGGCACTCCCTCAGTACTGACCCTCTGACTGTGCAGCACTCCCTCAGTACTGACCTTCTGACCTTACAGCACTCCCTCAGTACTGACCCTCTGACTGTGCAGCACTCCCTCAGTACTGACCCTCTGACTGTGCAGCACTCCCTCAGTACTGACCTTCTGACCTTACAGCACTCCTGCAATAATGACCATGGGAGTCTCATTTGTGTTCAAGTGAGAGGAGTAGGATTTAAACCCATGATCGTCTGAATTAAAGGTGAGCGAAGCAGCTTATATCTGGTATCCAAGGGAGCCAGCAAGGCAGTTTAGGAAAGTCAAACATGGAGTTTGTGCATTCATGAGCAGAAGAATGATGCGCAGACCAGCAATTTGCATCATTGCACATTACCCACACTTTCCCCATGCAGTAACGGAGAGACCTGTCGGAGAGAATTCCTGCGGCACCGACCTGTGCCTGCTGCTGAGATCCTTTCAAATGAAAAAATGCACACATTTCACACAAAAATAATCCATTTATTTAATAAATTATGATATCTGATAAATTGCGTTGTTTAAAAATTGAACCAAATTTCTTGGGCCTCAACATGTTGTGAGATCTGAATGCATTCCCAAACAACTTCAAAGCCACACAATCCCATGGCAGCAGTTACTGCAGAGCGGGAGACCGAGAGAGAGAGAAATGAAGAGGGAGGCAGGGAGAGAGAGAGAGGAGGCAGAGATTGGGAGGCTCCAGAAGAGAGAATTTCTTGGATGATTCTCGGTTTAAAAAAAGGTAAACGTGATGGAAATACTTGCATTTGGAGATTCGTACCTGCCCAATGTTAGCAAGGAAAAACTGCTCGTAAGTAATGACCCAAAAGGCAATTGGGAAGCCACGTTTGCAAGCACGATGTCTCAAAGGGGCTCAGGCGGTGAATGAACGGATAATGTTTTTTGGTGATACTGTTTGAGGGAATAACATTGGCCACATCGGGCCTTGGTTTACAAGATGGCACCGGTTTCCCACTGCTTCCCTGGAAACTCTGCTCTGAAGAAATGCAGTGGATGATTAGGTGTAGCCAGTCAAGACTCCAGACAAGGGCACCAATTTGCTGACACTGTCTCTCAGCTTCCTGTTATTCAATGCTTTCCCTGGATCATCAGATTCATCCACTTGGGGGAAAGAAGGTTCCCGGCCATTGAGCTGGAAAGTCTGATTCAGTTCTGCGGTCTTCGGGTGTGCTTTACGTTTCCTTTAGATTACACCCAGTGCCCTGGTGCGCCTTTTTCTTCTCTTTACCTGTCTCACTCTCCCCTCTGGCCCACCTCAAACACAGGGCCAGTTTGCTTCACCTCAGGGCCAGACTGTACACCTGGTAAATCTCAGCGGGGAAGTTGTCCTGCTTCTCCTCTGCCAACACGTGGAGTCCTGCCAGCTGCATGATGCTCCGCAGGGAGGCCAGGTCCCGGCAGACACTGCTGTCCACCTCATCCTCAATCACCCCATCATGGCTCACGTTGTCCTTCACACAGATGATCCCATTTGGCCGAAGACCTTTTTGGCACCTCTTTAAGAACTGGGTGAGGTGTGCGTCAGTCAGGTGCCCTGAAACAATTCCAAGAGAGAGGCTTGGTGACTGCCCTAATGGAAACTACAGGAGACTGTCAATACTGTGGTACATAATTCACTGAATTGTAACAATTACAATATAGGAGGCGGCCGTTCGACCCATCACACATGCTGGCTCTTTGAAAGAGTCATCAAATTAGTTCCGCTCCCACTTATTCTTTCCTACAGCGTGGCAATTTCCCCCCCCACCCCCATTCTAAACACTTGCTCCTTATTTACTCGATCAAAACCCATCATATCTTCCAGTAAATCTCCCCCTTAACCATCTCTACTCTAAGGAGGGCAATCCCAGCTTCTCCAGTCTCTCCACATAACCAAAGTCCCTGATCCGTGGAACCATTCAAGTAAATCATCTCTGTGGTGTCCAGGGGCAGATAGCATGCTTCTATTCACTATAACCTCTTGCATTTACATTCTCTCCCTCTGTTTATACATCTTGCTAATTACCTATCGACTGCACAGATTTACAAAAAGCCCTCTTCTAAGTGAGCAATCCAAGTTAAAAATTGTGCCTCACTCTGCTGATTGTGCATGGAGACACTCAAAATAATCATGTCCCACACGGAGTTCAGCATTGTGGTGAGGGAGTGGGCAGTAATAGTCTGGATGTATAGCTGTTCTTCAGATTACAGGACTGGAGAGTTGACAACTGTGGTTCCTGCTGCTTTTCACTATCCCGACAGGAAACTGCTCCGATCTAGGCACCAGGCTTGGACAGGTTGGCGTCAGCCTCAAAAAAAGGACAATCCCCAGTGTCGTGTTCGAGGTGAGGTGCATGACAGCGTGATTCAGCAGGATCGGAGTGAATTTCGGAGGGTATGAAATCCCCTGGCGGGGATCGATCTCAGAGGTGCCACCACTGCCCTGTGTAGGATGGAGCTGTCACAGCAACACAAATTGGTGGCATAGCAGAACTTGGTGAACTGACAACAGCGGCTCATAAAAGACTAGCTGAGTTTCTCACCTGACAGACAAGCAGAAACCTGCTTGGAAATCAGTTCATTTCAGAGTTTGTTGCTGGTCTCGGTCGCATTGGGTAAACGTGTACAGCCCAGAGCAGCTGCATTTCCAGTCTGCACTCTGTGCATAGCCCAGGGTGCTTTGATTCCCAGTCTGTATTGTGCTCAGATACAATGGTGGGAAGGGGGTTGGAAATGGCCTCAGGGCCGATGAAGATTGGGGAGAATCAGCTGGTGTTCCCATTCCTGACCTCTAACCAATGATCTGCTGCTAGACTGACGTATGGTGCACAAAGGTGAGCAGGAACAGTTGGGCGGAGTGCTCTGTCTCTCTGCTGTATAGTCTATGTAATTCTATGACTGTCTGAGTGAATACTAACTCACAATAAGGTCGGGCCTATCGCATTACGACAATGTGGAAAAACTGTTTTTAACAACAATTGGTGAGAATCGGGAACTCACTGTCTGAAAGGCTGGTCAATTGTCTAGTTACAGCGAACTAAATAAGCATCTGAATGGAAATAAAATTGCTGGAAAGCACTGGAAAGGGCAGAGAGTGGACTAGCTAATCGCTCTGCAGAGAGCTGGCATGGACTCAATGGGTAGAATGGCCTCCTTTTATGCATAGCCATTCTAAGTCAATCAGCTCATCAATAGCAGGCACTGTACACAATGACCAGTTTAACAGGGTAGCGCTGTGACTGAACATTAATATATACTATATATCATTATTACTACTGCAAACTATAACCCCACATCAGTTACGGGGGAGTGAAAGTGCTAAAGCTAATGTAATTGGATCTTAAAGTGCTGCTATTTTCTTGAGTGGTCTTCCTTCAAGTGCTCCTTAAGGAGGGATGAACTGGTGAGTAAACACAGCTGTCTCTATATGAAGTACACGGTGCACTAAGACATAATGACTGACAATTTTGAAATTGTCACTGAAGCAAATAGCTTATGGTTTTAAATGTGGAGTGGATGTGAACTATGGCCCGTTTTAAATGTAGATGTCTTAGGCAGTGGGGTTTGTACAGTGCTAGCCTCACACTATAAACAGAGTGGCTTGAGATATCAGTGCCTGAGCTATATACCCCTCAGCAAGACCCAGAGTTCCAGGAGGTTGGGGAAAGAGGCAGAATTGCGATGGACACATGATAAATCTTACAGTTGTGCCTCCTTCTTCGAAATTCCTACACCCGGTTATAAGGGAATCTGCCTGGGTAAACTTGTCACACTGCCATGCATGTTATAGCTGTCAGCTCCATTACCTGCCCGGCAGAGAGGCTCACCGGCTGCAACCAAACTGCTTCACTCCCCCTCAAACTACTATTTCAATATATTACATGAAAATAAAGACAGAAAGAAGGATTTTAAAATGGGCGGCACAGTGGTTAGCACTGCTGCAAGTGCCAGGGACCCGGGTTCAATTCTGGCCTTGGGTGATTCTTTTTAAAAAAATATTTTTTTATTCTCCTTTTTCACATTTTCTCCCAAATTTACACCCACCAACAATAAACAATCAGCAACAAATATGTCAATCCCCATATCAATAACAACGATCCCATCCTCCCACCAAACCCCACTCATTAGCCCGCATGTTAACATAAACAAATGACAAAAAGGAATCAGGGATCACCCATCGTCACCCTGAATACACACCGCCCCCCTCCCCACCAACCCTCCCACCCATCCCCCCCAACTAATGTTCGATGTTATCCAGTTCTTGAAAGTGCATAATGAATAATGCCCATGAATTGTAGAACCCCTCCATCCTTCCCCTCAGTTCAAACTTAACCTTCTCAAGAGTCAAGAATTCCAACAGGTCCCCCCGCCATGCCAGGGCGGAGAGGCTGCTCTCCATCCCATCAGGATCCACCTTCGGGCGATCAACGAGGCGAAGGCTACAACATCTGCCTCCGCACCCGTTTCCAAACCCGGCTGGTCAGACACCCCGAATATGGCCTCCCGGGGACCCTGATCCAGTTTCACGTGCACCACTTTAAATTTTACCCTAAAAACCTCCTTCCAGTAATCCTCTAGCTTTGGACAGGACCAAAACATATGAACGTGATTAGCAGGCCCCCTCCCCGCAACGCTTACACACATCTTCCACTCCTTCAAAGAATCGGCCCATCCTCGCCCTCGTGAGGTTTGCTCTGTATATCACCTTCAGCTGTATCAGCCCAACCTCGCACACGAGGTGGAGGCATTTACTCTCCGGAGCACCTCACACCAGAACCCCTCCTCTATAACCTCTCCCAACTCTTCCTCCCACTTTGCTTTGATCCCTTCCAGTCGTGCCTGAGCCTCTTCCTGAATAGCTCCGTAAACCGCCGATAGCTCCGTAAACCGCCGGATAGCTCCGTAAACCGCCGGATAGCTCCGTAAACCGCCGGATAGCTCCGTAAACCGCCGAATAGCTCCGTAAACCGCCGAATAGCTCCGTAAACCGCCGAATAGCTCCGTAAACCGCCGAATAGCTCCGTAAACCGCCGAATAGCTCCGTAAACCGCCGAATAGCTCCGTAAACCGCCGAATAGCTCCGTAAACCGCCGATAGCTCCGTAAACCGCCGAATAGCTCCGTAAACCGTCAATAGCTCCGTAAACCGCCGAATAGCTCCGTAAACCGCCGAATAGCTCCGTAAACCGCCGAATAGCTCCGTAAACCGCCGAATAGCTCCGTAAACCGCCGAATAGCTCCGTAAACCGCCGGATAGCTCCGTAAACCGCTGACTGGCCTTGGGTGATTCTGTGTGGAGTTTGCACTTTCCCTCCGTGGGTTTCCTCCCACAGTCTAAAGATGGCAGGCTGGGTGGATTTGGAGTTCCCAATTATTTTTCTTCCAATTAATGGGCAATTTAGCGCAGCTAATCCACCTACCCTGCACATCTTTTGGGTTGTGGGGGTGAAACCCATGCAGACACGGGGAGAATGTGCAAATTCCACACGGATAGTGACCCAGAGCCAGGATCGAAACTGGGACCTCAGAGCCGTGTGCTAACCACTGCGCTGCTCACTGGTCAGTGCAGACTTGATGGGCCGAATGGCCTCCTTCTGCACTGTAGGGTTGCTATAGTTTGGAAAATGGGCACCTGTTATCAGCACCCTGTCTCACCTGAAGACTGCACTTTGGTCCCGAGACCCGCCCCCCCATGCACAATTGGATTTTTTGAAATTATGTAATCTTACACCTGCATGTAACTTGCCATCAAGTTATTTGACTACAACTGTGGACACACGCATTCTAAATTCTGCACCTGCATTTCTAATGGACATTTCCCATGTAAACATGTCACGCTGTTAATACACATTTGCACGAGTTCAGGAGTTGCAATGGGGGTACAGGTGGGAGGGTGTAACACAGAGGAACAAGTTTACATGGGCAATTGCGATTATAAATGTGGATGCCGTACGGCAAGAATATAATTTGGTCTTCATGTTCATACCCTGGTCTCCGATTCCCCACCCTCTAACCCTGCTCCATCTTAAACCTGCACTTGGGTCTCAATACAGGAGATTGACTAATCTTAATTTCACTCGGTGTCTTACCTATCACCCACTGGATCCAGATAACATCATATCGCTGGGGCTGTGGGATGAAGTCCTGCAGACCGCAGCAGTAGTAGTTGCCCACACGATTGCCGTCCTCCCCCAGATGGGCCTTAGCCTTGGCTAAGAAGCTCTCCGTCACATCCACCATGTCGACAACTTTAAACAGCGGCAGCAGCAGTCTCTTGGTGATCCTGCCAATCCCAGCGCCGCAGTCCAGTGCACAGCCCACTCCTGCTTTCCCGGAGCCTTCCTGTTGAGAAAAGATGACATAAAAGTGGTACGGGACAGCACAGTCACTCTCCAGCATTACGCTAAGATTAGGTCTCTGTCAGCTACTGAGGAAGCACCAAAGTTAAGTCACTTCCCAATAACAGGGTGCCCTGGAACAGAGCGATGATCCTCCTTACTGAAGGATGAATTAAACTACACCTGGTTATCATGCTTAAATACATCAAGAAATAATTTTTACTGATGGGGGAGAGGAAAGAAACAATTCTATTTGTTCTGAATATCTTGTTCATAACTCATTATGTTTGAGAATATAACTGTTAGCTTCAGGAAATAAAGTTTTTAACTGTAGAAAAATCTGGTTGAGAATTTGGTAGAAACAATTCTGATGTAAATGCAACTCAAGCAAGCCTGGGTTTATACTTCACTTAAATGGGAGCCTGTGTTTTTCTTATAAGGTCAGAGTTAATACCATAGTAGAAACAAGAAGTTGAACAATGAACGATCTATCACTAAACTCTCAAGGAGCCATGGAGTCTGGAGAGGGGGCCATTACGTCCACGAGGAAAATAAATCATTCCGTTGGGTTGCAGAATCAAAGAACTGTGTTGAAGGCAAAATTATTTGTTTGCATTTCTGTTTGAATTGACCCAAAGCTTTTTTTAAATTCATTTATGGGATGTGGGTCTCTGACTAGGCCACCATTTATTGCCCATCCCTAGTTGCCCTTCTTGAACTGCTGCAGTCCCCTGAGGTATATGTACATCCACAATGCTGTTAGGAAGGAATCTCCAGGATTTTGGCCCAGTGACAGTGAAGGGGTGGAGATATATTTCCAAATCGGGGTGGTGAGTGACTTGGACAGGAACCTCCAGGTGGTGGTGTGCCACATTTCCATAGCGTTAGTGATTTAGGGCAGATCCTTGAGTAAAAGGATATTTTATTTTAATTTATCTGTGTTTGCTGAGGAAGCAGGTAGTTTGGGTTTTGTGAGGGAAAAGCAGCGGGAGGATTTGCTTAGTTTGCAACTAGTGGAAGAAAACTAGAGTGGTCCTCACAGAGCCTTGTGGCAGATAATAGTCACCAGTATCATGTAAGAGTACCTTTAAGAAATGGATGTTTAAGCAATGTACCTTTAAGAAAACAGTGATGTCAGAGAGTGGGTGGAGCTGAGCTCAGTTCAGCCATTTTGAAGTTTCAGTTTGAAAAAGAGCTTGGGTGTGTGTCTGTGTTTTGCAGTGAGCTGGATCTGCTGTGATCTCTGCCATGAAAGACTATCTCTGGATCATTTGGGTGATTTAAACTCATAATAGTAAAGCCTTTAACCTGATGTGTTTCTGTTTAAAGGTGTTAAGTCTCATGGATGTTGAAAGGGATAACTGAAGGATTATTTAGTGTTGTAATATTTTCGGGGTTATCTTTGAAGTAAGGGGTGTTAAGAGATCCAATGTTTATTTAAGAGGTTAAATTGAATTCATGGAATAAACATTGTTTTGTGTTTAAAAACCCACGTGTCCATAATTGTAATATCACACCTGGAGAACAAGCCGCGTGCTTCAAAAGCAACAATCCATTAAAGGGAGAGGTTGGCTGAACTCCATGACACATTTTGAGGTTCTGAAAACGCCTCGTCCATAACACCAGCTTGAATAGTTAGCTTGGAAAGAATTGTCAGAAAGCTGTGGGAGCAGACTGGGAAAAAGTAGTCTCTCTATATCCAAAAAAGGGCACGTAGCTGAACAGTTCACAGTCACAAAGTATTGTTTTCTTAATTGAAGGTCCCTTAGGCAAAAGGTTCATAGAAGGATCCCGTAGCATCCTACCTTGGAGGATAGCTGGAACACTGAAGATAATTAAAGAGAATTCCAGAGGGTGCTGGCATACCTCTGGATTAGTCCCAGGAAAAGTGAATAGACCGTCAAGATTTCATAAGATGTAAGAACTCTTGCAGGAAAGTAAAAAGTAGAACTGAGTTTATAGCTCATCATGGGCAGCACAGCTCCAGGGTCCCAGGTTCGATTCCCGGATGGGTCACTGTCTGTGCGGAGTCTGCACGTTCTCCGTGTGTCTGCGTGGGCTTCCTCCGGGTGCTCCGGTTTCCTCCCAGTCCAAAAATGTGCAGGTTAGGTGGATTGGCCATGATAAATTGCCCTTAGTGTCCAAAAAGGTTAGGTGGGATTACTGGGTCCCAGCGATAGAGTAGAAGTGTGGGGTGAAGTAGGGTGCTCTTTCCAAGGGCCGGTGCAGACTCGATGGCCGATGGCATCCTTCTGCACTATAAATTCTATGATCTATGAGCTGTGTTATCAGTGCCTATTTTGTTCAATTCTTTTTGATGTAAAGTTTGTTTATGTTTAAAAACCGGAAATCTTGTACTGTAGTTCTGTTGGTTAATTGCAGGGTGTTTGGATTCTTCTTCAAACATTAGTGTCTCTAACAGGACCGTAACTCATTAGACTTCCATTGTAAGAGAGAATTTGGATCATTACCTGAAGAGGAAGAATTTACAGACTTTGTAAGGCAGGGGAGTTGCACTAGGTGAATTACTTGTGCAGAGTAAGCAAGGTAAAAGGGCCTCTTCTCTGCTATAATTCTACATGCTTAGATTGGCTAATTGCACTGGCTCAAGGAAAATTTACATTTGTGTTTATGAAGGTGAATCGTAGTAAACGTTTGAAGTGTAACCTAACCAATGGTCCCCAAAGCAGTTATAACCCAATATTTGTTAGCCTATCCCCACCACCACTCCACGAGCATCGCCATTCTTCTACCGAGGGGCAAGTGAAACACCCATTTGTCAGCCGGTCATTCTGCTGTGGAGGTTAGTTTGGGGTCATGAAAGCTGAAACAATTTTTGGCGCAGGTTTGAACAAATGTTCAGAACAACTGGCAAGAATAAAAATAATAAAAGAGACTCACCCCAACAAACCTCTGCAGAAACCTCGTGGAGGAGTTGATGTCGATGTTGGAGATGTGCCCATACCCACCCAACATGCCGTCCACTGTGGGTGGGATATTCTTCCAGTATTTCTTGGCTTTAGAGTAGAACCCTTCTTCGTCGGCAATCAGCTCCGCAGTCATGGTACAGAGACCCAGCCCGATCGGAGGGATGGAGCTAGAATTAGGGGTTGACTAGAGAGAAACGAGAAATAAATCCCTCGTGTACACATTGTAACAACAGAGATTTACTGGACAGAAGATCATCCCACAGAGAAACCTCAGTCAATAGTCACAGTACAGCAGAGTTTACAGTCCAGATACAGGTCATACGCTCCACCAGGTGTGAATGTTGCAGATGAGCTTCTTCCCACTATCAGCAATGACATCAAGTTGAATTTTAAAAGGTTGCAGACTGCAAGGGGGAAAGTGGACATTCAGTTTGGCTAGGAATAAGTTATGCACGGATTAAGGTTCAGGAATGAATTATTCCAATCGCACACTGGAAAATTAAGTTGAGAAGAATCTCAATCTGGGAAACTGCTCATTCCACAGGTTCCCAATGAAAAACATCTCGACTAAATGTAACAAGAGTCACACTGTAGGGGACAGGACAGTTAGTAGTTGTCGGAGAACATATCTAAATAATACCATCAGGACTGTACCCCAGTGTTATACAGTGACAGACCCGTCCCCACCAGTACTGTACCCCAGTGTTATACAGTAACAGACCCATCCCCACCAGTACTGTACCCCAGTGTTATACAGAGACAGACCCGCCCCACCAGTACTGTACCCCAGTGTTATACAGTGACAGACCCGTCCCCACCAGTACTGTACCCGTGTTATACAATGACAGACCTGTCCCCACCAGTCCTTATCCATTACACGGATAGATGTTAATGGTGTGTTGGGGTGGCACAGGGGCTAGCACTGCTGCATCATGGCGCCGAGGACTCTGGTTCGATCCTGGCCCCAGGTCACTGCCCGTGTGGAGTTTGCATTCTCCCCGTGTCTGCGTGAGTCTCACCCCCACGACCCAAAGGTGTACAGAGTAGGTGGATTGGCCACGCTAAATTGCCGACTTAATTGGAGAATTGAGTACTCTAAATTTATTTTTTTGTAAATCTAATGGCGTGATGTGAAAGGAGGCCAGTTACCAAATACACCGGATTGAGGCTGATGAACCAGTGTCAATGTGAGCTGACAAAGATTTTCACTCAACTGGCATGACTAGCTGGTTGCTATTCCGATCATGTTGGAGTCACATTGTTACGCAGTTGCTTGGAGTATCAGCTTAAGCTGTCTAGAAAGCTGACAAGACTGTTAATTGCCAATTTTTAAAGGACTATTTTTATTTTTGCTGAATAGAAGAATCATTCTGCCCCTGTAAAGCACAGGTCAGTTTACCACCTCTGTCGCAAGTATCTCAGGAAGAGGAGAATTGCTCAGATTGAGCAACTGACTGAGCAGTGAATTAGTACCCCCTCGACTGCTCTGTCATTCCTCTCCACCTCAGTCCATCACAGGGCATGGGGTCTAAGTACTGCATGGGAATGTGCTCTGGAGCTTTGAGCATCACCCAGAAATCTGGAATCTAGACTTTATTAACTTGCACAGAACTTAAAATGTTAAGAAATTGGCCAACAAGGCAACTGCACCCAGAACAAGCTCGCACTTGTACAGTGTTTCAAATCCTCTGGATATTCCAAAGTGTTTTACAGCTGATAATTTATTTTGCAATTGTAATCCCTGTGGTAGTGTAGGAAAGACAGGAGCCAATTTGTACACAGCAGGGTGAGAATGACCAGGTAATCGGTTCCAGGTGTTGGCCGAATGATAAATCCTCTGCTCTTCTTCAAACAGTGGAATGGGGTATTTTACAGCCACCTGAATGAGCCGACTCAGTTTAACCTCATCCAGCAGACAGCAACTGTGCAGCACCCTCTCAGTACAGCTCCATGCCAACCTAGGCTATGTAACTCAGGCTTCTAAAACGGGACTTGGAACCCACAATCGTCTGATTCAGAGGGAGGTGGTTTCCTGGTGCACAGAAATCCAAACAGGATTAACTACCTAGACAACAAGAGCAAACTGACCGTGCTTTGTGTAGGGTGTAGTTTGGATATTCCTTTTTTATAAAATATATTTAGAGTAACCAATTCATTTTTCCAATTAAGGGGCAATTTTCATAGATCATCATAGAATTTACAGTGCAGAACGAGGCCATTCGGCCCATCGAGTCTGCACCGGCTCTTGGAAAGAGCACCCTACCCAAGGTCAACACCACACCCTATCCCCATAACCCAGTAACCCCACCCAACATTAAGGGCAATTTTGGACACTAAGGGCAATTTATCATGGCCAATCCACCTAACCTGCACATCTTTGGACTGTGGGAGGAAACCGGAGCACCCGGAGTAAACCCACGCACACACGTGGAGGATGTGCAGACTCCGCACAGACAGTGACCCAAACCGAATCGAACCTGGGACCCTGGAGCTGTGAAGCAATTGTGCTATCCACAATGCTGCCGTGCTGCCCGGCCAATCAACTTAGCCTGCACATCTTTGGGTTGTGGGGGCGAAACCTATGCAAACACGGGGAGAATGTGCAAACTCCACACGGACAGTGGCACAGAGCTGGGATCGAACCTGGGACCTTGGCGCCGTGAGGCTGCAGTGCTACTCACTGCGCCACAGTGCTGCCTAGTTTGGATATTCCTGACCTTCAATCAGGTTATAGATATGTACCTGTGCCAGGTAACCTAATAGTTAACAGGAAACTGGCACTGCTGCCTCATGGCACCGAGGACCCAGGTTCGATCCTGGCCCTGGGTCACTGGCAGTATGGAGTTGGCACATTCTCCCCGTGTCCGCGTGGGTCTCACCTCCACAACCCAAAGATGTGCAGGGTAGGTGCATTGGCCACACTGATTGGAAAAAAAAAAAGAATTGTGTAGCCTAAATTTTTTTTAAAGGAAACTGGTAGTACTCCTTCAGCAGAGAGAGCCTGGACCTTTTCACACAGGTACAGATGTTTAAGGGGTGAGCTGACAGATTAGTTTACAAGAAGGTAAAGAGAATTGCTTTCACAGGTCAGAGAGACTAATGAGAAAAAACATTTTAAATGATCACATTTAAAGACAACTTTAGATGCGTTGTGCCAGCCTCCGTCTTGTAAGACGATGGTTTGGGCAGTGGTGGTTAAGACGATGGTTTGGGCTGCGGTAGTTAAGACGATGGTTTGCGCTGTGGTGGTTAAGACGATGGTTTGGGCTGTGGTGGTTAAGACGATGGTTTGCGCTGTGGTGGTTAAGACGATGGTTTGGGCTGTGGTGGTTAAGACGATGGTTTGCGCTGTGGTGGTTAAGACGATGGTTTGCGCTGTGGTGGTTAAGACGATGGTTTGGGCTGTGGTGGTTAAGACGATGGTTTGCGCTGTGGTGGTTAAGACGATGGTTTGCGCTGTGGTGGTTAAGACGATGGTTTGGGCTGTGGTGGTTAAGACGATGGTTTGGGCTGTGGTGGTTAAGACGATGGTTTGGGCTGTGGTGGTTAAGACGATGGTTTGCGCTGTGGTGGTTAAGACGATGGTTTGCGCTGTGGTGGTTAAGACGATGGTTTGGGCTGCGGTGGTCAACTCAGTGTTAAGTCCGGTGGGCCTCAGGAGCCGCACGCTGATGCGACAGTCTCTGCTGCACTGACAGTGGAGGGAGACTGAGTTGAGGAAGTGAAGAATTCACTGGGCTCTGTTTTCTCAGGGCCCTCTTCACAGCCGCCAAGCTTTACCTTTCTGCTCACCTCTTCCAAAGCCATTTCAAACAGGCAGCCAGCCTCCAGAGGTCAGGGCCGTCAGCAACTGGAAGAAAACATATGCAGAAAATTTCTGTCAAGGGTCAACCGGTCGGTTGCTCCGTCACAAATTGTTGTTGAAACAGAATCAAGTATTTGAAAGGGGAACTGAAGAATTGCTGAATGAGGAATATTAAAGGCTCAGAGCAGTTCAGCAAAGAGGCCGCACAACGAAATGTCCATTTAATAGTCGGATTCCATAGGCTTCAAATAAGAGGATGAGTCGGAGAAAGGAAATTTATTAAATAAATCTGTACACTTTTAGGCTGGTTCAGCAGCACACAGGGCTAAATCGCTGGCTTTTAAAGCAGACCAAGGCAGGCCAGCAGCACGATTCAATTCCCGTACCAGCCTCCCCGAACAGGCGCCGGAATGTGGCGACTAGGGGCTTTTCACAGTAAGTTCATTTGAAGCCTACTTGTGACAATAAGCGATTTTCATTTCATTTCATTTCATTTCATGTCTATCACACAGACCGTCATGGAGTGATTCCACTAGGGGCTACTGGAGATTAGTCAGAGGCTGAGGGAGACTCAGCTGGAACAACAGAATGAAACGTGCCCAAGGATTTTTTGGACTGTGATCAATGTGGTGATGGGACAGACAGAATCTGCCAGTGACTGACCATAAGGAATAGGATCAGGAGGAGGCCATTCAGCCCTTCGAGCCTGCTCCCCCGTTTAATAAGATCATGGTTGATCTAACACTCACTAAGTCCACTTTCCTGCCTTCTCTCCGTAATCCTTAATCCCAAACTGATGAAAAACCCATTGATCTCAACCTGGAAAACGTTGAAGGACTCGGCCTCCACAGCTTCCTGCGGTAAAGAATTCCAAAGATTCACTGCTCGACGAAATTCTTCCTCAAATCCGTCTTAAATGAGCCCCCCTTTTCTGCAGCGCCCTCTGGTCCTACACTCTCCCAGGCGTGGAAACATCCTCCCAACATTTACCCTGGCTGACCCCTGAGAATCTTCTATGTTTCCAACATTTAAAAAAATAATGTTATTGGCATTTTTCAGTTTTTACAGAGTAACAACATACAGTGCACCTGGTATTTACAGAGTAACAACATACAGTACACCCGGTATTTACATAGTGATATTTCTCATTTACAAATTTTTACAGACATTCTTTACGATTGCCCTCCCCGTCGATAATCTGGTTCTTCCCTGGTACCAACTTCCGCCCTGGGTGTCACACACTGTGCTCCGCTCCTCTCTTCTGCGGTTTTAGTTGTCAGTGCGGGATCGGGGGGCTCTCTGCCCCCTCCCCTCCTCCCTTTTCCCCGTGACTCCCTTGGGTCCCCCCCTCACCTCCTCTCCCCTTCCCCCTCTGCACCGCTCCATTGTGTCTTCTTACCTGTTTTCCTCAGTCCCCGCCACTGTTGGCTTCGAACAGGCTGATGAACAGCCCCCACACTTCGTGGAAGCCCTCGTCCGACCCGCGAATGGTGAACTTGTTCTTCTCCAGGTGGAGAAATTCCGATAGGTCTGCCAGCCAGTCTGCAGCTGTGGCAAAGAGTTACACAGATTCACCACCCTCTGGCTGGAGAAATTCCTCCTCAACTGTTTTAAAGGATCGTCCCTTTAGTCTGAGACAGTGTCCTCTGGTTCTAGTTTTTCCTACAAGTGGAAACATCCTCTCCACGTCCACTCTATCCAGGCCTCGCAGTATCCTGTAAGTTTCAATAAGATCCCCCCTCATCCTTCAATGATATAATGACCTGTGTTAGCCTTGGAGGCAGGGTGGCCCTCGCTAGTGAGTCTGCGAACATATCCCGCAGGTGCGGGGCCGATGCAAATTTCTTATAGAAGTCCGCCAGAACCAATCAGGACCCGGTGCCTTCCCCGCCTGCATTGAGCTGATGCTCGCCAAGATCTCCCCCAGTCCTATTGGTGCTTCCAGCTCCCACCGCTTATCAGCCCCCACAACTGGCATGTCCAGTCCATCGAGGAACCGTTTCATCCCAGCATCGCCGTCGGGGGGCTCGGAGGTGCACAATCCTTGGTAAAAGGTCTCAAATGCTCGGTTGGCCTCTTCTGGTTCGGCTACCTGTCTTTCTCACCTGTGCTATCTCCCTCATGGCTGCCTGTTTTCTCAGCTGGTGAACCAGTAGGCAGCTAGCCTTTTCTCAGTGTTCATCGAAAGTCCCCAGTGTCCGGCGGAGTTGTGCACTACCTTCCTGGTGGATAGCCGGGTAAAGGCCATTTGTTGCTTTTTTCCTCTCCACCAGAAGCACTACGGTCATGGCCTCCAGGATGCAGTCGATCAGTTGTTGCCTGGCCACCCTCTCTTCCCGGTCACTACTTGCCTTGTAGGTACAATCTCTCCCCTAATCACCGCCTCCCAGAACGTGGAGGGCAAGACTTCCCCGTTCTTCCGTTAGTGGTGTTCGTGCCTACGGCCTGTGATGTTTTCTGGCAGAAGACCTTGTCGGCCAAAAGGTCCCCATCTTACCTCCACGTGGGGCATTGGGCCAAGGGCTGTCTCCAACCTCACATCCATGTGACATGGAGCATGCTCGGTGATGACTATCAGAGTATTCCGCATTTACTATTTCTGGAAGCACTGATTTACCCACTACAAAGTCGTCAATCCATGTGTATACTTTGTGCACCGGTGAAAAGAACGAGAATGCCTTTTCATCGGGGTGTAGGAACCACCATGGGTCCACTGGCCATGTACATCCTTTTCCCCGATCTGGGGCTCAATCGGTCAGTCAGTGGGTCCTGTACACAGTTGAAGTCGCCCCCCTCCCCCCATGATCAGTCAGTGCGTGTCAATGCCGGGGATTTCTGCCACGTTTAAAAAAAAAAGAAATGTGTCATCCCAGTTGGGGGCGTACACATTTAGCAGAATTACCGGTGCCCCGTGCAGGGCACTGCTGACCATGACGTACCGTCCCCCTGGGTCCGTAACCGCCCCCCTGGGTCCGTAACCATCCTGGTCGTCATAAACACCGTCCTCTTGCTGATCAGTATGGCTACTCCCCTAGCCCTCATCCCGTAGCATGAATGGTACGTCTGTCCCACCCAACCCTTCCTTACCCACAGTCTGTCCTTCTCCCTCAGTTGTGTCTCTTGCAGGAAGACTATGTTGGCTTTCGAACTTCTCAAGTGTGCAAAGCCTCTGGATCCTTTCACTGGGCCGTTAAGTCTCCTTGCGTTCCAGTGATAATCCTGCTGGGAGGTTTCTGTCCCCCCGGTTGTTGCAGGATTAACCATACTTACCTGGAGGTCGCATCCCTGTGCTCTGGGGTTTCCCTTCCCTGTGACCTGGTCTTTTTGATCGGAGTGAGGCAGCACAGTCCCTCGCAAACATATCGAATGTCCAAAAAGTCTCTTTCTCTATCCTTCTCTGATCCGCCTTCATCGCTGCCTCGCCTGCCCCTCGTCTAGGCCGTTGGGTTTGTATGGATTAGTGTGCCTCCGCCAGGATGTTAAAGTAGTGCTCCTTGTTCTGGAACTTGACCCAGAGCCTGGCTGGGAACAGCATTCCGAATCGCACCCATACAGGGCCAATTTTGCTTGATTAAACTCGGCCCTGCGTTTTGCCAAGACTGCCCCAATGTCTTGATATACTCAGATTTTGTGCCCTTCCCAGGTATTCACCCTCATCTGTCTTGCCCACGTTGTCGGTCTCCTTCTCTCTTGGGTGGCTGGGTTCTCCTCTCCTCGTGGGTCCGCCGGCTCGCCCGCCTGCTGCTCGTGGCCCTTTTCGCCACCCGTTCGACCCCTCAAGCTCCCGTTTGTTGGCATTTTGGTTCTGATCTTTCCATCTCACCGGTGAAGTTAAGTCGCCTTCGGATTTTCGGGCAAAATTCAGCTAAAAGTGCCTATTTGATTCTGGTCTGGAAGAGAGCCACCTGATATGCATCCACTCAACACATCACTGTCACCATAAGTCTCATATCTTTCTATCATATCACCCCTCATTCTTCTGAACTCCAAGGAGTAGAGACTCAACCTATAGAACATAGAACATTACAGCGCAGTATAGGCCCTTCGGCCCTCGATGTTGCGCCGACCTGTGAAACCACTCTAAAGCCCATCTACACTATTCCCTTATCGTCCATATGTCTATCCAATGACTATTTGAATGCCCTTAGTGTTGGCGAGTCCAGTACTGTTGCAGGCAGGGCATTCCACACCCTTACTACTCTCTGACTAAAGAACCTACCTCTGACGTCGGTTTAACTTTTCCTCATATGGCAATGTCTCCATACCTGGGATCATTCCAGTAAACCTCCTCTGTGCTGCCTCCAATTATTATATATTGTTCCTTAAATAAAAAGACCAAAACTGTACTCTAAAGGTGGCTTCATTAGTACCTTGTACAGTTGCAGCAACACCCCCAGCCCCCTTGAAATAGAAGCCAGTATTCCATTTGCCCTCCCTATTACCTCTGCACCTTTCTGGGTTTCATAAACAAGAACCGCCAAGCCCCTTTCTGCAGTCTCGCTCCATTTAAATAATTTTAAAAATATATAAATTTAGAGTACCCAATCATTTTTTCCAATTAAGGGGCAATTTAGCGTGGCCAATCCACCTACCCTGCACATCTTTGGGTTGTGAGGGCGAAACCCACGCAAACACGGGGAGAATGTGCAAACTCCACACGGACAGCGACCCAGAGCCGGGATTGAACCTGGGACCTCGGCGTCGTGCTACCCATTTAAATAATAATCCACCCTCTCCCAGTCGCAGCACTCGCTCTCCTCTATCTACTCTGGCTGGTACCTCCTCAATGACCTTGAGTGAAATTCCCTTTCATGAAACCACACTGACTTTCCTTGATCAGATTATGAATTTCCAAATACACTGGGAGACAGTCCCCTCTCGGAACAGTCTGACTGTCTCAACAGCTGTGGGACTGGGACAGGTGGTGACGGGGCCTGCCTCTGGGCGGCAGTGGTGGAAATTCCGCAGCTATATCGGGGAAAAGCTGCTCTCCCCGTCAGCCTCACGTCCTTCTCAGTGTCAGAGAGAAGAGGCTGAATGGAATAGCTTCAGGGTCTGGGCTTCTCCACCTTCAGAGAGCCAAATCTGGAGGAAGGGGGCGGGGGTAGGGGGGATTGGGGTGAGGGAGGGGAATGCGGGGTGGATATGTGGGATGTGGGGGTGGGGGGGGGTGGGAGGAGGGATGTGAGGGGGGGGGAGAAGGGGATGTGGGGGGGGGGGAAGGAGATGTGGGGGGGGGGAAGGAGATGTGGGGGGGGGGAAGGAGATGTGGGGGGGGGAAGGAGATGTGGGGGGGGGAAGGAGATGTGGGGGGGGAAGGAGATGTGGGGGGGGGGAAGGAGATGTGGGGGGGGGGAAGGAGATGTGGGGGGGGGAAGGAGATGTGGGGGGGGGGGAAGGAGATGTGGGGGGGGGAAGGAGATGTGGGGGGGGGGAAGGAGATGTGGGGGGGGGGAAGGAGATGTGGGGGGGGGGAAAGGAGATGTGGGGGGGGAGAAAGGAGATGTGGGGGGGAAAAGGGGATGTGGGGGGGGGAAGGGGATGTGGGGGGGGGAAGGGGATGTGGGGGGGGGAAGGGGATGTGGGGGGGGGGGGAAGGGGATGTGGGGGGGGGGGAAGGGGATGTGGGGGGGGGGGAAGGGGATGTGGGGGGGGGGGAAGGGGATGTGGGGGGGGGGGAAGGGGATGTGGGGGGGGGGAAGGGGATGTGGGGGGGGGGAAGGGGATGTGGGGGGGGGGAAGGGGATGTGGGGGGGGGAAGGGGATGTGGGGGGGGAAGGGGATGTGGGGGGGAAGTGGATGTGGGGGGGGAAGTGGATGTGGGGGGGGAAGGGGATGTGGGGGGGGGGAAGGGGATGTGGGGGGGGAAGGGGATGTGGGGGGGGAAGGGGATGTGGGGGGGGAAGGGGATGTGGGGGGGGAAGGGGATGTGGGGGGGGAAGGGGATGTGGGGGGGGAAGGGGATGTGGGGGGGGAAGGGGATGTGGGGGGGGAAGGGGATGTGGGGGGGGAAGGGGATGTGGGGGGGGAAGGGGATGTGGGGGGGGAAGGGGATGTGGGGGGGGGAAGGGGATGTGGGGGGGAAGGGGATGTGGGGGGGAAGGGGATGTGGGGGGGAAGGGGATGTGGGGGGGGAAGGGGATGTGGGGGGGGAAGGGGATGTGGGGGGGAAGGGGATGTGGGGGGAAGGGGATGTGGGGGGAAGGGGATGTGGGGGGGAAGGGGATGTGGAGATGGGGGGGGAGGGGATGTGGAGATGGGGGGGGAGGGGATGTGGGGGGGAAGGGGATGTGGAGATGGGGGGGAGAAGGGGATGTGGAGATGGGGGGGGGAGAAGGGGATGTGGAGCTGGGGGGGGGAGAAGGGGATGTGGAGCTGGGGGGGGGGGAGAAGGGGATGTGGAGCTGGGGGGGGGGAGGGGATGGGGAGATGTGGGGGGGGGGAGGGGATGTGGAGCTGGGGGGGAAGGGGATGGGGGGAAGGAGATGGGGAGATGGGGGGGATGAGGGGATGGGGGGGAGGGGATGGGGGGAGGGGATGGGGGGGAGGGGATGGGGGGGGAGGGGATGGGGGGGGAGGGGATGGGGGGGAGGGGATGGGGGGAGGGGATGGGGGGGAGGGGATGGGGGGAGGGGATGGGGGGGAGGGGATGGGGGCAGGGGATGGGGGGAGGGGATGGGGGGAGGGGATGGGGGGAGGGGATGGGGGGAGGGGATGGGGGGAGGGGATGGGGGGGAGGGGATGGGGGGAGGGGATGGGGGGAGGGGATGGGGGGAGGGGATGGGGGGAGGGGATGGGGGGAGGGGATGGGGGGAGGGGATGGGGGGAGGGGATGGGGGGAGGGGATGGGGGGAGGGGATGGGGGAGGGGATGGGGGGAGGGGATGGGGGGAGGGGATGGGGGGAGGGGATGGGGGGAGGGGATGGGGGGAGGGGATGGGGGAGGGGATGGGGGGAGGGGATGGGGGGAGGGGATGGGGGGAGGGGATGGGGGGAGGGGATGGGGGGAGGGGATGGGGGGAGGGGATGGGGGGAGGGGATTGGGGATGGGGGGGATTGGGGATGGGGGGGATGGGGGATGGGGGGGATGGGGGGGGAGGGGATGGGGGGGGGAGGGGATGGGGGGAGGGGATGGGGGGGGAGGGGATGGGGGGGGGAGGGGATGGGGGGGGAGGGGATGGGGGGGGGAGGGGATGGGGGGGGAGGGGATGGGGGGGGAGGGGATGGGGGGGGAGGGGATGGGGGGGGAGGGGATGGGGGGGGAGGGGATGGGGGGGGGAGGGGATGGGGGGGGAGGGGATGGGGGGGGAGGGGATGGGGGGGGAGGGGATGGGGGGGCGTGGATGGGGAGATGGGGGGGGAGTGGATGGGGAGATGGGGGGGGAGTGGATGGGGAGATTGGGGGGGGGGGAGTGGATGGGGAGATGGGGGGGGAGTGGATGGGGAGATGGGGGGGGAGTGGATGGGGAGATGGGGGGGGAGTGGATGGGGAGATGGGGGGGGGGGGAGTGGATGGGGAGATGGGGGGGAGTGGATGGGGAGGAGATGGGGGGGGGAGGAGATGGGGGGGGGGGATGGGGGGGGGGAGGAGATGGGGGGGAGAGGAGATGGGGGAGAGAGGAGATGGGGGGGGAGAGGAGATGGGGGGGGAGAGGAGATGGGGGGGGAGAGGAGATGGGGGGGGAGAGGAGATGGGGGGGGAGAGGAGATGGGGGGGGGAGAGGAGATGGGGGGGGAGAGGAGATGGGGGGGGAGAGGAGATGGGGGGGGAGAGGAGATGGGGGGGGAGAGGAGATGGGGGGGGGAGAGGAGATGGGGGGGGAGAGGAGATGGGGGGGGAGAGGAGATGGGGGGGAAGAGGAGATGGGGGGGAAGAGGAGATGGGGGGGAAGAGGAGATGGGGGGGAAGAGGAGATGGGGGGGAAGAGGAGATGGGGGGGAAGAGGAGATGGGGGGGAAGAGGAGATGGGGGGGAAGAGGAGATGGGGGGGGAGAGGAGATGGGGGGGGAGAGGAGATGGGGGGGGAGAGGAGATGGGGGGGGAGAGGAGATGGGGGGGGAGAGGAGATGGGGGGGGAGAGGAGATGGGGGGGGAGAGGTGATGGGGGGGGAGAGGAGATGGGGGGGGGAGAGGAGATGGGGGGGGAGTGGAGATGGGGGGGGAGAGAGAGGAGATGGGGGGGAGAGAGAGGAGATGGGGGGGGAGAGAGAGGAGATGGGGGGGGGGAGAGAGGAGATGGGGGGGGGGAGAGGGGAGATGGGGGGGAGAGAGGGGAGATGGGGGGAGAGAGGGGTGATGGGGGGAGAGAGGGGAGATGGGGGGGAGAGAGGGGAGATGGGGGGGAGAGAGGGGAGATGGGGGGGAGAGAGGGGAGATGGGGGGGAGAGAGGGGAGATGGGGGGGAGAGAGGGGAGATGGGGGGGAGAGAGGGGAGATGGGGGGGAGAGAGGGGAGATGGGGGGGAGAGAGGGGAGATGGGGGGGAGAGAGGGGAGATGGGGGGGAGAGAGGGGAGATGGGGGGGGAGAGAGAGGAGATGGGGGGAGAGAGAGAGGAGATGGGGGGGGAGAGAGAGAGGAGATGGGGGGGAGAGAGAGGAGATGGGGGGGAGAGAGAGATGGGGGGGAGAGAGGATGGGGGGAGAGAGAGGAGATGGGGGGAGAGAGAGAAGATGGGGGGGGAGAGAGAGAGATGGGGGGGGAGAGAGAGGAGATGGGGGGGGGAGAGAGAGGAGATGGGGGGGGGAGAGAGAGGAGATGGGGGGGGGGAGAGAGAGGAGATGGGGGGGAGAGAGAGGAGATGGGGGGGAGAGAGAGGAGATGGGGGGGAGAGAGAGGAGATGGGGGGGAGAGAGAGGAGATGGGGGGGAGAGAGAGGAGATGTGGGGGGGAGAGAGAGGAGATGGGGGGGAGAGAGAGGAGATGGGGGGGAGAGAGAGGAGATGGGGGGGGGGGGAGAGAGAGGAGATGGGGGGGGAGAGAGAGGAGATGGGGGGGGGGGGAGAGGAGATGGGGGGGGGGGAAGAGAGGAGATGGAGGGGGGGGGAGAGAGGAGATGGGGGGGAGAGAGAGGAGATGGGGGGGAGAGAGAGGAGATGGGGGGGAGAGAGAGGAGATGGGGGGGAGAGAGAGGAGATGGGGGGGGGGAGAGAGAGGAGATGGGGGGGGGGGAGAGAGAGGAGATGGGGGGGGGGGGGAGAGGAGATGGGGGGGGGGGAAGAGAGGAGATGGAGGGGGGGGGAGAGAGGAGATGGGGGGGGAGAGAGGAGATGGGGGGAGAGAGAGGAGATGGGGGGAGAGAGAGGAGATGGGGGGAGAGAGAGGAGATGGGGGGAGAGAGAGGAGATGGGGGGAGAGAGAGGAGATGGGGGGGAGAGAGAGGAGATGGGGGGGAGAGAGAGGAGATGGGGGGGAGAGAGAGGAGATGGGGGGGGAGAGAGGAGATGGGGGGGGGAGAGAGGAGATGGGGGGGGGAGAGAGGAGATGGGGGGGGGAGAGAGGAGATGGGGGGGGAGAGAGGAGATGGGGGGGGAGAGAGGAGATGGGGGGGAGAGAGGAGATGGGGGGGGAGAGAGGAGATGGGGGGGGAGAGAGGAGATGGGGGGGGGAGAGAGGAGATGGGGGGGGGAGAGAGGAGATGGGGGGGGGAGAGAGGAGATGGGGGGGGGGAGAGAGGAGATGGGGGGGGGGAGGGGATGGGGGGAGGGGATGGGGGGGAGGGGATGGGGGGGAGGGGATGGGGGGGAGGGGATGGGGGGGAGGGGATGGGGGGGAGGGGATGGGGGGAGGGGATGGGGGGAGGGGATGGGGGGAGGGGATGGGGGGAGGGGATGGGGGGAGGGGATGGGGGGAGGGGATGGGGGGAGGGGATGGGGGGAGGGGATGGGGGGAGGGGATGGGGGGAGGGGATGGGGGGAGGGGATGGGGGGAGGGGATGGGGGGAGGGGATGGGGGGAGGGGATGGGGGGAGGGGATGGGGGGAGGGGATGGGGGATGGGGGGGAGGGGATGGGGGGGGAGGGGATGGGGGGGGAGGGGATGGGGGGCGTGGATGGGGAGATGGGGGGGGGAGTGGATGGGGAGATGGGGGGGGGAGTGGATGGGGAGATTGGGGGGGGGAGTGGATGGGGAGATGGGGGGGAGTGGATGGGGAGATGGGGGGGGGGAGTGGATGGGGAGATGGGGGGGGGGGGGAGTGGATGGGGAGATGGGGGGGAGTGGATGGGGAGGAGATGGGGGGAGGAGATGGGGGGGGAGGAGATGGGGGGGAGGAGATGGGGCGGGAGGAGATGGGGCGGGAGGAGATGGGGGGGGGGGGAGATGGGGGGGGAGATGGGGGGGGGGGAGAGGAGATGGGGGGGGGAGAGGAGATGGGGGGGGGAGAGGAGATGGGGGGGGAAGAGGAGATGGGGGGGGGAGAGGAGATGGGGGGGGGAGAGGAGATGGGGGGGGAGAGGAGATGGGGGGGGGAGAGGAGATGGGGGGGGAGAGGAGATGGGGGGGGAGAGGAGATGGGGGGGAGAGGAGATGGGGGGGGAGAGGAGATGGGGGGGGAGAGGAGATGGGGGGGGAGAGGAGATGGGGGGGAGAGGAGATGGGGGGGGAGAGGAGATGGGGGGGGAGAGGAGATGGGGGGGGAGAGGAGATGGGGGGGGAGAGGAGATGGGGGGGGAGAGGAGATGGGGGGGGAGAGGAGATGGGGGGGGAGAGGAGATGGGGGGGGAGAGGAGATGGGGGGGGAGAGGAGATGGGGGGGGAGAGGAGATGGGGGGGGAGAGGAGATGGGGGGGGGAGAGGAGATGGGGGGGGGAGAGGAGATGGGGGGGGAGAGGAGATGGGGGGGGAGAGGAGATGGGGGGGGGAGAGGAGATGGGGGGGGAGAGGAGATGGGGGGGGAGAGGAGATGGGGGGGGAGAGGAGATGGGGGGGGAAGAGAGGAGATGGGGGGGGAAGAGAGGAGATGGGGGGGGAAGAGAGGAGATGGGGGGGTAGAGAGGAGATGGGGGGTGAAGAGAGGAGATGGGGGGGAGAGAGAGGAGATGGGGGGGGAGAGAGAGGAGATGGGGGGGGGGAGAGAGGGGAGATGGGGGGGAGAGAGGGGAGATGGGGGGGAGAGAGGGGAGATGGGGGGGGAAGAGAGGAGATGGGGGGGGAAGAGAGGAGATGGGGGGGGGGGAGAGAGGAGATGGGGGGGGGGAGAGAGGAGATGGGGGGGGGGGAGAGAGGAGATGGAGGGGGGGGGAGAGAGGAGATGGAGGGGGGGGGAGAGAGGAGATGGGGGGAGAGAGAGGAGATGGGGGGGAGAGAGAGGAGATGGGGGGAGAGAGAGGAGATGGGGGGGGGAGAGAGGAGATGGGGGGGGGAGAGAGGAGATGGGGGGGGAGAGAGGAGATGGGGGGGGGAGAGAGGAGATGGGGGGGGAGAGAGGAGATGGGGGGGGAGAGAGGAGATGGGGGGGGAGAGAGAGGAGATGGGGGGGGAGAGAGAGGAGATGGGGGGGGGAAGAGAGGAGATGGGGGGGGGAGAGAGGAGATGGGGGGGGGAGAGAGGAGATGGGGGGGGGAGAGAGGAGATGGGGGGGGAGAGAGGAGATGGGGGGGAGAGAGGAGATGGGGGGGGAGAGAGGAGATGGGGGGGGAGAGAGGAGATGGGGGGGGGAGAGAGGAGATGGGGGGGGGAGAGAGGAGATGGGGGGGGAGAGAGGAGATGGGGGGGGGAGAGAGGAGATGGGGGGGGAGAGAGGAGATGGGGGGGGGGGAGAGAGAGGAGATGGGGGGGGAGAGAGAGGAGATGGGGGGGGAGAGAGAGGAGATGGGGGGGAGAGAGAGGAGATGGGGGGGAGAGAGAGGAGATGGGGGGGAGAGAGAGGAGATGGGGGGGAGAGGAGAGAGAGGAGATGGGGGGGAGAGAGAGGAGATGGGGGGGAGAGAGGAGATGGGGGGAGGAGGGGATGTGAGGGGGAGGGATGTGGGAGGGATGTGAGGGGGAGGGGATGTGAGGGGGGAGGGGATGTGTGGGGGGGGATGTGTGGGGGGGGATGTGTGGGGGGGGGGATGTGTGGGGGGGGGGATGGTGGGGGGGGGGATGTGTGGGGGGGGGATGTGTGGGGGGGGGATGTGTGGGGGGGGGGATGTGTGGGGGGGGGGATGTGTGGGGGGGGGATGTGTGGGGGGGGGGATGTGTGGGGGGGGGATGTGTGGGGGGGGGGGGATGTGTGGGGGGGGGGATGTGGGGGGGGGATGTGTGGGGGGGGGATGTGTGGGGGGGGGATGTGGGGGGGGGATGTGTGGGGGGGGGATGTGTGGGGGGGGGGGGATGGGGGGGGGGGGATGTGGGGGGGGGGGGATGTGTGGGGGGGGGGGAATGTGTGGGGGGGGGGGGATGTGTGGGGGGGGAGGGGATGTGTGGGGGGGGGAGGGGATGTGTGGGGGGGGAGGGGATGTGTGGGGGGGGAGGGGATGTGTGGGGGGGGAGGGGATGTGTGGGGGGGGGAGGGGATGTGTGGGGGGGGGAGGGGATGTGTGGGGGGGGGAGGGGATGTGTGGGGGGGGGAGGGGATGTGTGGGGGGGGGAGGGGATGTGTGGGGGGGGGAGGGGATGTGTGGGGGGGGAGGGGATGTGTGGGGGGGAGGGGATGTGTGGGGGGGAGGGGATGTGTGGGGGGGAGGGGATGTGTGGGGGGGGAGGGGATGTGTGGGGGGGGAGGGGATGTGTGGGGGGGGAGGGGATGTGTGGGGGGGGAGGGGATGTGTGGGGGGGGAGGGGATGTGTGGGGGGGGGAGGGGATGTGTGGGGGGGGAGGGGATGTGTGGGGGGGGAGGGGATGTGTGGGGGGGGAGGGGATGTGTGGGGGGGGAGGGGATGTGGGGGGGAGGGGATGTGGGGGGGGAGGGGATGTGGGGGGGGGGGAGGGGATGTGGGGGGGGGAGGGGATGTGGGGGGGGGAGGGGATGTGGGGGGGGGAGGGGATGTGGGGGGGGGAGGGGATGTGGGGGGGGAGGGGATGTGGGGGGGAGGGGATGTGGGGGGGAGGGGATGTGGGGGGGAGGGGATGTGGGGAGGGGATGTGGGGGGGGGATGTGTGGGGGGGGGGAGGGGATGTGTGGGGGGGGGGGAGGGGATGTGTGGGGGGGGGGGGAGGGATGTGTGGGGGGGGGGAGGGGATGTGTGGGGGGGGGGGGGGAGGGGATGTGTGTGGGGGGGAGGGGATGTGTGGGGGGGGGGGGAGGGGATGGGGGGGGAGGGGATGTGTGGGGGGGGGGAGGGGATGGGGGGGAGGGATGGGGGGGGGGGAGGGGATGGGGGGGGGGGAGGGGATGGGGGGGGGGAGGGGATGGGGGGGGGGAGGGGATGGGGGGGGGGAGGGGATGGGGGGGGGGGAGGGGATGGGGGGGGGGAGGGGATGGGGGGGGGGGATGTGTGTGGGGGGGGAGGGGATGTGTGGGGGGGGGAGGGGATGTGTGGGGGGGGGAGGGGATGTGTGGGGGGGGGGAGGGGATGTGTGGGGGGGGGAGGGGATGTGTGGGGGGGGGAGGGGATGTGTGGGGGGGGGGAGGGGATGTGTGGGGGGGGAGGGGATGTGTGGGGGGGGGGAGGGGATGTGTGGGGGGGGGAGGGGATGTGTGGGGGGGGGAGGGGATGTGTGGGGGGGGGAGGGGATGTGTGGGGGGGGGAGGGGATGTGTGGGGGGGGAGGGGATGTGGGGGGGGGAGGGGATGTGGGGGGGGAGGGGGTGTGGGGGGGGGATGTGGTGTGGGGGGGAGGGCATGTGGGGGGGGGGGGGGGAGGGCATGTGGGGGGGGGGGGGGGAGGGGGAGGGGGTGGGGGGGGGGAGGGGTGTGGGGGGATGTGGGGGCCTCACTGTCTGAGCAGAAGCTTCCGAGCGCTGCCCTGGGGGAAGCCGCGGCCGGGCTCTCGCTGACCTGGGGCCGGGCTCTCGAGGCCTCCGGGTGAACCCTCTCGATCCGCACTCCCCTCAGCTCCAACTGACTGCAGTCATGCTCCGCCCACCGCGTGACATCATGCGGCCCCGCCCACCGCGTGACATCATTCGGCCCGCCCACCGTGTGACATCATACGGCCCGCCCACCGCGTGACATCATCCGGCACCGCCCACTGCGTGACATCATTCGACCCCTTTACGTCACCAACGTTGGCGGTTGGGCTCCAGAAGCTGTGATGACGTCACAGGGAGGCGCACGGTCAATGGACTGGGGGAGGCTTCACCACAGGGCTCGCTGAGAGGATTGGAAATGCCACTCTGGACACGCCGCTCCGACCACGCCGCTCCGGCCACGTCGCTCCGGACACACCGCTCCGGCCATACTGCTCTGGACAGACCAGTCCGGACACACCGCTCCGGCCATACTGCTCTGGACAGACCGGTCCGGACACGCTGCTCCGGACACGCCGCTCCGGCCACACTGCTCTGGACAGACCGGTCCGGACACACCGCTCCGGCCACATCGCTCTGGACAGACTGCTCTGGTCAGACCGGTCCGGACACACCGCTCCGGCCAGACTGCTCTGGACAGACCAGTCCGGACACACCGCTCCGGCCATACTGCTCTGGACAGACTGCTCTGGACAGACCAGTCCGGACACACCGCTCCGGCCATACTGCTCTGGACAGACCGGTCCGGACACGCCGCTCCGGACACACCGCTCCGGACACGCCGCTCCGGACAGACTGCTCTGGACAGACCAGTCCGGACACACCGCTCCGGCCATACTGCTCTGGACAGACCGATCCGGACACGCCGCTCCGGACAGACTGCTCTGGTCAGACAGCTCCGGACATGCCGCTCCGGCCACATCGCTCTGGACAGACCGGTCCGGACACACCGCTCCGGCCACGTTGCTCTGGACAGACCGGTCCGGACACACCGCTCCGGCCATACTGCTCTGGACAGACCGGTCTGGACAGACCGCTCCGGCCACATCGCTCTGGACAGACCGGTCCGGACACACCGCTCCGGCCATACTGCTCTGGACAGACCAGTCCGGACACACCGCTCCGGCCACATCGCTCTGGACAGACCAGTCCGGACACACCGCTCCGGCCATACTGCTCTGGACAGACCGGTCCGGACACGCCGCTCCGGCCATACTGCTCTGGACAGACCGGTCCGGACACGCTGCTCCGGACACACCGCTCCGGCCACATCGCTCCGGACAGACTGCTCTGGACAGACCAGTCCGGACACGCCGCTCCGGACAGACTGCTCTGGACAGACCGGTCCGGACACGCCGCTCCGGCCACATCGCTCCGGACAGACCGGTCCGGACACGCCGCTCCGGCCACGTTGCTCCGGACAGACTGCTCTGGTCAGACCGGTCCGGACACACCGCTCCGGCCACATCGCTCCGGACAGACCGGTCCGGACACATCGCTCTGGACAGACCGGTCCGGACACGCCGCTCCGGCCATACTGCTCTGGACAGACCAGTCCGGCCACATCGCTCCGGACAGACTGCTCTGGACAGACCAGTCCGGACACGCCGCTCCGGACAGACTGCTCTGGACAGACCGGTCCGGACACGCCGCTCCGGCCACATCGCTCCGGACAAACCGGTCCGGACACACCGCTCCGGCCACGTTGCTCCGGACAGACTGCTCTGGTCAGACCGCTCCGGACACACCGCTCCGGCCACATCGCTCCGGACAGACCGGTCCGGACACGCCGCTCCGGCCACGTTGCTCCAGCCATACTGCTCTGGACAGACCGCTCCGGACACGCCGCTCCGGACAGACTGCTCTGGTCAGACCGGTCCGGACACGCCGCTCCAGCCATACTGCTCCGGACACACCGCTCCGGCCACATCGCTCCGGACACGCCGCTCCGGACAGACTGCTCTGGACAGACCGGTCCGGACACGCCGCTCCGGACACATCGCTCCGGACAGACCGGTCCGGACACACCGCTCCGGACAGACTGCTCTGGTCAGACCGGTCCGGACACACCGCTCCGGCCACATCGCTCCGGACAGACTGCTCTGGTCAGACCGGTCCGGACACACCGCTCCGGCCACATCGCTCCGGACAGACCGGTCCGGACACGCCGCTCCGGCCACGTTGCTCCGGACAGACCGGTCCGGACACGCTGCTCCGGCCACGTTGCTCCGGACAGACTGCTCTGGTCAGACCGGTCCAGACACACCGCTCCGGCCACATCGCTCTGGTCAGACCGGTCCGGACACGCCGCTCCGGCCACGTTGCTCCGGACAGACTGCTCTGGTCAGACCGGTCCGGACACACCGCTCCGGCCACATCGCTCCGGACAGACCGGTCCGGACACGCCGCTCCGGCCACATCGCTCCGGACAGACCGGTCCGGACACACCACTCCGGCCACGTTGCTCCGGACAGACCGGTCCGGACACGCCGCTCCGGCCACGTTGCTCCGGACAGACCGGTCCGGACACGCCGCTCCGGCCACGTTGCTCCGGACAGACTGCTCTGGTCAGACCGGTCCGGACACATCTCTCCGGACACGGCGCTCCGGCCACGTTGCTCCGTACATTGGACATACGGATAATAATAATCTTTATAGCAGGCTTACATTAACACTGCGATGAAGTTACTGTGAAAATCCCCTCGTCGCCACATTCCGGCACCTGTTCGGGTACACAGAGGGAGAATTCAGATTGTCCAATTCACCTAACAAGCACATCTTCCGGGACTTGTGGGAGGAAACCGGAGCACCTGGAGGGAAACCCACGCAGACACAGTGAGAACGTGCAGACTCCGCGCAGACAGCGACCCAAGCCAGGAATTGAACCCGGGACCCTGGAACTCTGAAGTTCCACAATGTAAACGCATAGATATCGGGTGTAGCACTACTCAGTAGAAAAGTTATGTGAAGAGATCAGTTCAGTCCATAAGAGTCATTTAGGAATCTGGCAACAGTGGGGAAGAAGCTGTTTTTGAAACTGTTTGTGCGTGTTCTCAAACTTTTGTATCTCCTGCCCGATGGAAGAGGGAACCCGGGTGGGAGGGATCTTTGATTATGATGCCCGCTTTCCCAAGGCAGCGGGAGGAGTAGACAGAGCCAATGGATGGGAGGCAGGTTTGTGTGATGGACTGGGCGGTCTTCATGACTCTCTGAAGTTTCTTACGGTCTTGTTGCCAAACCAGGCTGTGATGCAGCCAGATAGGATGCTTTCTATGATGTATCTGTAAAAGTTGGTAAGAGTCAGTGTGGACATGCCGAATTTCCTTAGTTTCCTGAGGAAGTATGGACGCTGTTGTGCTTTCTTGGTCGGAACATCAACATGGGTGGACCAGGACAGATTGTTGGTGATGTGCACCCCTAGGAATTTGAAGCTGTCAACCATCTCCACCCCGGCCCTGTTAATCGAGACAGGGGTGTGTACAGTACTTTGCTTCCTGAAGTCAATCACAAGCTCCTTAGTTTTGCTGATGTTGAGGGGGGAGATTTTTGTCTTTACACCATGCCACTAAGCTCTCTATCTCCCCACTTATCAACTTTGCTGGGAATAAAGTCTATGAGGAGAGATTGAGTAGAATAGCTCGCCACTCTGGAGTTCTGAGGGGAAATATCATTGAAACCCTTGGATAGGTGATGTCCCGCTGGCTGCGGATGGCCAAGTAGTGAGATTCCCAAGGATCTGCTGGTCTTGTCCTTCTAATGAAAAATGAAACGAAAATCGCTTATTGTCACAAGTAGGCTTCAAATGAAGTTACTGTGAAAAGCCCCTAGTCGCCACATTCCGGCGCCTGTTCGGGGAGGCTGGTACGGGAATTGAACCGTGCTGCTGGCCTGCTTTAAAAGCCAGCGATTTAGCCCAGTGTGCTAAACCAGCCCCTGATGGTAGTGGTCGTGGGTTTGGAAGGTGCTGACGAAGGAACCTTGGCGGGTTGCTGCAGTGCATCTTGCTAATTACTGTGCTACCGTGCTGCCCCCTGTATGTGACGCTGGTGAAACCCAGACGGAGTATCATTGAGCAGGTTATTGCACTTTAAAAGAAAAATTTTTTAGAGTACCCAATTATTTTCTTTCCAATTAAGGGGCAATTTAGCGTGGCCAATCCACCTACCCTGCACATCTTTGGGTTGTGGGGGTGAAACCCACGCAGACACGGGGAGAATGTGCAAACTCTACACAGTGACCCGGGACCGGGATCAAACCCGGGTCTTCAGCGCCATAGGCAGCAACACTAACCCCTGCGCCACCGTGCTCGATAGCACTGTTGATGACTTCCATCACGATGATCGAGTGAACCCATTGGGCGGGTTAGATTTGTCCTGCTTTTTGTGTACAGGACACACAAAGCAGGTGTGTAGGTGCCAGTGTTGTAGTTGTTCTGAACAGCTTGGCTAGGGGTGCGGCAAGTTCTGGAGCACAAGTCTTCGGTACTATTGCTGGAATATTGTCAATGCCCATAGCCGCTGCAGTATCCAGTGTCTTCGGTTGTTTATTTTTTTTAAAAGGTATTTTATTCCAAACACTGTAACAGCAGCAAAAAATAAAATACGCAGTACAGAAAATCACAGTCCAGTTTATACAAAGTTTCCCCTTTTACCCTCTCCCCCACAACGAATACATCAGACTCCTAGTTATTAACTACAGCTCCGCCTTCAACACCATAATCCCAGCCAAGCTCATATCAAAGCTCCAAAACCTAGGACTTGGCTCCCCACTCTGCAACTGGATCCTCGATTTTCTTACCAACAGACCACAATCAGTAAGAATGAACAACAACGCCTCCTCCACAATAGTCCTCAACACCGGGGCCCCGCAAGGCTGCGTACTTAGCCCCCTGCTCTACTCCCTGTACACACACGACTGCGTGGCAAAACTTGGTTCCAACTCCATCTACAAGTTTGCTGACGATACGACCATAGTGGGCCGGATCTCGAATAACGACGTGTCAGAATACAGGCGGGACATAGAGAACCTAGTGGAGTGGTGTAGCGACAACAATCTCTCCCTCAATGCCAGCAAAACTAAAGAGCTGGTCATTGACTTCAGGAAGCAAAGTACTGTACACACCCCTGTCAGCATCAACGGGGCCGAGGTGGAGATGGTTAGCAGTTTCAAATTCCTAGGGGTTCACATCTCCAAAAATCTGTCCTGGTCCACCCACGTCGATGCTACCACCAAGAAAGCACAACAGCACCTATACTTCCTCAGGAAACTAAGGAAATTTGGCATGTCCACATTAACCCTTACCAACTTTTACAGATGCACCATAGAAAGCATCCTATCAGGCTGCACCACAGCCTGATATGGCAACTGCTCGGCCTAGGACCGTAAGAAACTTCAGAGTCGTGAACACCGCCCAGTCCATCACACAAACCTGCCTCCCATCCATTGACTCCATCTACACCTCCCGCTGCCTGGGGAAAGCGGGCAGTATAATCAAAGATCCCTCCCACCCGGCTTACTCACTCTTCCAACTTCTTCCATCGGGCAGGAGATACAGAAGTCTGAGAACACGCACGAACAGACTCAAAAACAGCTTCTTCCCCACTGTCACCAGATTCCTAAATGACCCTCTTATGGACTGACTTCATTAACACTACACCCTGTATGTTTCATCCGATGCCAGTGCTTATGTAGTTACATTGTATATGTTGTGTTGCCCTATTATGTATTTTCTTTTCTTCCCTTTTCTTCCCATGTACTTAATGATCTGCTCGCAGAAAAATACTTTTCACTGTACCTCGGTACACGTGACAATAAACAAATCCAATCCAATAGTTCTTAAAGATTATTATTATATTGTATATATCCTGCCCTCCCACAACTCACCTGGGAGCAGCGGTTGCTCCAACAGAGTGCAGCTTGGGACATGCTCTCCTCTCTTTTTGTGTAAAGTCACTCACCTGCATATAGCTGAACTCACTGCCCCACGCTAACTCAAACCTCTCCCGCAGCCCGCCCAGGCCCACAAGCTTTCCTTCCGAGAACAAGTCCCTAACCCGCTTCAGCTCTGCCTCCCTCCCTCCATTTCCCATACATCCCATCTATCTGCCCCAGCTTGAACATGTGGCACCCACACAGTGGCGTCAGCACCGACATCCTTTCCAACTTAAAATGCCTCCTCAGCTGGTTCCACACCCCGGCCGTCGATTGTACCTCCGGGCTCCCCATGTATTTCCCTGGGGCTAACGGGAGCGGAGCCGTCACCGTGGCCCTCAGACCGGACCACTCTTCCATCCTGACACACTCCAACCCCCCCCTGCCATCGCCTCACCTTCTCCACATTCGCCACCCAATAATAGTGCAGCAGGTTCGGGAGCACTAACCCCCCCCCCCCCTTTCTGTCTCGACTTCTTCACCCTTGGAACCTTCCCCGCCCATATGAAGTCCAAGATAAGTGCCTCTACCCTCCGGAAGGCCTGAGGTAGAAAGATCGGGAGATTCTGAAAAACAGGAACCTTGGCAGCACATTCATCTTTACCACCTGCATCCTCCGTGCCAACGTCGAGTGTAAAGTGTCCCATCTCTTAAAATACCCCTTAACCTCCTCTAACGCTGTCAGATTCCAGCGGTGCATCATGGCCCACTCTCGTGTCACCCGATTCCCCAAAAACCTCAACCTTTCTCCAGCTACCTTAAATAGTAATGCTCCCAAATTGGCCTCCCGCCTCGCCACATTCACCGGAAACGCCTCGTTCTTCCCAACATTTAACTTAAACCCGGAGAAGTCCACAGACCTCTCTAACAGTCCCATGATCCTGCTCATCCTCTCCAGCTGGTCCGACACAAACAGGTCGTCCGTGTACGACACCCGGTACTCCCTGCTCTCCCTCACAAACACTCACCACTCCGCAGACCCCCAGAGGGTCATCACCAAGGGTTCAATTACCAGTGCGAATAACAGCGACAACAGCGGGCACTCCTGGCACGTTCCAATCCAAGGCCTGCTGAACCCATCTCATCTCGCTCGGGTGCACTCTTGCCACATACAGCAGACGCACCCAGCCACAAATTCCGGCCCAAACCCAAACCTTCCCAGAATTTCAAATAAATACCTTCACTCCACCCAATCGAAGGCCTTCTCCGCATCCATTGAAACAATAACCTCCGGAGTCTGCCCCCCCCCTCCCCCCCCACCCCCAGAGTCATAACCACATTTTATTTAATAAATTTAGAGTACCCAATTCATTTTTTCCAATTAAGGGGCAAATTAGCATGGCCAATCCACCGACCCTGCACATCTTTGGGTTGTGGGGGCAAAACCTACGCAAACACGGGGAGAATGTGCAAACTCCACACGGACAGTGACCCAGAGCCAGGATCGAACCTGGGACCTTGGCGCCATGAGACTGCAGTGCTAACCACTGCGCCACCCTGTCATCACCACATTTAACAGCCCTTCACACTACACGCCAACAACCTAGCCAGCGGTGTCACTTCACTACTCAACACTGAGACGGGCCTGTATGGCCCACACTCCAGCGGATCCTTCCCCTTCTTCGGGATCAGTGTAATCAACGTCTATGTCAGGGTCTATGGCAACTCCTCCTCCACCACCGCCTCACTAAACAGCCTCAATAAGTGAGGTGCCTACTCTGTCACAAACACCTTATAAAACTGCCGGAGAAGCTGTCCGGCTCCGGGGCCTTCCCCGACAGGGGAATATCCTCCATGTGAAGACAGGACTTTGTCTCCACAAAGACTTTACGATGGTCACTCCTACCAATACTGTCATGGACCATGGGTAGATGCATCTGCAGCAGGCAGGTTGGTGAGGAGTGAGGTCAAGTATTTTTTTCCCTCTTGTTGGTTCCCTCAATGCCTACTGCAGTCTCAGCCTAGCAGCATTGTCCTTGAGGACCCAGCCAGCCTTCCTGTCTGTATACATAGAACATACAGTGCAGAAGGAGGCATTCGGCCCATCGAGTCTGCACCGACCCACTTAAGCCCTCACTTCCACCCTATCCCCGTAACCCAATAACCTCTCCTAACCTTTTGTGGACACTAAGGGCAGTTTAGCATGGCCAATCCACATAACCTGCATGGCTTTGATGCTGTGGGAGGAAACCGGGCAGCACCCGGAGGAAACCCAGGCAGAGACCCGGGGAGAACATGCACTCCGCACAGACAGTGACCCAGCAGGGAATCGAACCTGGGACCCTGGCGCTGTGAAGACACAGTGCTAGCCACTTGTGCTGCCCTATAGCAGCGTGCTGTCATCACCGGGACAGGATATACCCAGGGATGATGGAGTCTGGGACATTATCTGATTCCGTGAGTATGACTATGTCAGGCTTGAGATAGCTCTTCTAATTTTGGCACAAGCCCCCAGATGTTAGTAAGGAGGACTTTGCAGGGTCGTCAGGGTGGTCCGTCTGGTTTCAATTCTTTTTGTTTTCTTCGTAGTGGTTGATACAACGGAGGGCATTCCTGAGGGCAGTTAAGTGGTCAACACATTGCTGTGGGTCTGGGGGTCACATGTAGGCCAGAACCAGGTAAGGACGGCAGGTTTCCTTCCCTGAAGGACATTAGTGAACTCAGATGGGTTTTTACGTCAATCAACAAAGGATTAAAGGGGCAGCACGGTAGCATTGTGGATAGCACAATTGCTTCACAGCTCCAGCGTCCCAGGTTCGATTCCCCGCTGGGTCACTGTCTGTGCAGAGTTTGCATGTTCTCCCCGTGTCTGCGTGGGTTTCCTCCGGGTGCTCCCACAGCCGAGATGTGCAGGTTAGGTGGATTGGGCCATGATAAATTGCCCTTAGTGTCCAAAATTGCCCTTAGTGTTGGGTGGGGTTTACTGGGTTATGGGGATAGGGTGGAGGGTGTTGACCTTGGGTAGGGTGCTCTTTCCAAGAGCCGGGTGCAGACTCGATGGGCCGAATGGCCTCCTTCTGCACTGTAAATTCTATGTTTTTTTCCAGGTGCTCTTAGAGAATTCTGGTGGCGCGATTTGAAACCCGGTTCCCCTGGGTCTCTGGCTGTTCGTCCAGCGACAATTCCACTTCCCCACCGCCGCACCCCTCAAACAAAATCAAGGGATACGAGAGAAAAATATAGTTGAGGTAGATGATCAGTTCTGATCGATTGAATGGTGGAACACGGGTGAGATGTAAAATGCCGTACTCTACGTTTAATCTCATGTAAGGTTTTTGGATCATTTCTGTTTATCCGTCTGTCCTCCTCACCCTCCCTGTGCTGTCGTCCTTGCTTCAATGTCGGCCGTAGCAGGATTTATGGTCAAGTAGCCGAGTTTTCACCCACTCCCCCCCCTCCCCACGTTCAGTATACGTGGACCTCCTCTCTCAGAGCGACCAGGCAGCCGATTATAAAACTGTTCTCGAGGATGTTGACTGCAGCAGAGGCAGAATGATTCGGCTCTCTGACGGGGAGAAGCCTCCGAGCCTGAAGGTATTCCATTCAGACCCCCTTCTCTCTGACACGGCGGAGGACATGAGGCTGACTGCCACCCAGGGAGTGGACTCGTCACCACCTGTCCCAGTCCCACAGCTGTTGAAACAGTCAGACTGTTCCGAGAGGGGACTCGTCTCCCAGTCACTGGCAGATTCTGTCTGTCCCATCACTGATCACAGTCCCCCAAAAAAATTACATGACCCGTTTCATTATTGTTCCAGCTGAGGCCCCCTCAGCCTCTGACTAACCTTCTCCAGCAGGCCTCACTGCAATACACTTCATTACCATCTGTCAGATAGACACGGAACAGCCTGAAAAACGTAGATTTATTTAATTTTAAATTTCCCTCAGCTATACAGACGCTCTGAACCTCATCCGTGAAACTGTATTTTCTTGTTAAAACGGTATTCCTGCAGCACCTTCCTGATGTCCCAGTGCCTCAGTCACCGTTGCAACGTCGGAAATGTGGCACAGCAGGATCCCACAAACCGCAATGTGACAAACGAGCAGAGAAGCCATTTCTCCTTTTCTAAAAATAAATTTAGTGTACCCATTTCACTTTTTCCAATTAAGGGGCAATTTAGCGCAGGCCAATTCACCGACCCTGCGCATCTGTGTGTTGTGGGGCGAAACCCACAGACAGGGAGAATGTGCAAACTCCACACGGACAGTGACCCAGAGCCGGGATTCGAACCTGGGACCGTCGGCGCCGTGACGGCAGCAGTGCTAACCACTGCGCCACCGTGCTGCCCGAGGGAAGCATTTCTAAAGTATTTTGGCTCGGTACTGGTTACCCCCAGGGCTCAGCTGCAAGGTGGGATTAAGCTGGACCACTCTTTGGGCCAGCAGTCATGAAGGGCCAAATGGCCTCCTTGTGTGCCATACATTTCTATTTTACATTAGGCGGCAAATACTAGAGTCAAAGAAGCGCCACCCTTGTGATCAAATAGCCTGCTGTCGGCTCACACCCAGTCCTCGAATTCTGGCCTCTTGCACATTCCCCGTTTTCTTTGCTACACCATTGGCGGCGGGCAATTTTCAGGTGCGTGGGCCTTAAACTCTGGAATGCTAAACTTCTCCGCCTCTCCTCCCTTTAAGACCTTCCATAACGTCCTTCACCAATAATTTGGTCACCTGTCCAAATATGTCCTGTGGCTGTGTGTGAAATTCTCTCCGATAACACTCCTGCAAAGTGTCTTGGGACATTTTACTGTCCTCGGCACTGATGCTGACTCGCTGTCTCGATGGTTGGGCCGTGCACCAGAGGGTAGCAGCTGGCGGACTGAAGCAGGCACGAAGCAGAGCGAGAGTCTCACCTCCGACTTCTCCTTTCTTCTGAAAAATACAGCTTTCCAAATCCATCGTCTGTCTCTGCTGCTCTTCTCTCTGCAGGACCCCAGCCTCCGTGTCGCAGGACAACGGGGATGTGATTTACCGGGTGGACAGTCTGGCTCCGAAATGAAGCTCGCTGACCCTGTGTCAGAAGCGGGGTTGCGGGAGAGCACACTGAGAGTACGGGGTGGAGGGAGAGAGACAGGTAAAGAGGAGAGAATGGCACAACTCCAGAGCACTGGGTGTAATCTAAAAGAAATGTGAAACCCAGCACCGATTCAGCAGAGCGGAATGGGACTTTATTCCGAAATGAAAATGAAATGAAATGAAAATCGCTTATTGTCACAAGTAGGCTTCAATGAAGTTACTGTGAAAAGCCCCTAGTCTCCACATTCCGGCGCCTGTTCGGGGAGGCTGGTACGGGAAATGGCAGCTCTCACTGTGACCTGGAACTTTGTTCCCCCTCAGTTGATGGATCCGACTCCCAAGGGGACACTACCCATGGAGACTGTGCTGACTAGGAGAGGAGACAATTACAGGCAGGATCAGTTCGTGCTAACCTCATGTGCCCAACTCTCCCTCTGGGCAGTGCTGTCTAAAACTCTGCTACGCCTGTGTCACTACTCGATACGTCGTGTCTGGGGATTGCTGCACTATGATCTCTGCCCCTTTCGTCAATTCATGTTTAAAAGCATGATGGGGCCAGAGCATTGGAAACTGTGCAGCAGCTGCTCGGAGCTGGCCTCGAGGGTGGTGTCAGTGGGGGGCAGTGAACATCGCTCCCTCTCCCTGCACAACCGGTCATTGATATACACCACTGGGTTTACAAATATTCAATCAGTCTGATTCCACAGCCAGTGTGGGGTGAGGTTTCAGCACAGAAGGCTATTCAGCCCCTCAACCCTGCCCCAGGGCTAGCATTTCAACTGGAACTGCTTCCCATCTTCCTGCTCTTTATATTCACCTCTTAAAAGCTGCGACGGACGTGTTTTTTAACAACAGCTTTGATCACTTATTTCACATTCCTTTGCAGGAAAAACCTCTCTCTCTTCTTCCCCTTTTCACCCAGTAATAATCCTGAGCTAATTCCCCCGGTTAGCAATTCACCTGCTGGATTAGATTCACCACTTTTTAGTTCCAGCGATCACAGCTGTAGTTTTGGAAGTTATGCAGCAGTCTTAGTGAGTGCACCCCCCCCCCCCCCCCCCCCCCCATCCACAGCAGGATGATTCTCCGTGAGCACCAACTGGGGCAGAATCAGGGGCAGCACAAGGGGGCAATAAAGATTTTATTCTCCCTCCTTCCCTCCCTCTTTCAGTGACCCTGGGGAAAGCTGTGCGCTGTCAGAACCTTTGCATTGCAGCACTTTGAAAGGTGCAACATCCAAGCAGCACAATTAATATCGCAGAGATTTTAGAATTGCAAAAGTCAACTTTTACCAAAGCCATTTCTGCTTTTCAGGCCTGAAACAAATCCGGTTAATTATTTTCCCCGGTTTCTTTTCCTTGAGGAGGTGAAGTTAATAATTATTCATCATATACGAGCTTCACCAGTATCCGCAACTGGCTGTTCGGCTCTGGGAACCATCAGAACCTGGGCTGATCGAAATGCACAAAGTCCCCCCACCCCCCCCCAGAGTCACCAGCACAGGAACCACAGCACACATTCCCCTTCAGGGATGTGAAGGCCAACTTTCCCCTCAGCCCAGGTTGGGTTCTGACACTGCATGCTGGGTCTGTAAAACCATCCAGTAAAACGGTGACATGCCGGAGTCATGTCAATACACAAATATACTGGTTCATCCAGTTTTAAGTTGGGAGCTAGGTGTTGCCACAAAGCATTGGTTACAAATGTGCCAACCTATTGCACCCAACCGAGAAAGGCGAGGGGGGGGGGAAACGAGGTCATGCGCAGGGGAGGGGGGGGGGGGTCTCCCGGCAAGGGCACCGGGCTCCCAACAAGGGGGCCTCCAGCGGCGTGGGAATGTCTCAGTGCTGGACCCACTGTGAGAATCTGGCTTCTGCCTTCACAATGTTGCCTGCTCTTTTTACAATCATTACAATTAGAAGGAGGGACACGAGAGAGAGACGATGGACTGGGCAGACTTGACAGGAATCATTATTCATGGAATCTTCTAAAATAAAGCAAGGAAACGCAGCCCTGGAATTACAGCCTCTCCCGAGACCATCACTGTATTTGGCCCATGTTCAATGACCAGCTCAGATCCCAATTAGTTACTCGAATAGGACGGCAGTGCCCAAACTGGGCCCGCAAGTCAATGGAAACCCCCAGTGATCATCATGTTCTAAATGTCACCAGCAGATCCTGAGACAAGACCTGTATCAAAGTACACCAGAGTCAGCAAGGGGCGAGGAGCAACACAACACTTGTGTCACTTTGATCTATGAGACTGTTCCTGATCCTGTGTTATCCCAATATAGGGTTCATGCAGTCAAATTGCATTGCATTTTGAAGATTATCTATTGCAGACCCAATGCAAAAGTAAGGAAAGTGCCTCCAATCTCAGGCACAGTCTCAAATCGCTGCCTGGGCGATTACTGCTGCATATCCTCTTCCTCATCCTTGCTGTTTTCTATCAACAGGAACCACTTCAACCGGTCTGGCAGAGGCAAAGACTTCACTTTGGCATCCAACGGAACGGGCCTCAGGAGTCGCCGAATGTCCACCCTGCACAGGTGCTTCAGTGAAGCTGGAGAAAGGTCCAGCAGCTTCAGGGGCTTGGAGAGAGCCAGCACTTGGTCAGTGTAGATGGAGTAGGCTGCGGGTTTAACCTCCCAGCCCGGAGAGAGCTGGGGACGAGACACGCTGCCCATCATCAGCTCCAGGGCCACGTCAGCGCGCTGCAAGGCTTCTCGATGCGGAAGCATGGACTCTGGGCCGTTTAACAACACGCGCAGTCTCTCAAAAAGGAGGGCGAATCCGGACCAGCAGGTAGGGCCGTGCTCGGGACAATGGTTGGAAGCCCCAGAATCGAGGAGAACCCTGATGATGGGAAGGTGAACTTCAAACTGGTTGATGCAGGTGTAGATGAGGGAGTCCTCGGGCTGACAGGCGTCAGGTTTCGCGGAGTGAGCTAGCAGCAGCTGAGTGGTCTGCAGGCAGAAACGCCGGAGCGTCTCGGCCTCTTCCTGGTCTCTACCTTCCGTCTCGCCCAGGAGGAAGATGATAAATGTGAAGACATTGTCACCATCCATCATGTTTGCTTTCACATCAGCACCTAGCAAACAAGTGAACTATAGGTTAGATTTTCAGATAGAAGTAGGTTAAAAGGACCTGCATTTTTATAGCCTCTTTCAGAATCATAGGACGTCTCAGTGTTTACAGCCAATTCATTTTTGAAATGTAGTCACTGTTGTAATGCAGGAAATGCGACTGTATTTTACACACAGGAATCCCGCAAACAGCAATGTGATAATGACCTGATGATCTGATTTTGATTTCGGGCATGACTAATATCTAGTTCATCGTTTGTGTTGATATTTTAGAGGTGATGTTTAGTTCTGGGAAGATAATTATTGTGAAGGTAAGGTAACTAAAATGCAGGCCTTTCGAGAACCCCCAATAAAATTGCAGTTCAGAAGGTTTCCCATGTTTGTTTAATAGTCAGGATAAAGGAGATAGAGCCATAAAACAGTAGGTGGGCTTATTTAGCTGGAGAACTGGAGACCTGATGTCCACACTGCTTGCAAAGTGCAGTCCAGAGAGATATTTTGCTCAGGGATTAGAGTTAAACACCTCGGAAATAATTGATAGCTCTTTGTCTGACCGAGTACAGTGGAATGTGAGTATTCAGCTTTTTAAAAACTCATTAGTGAACTCTGAAAGACAAGTACGCATGCAGATGGGTGGAGCTTAAGAAGGTTCTTTGATTTGAATTTATCGGAGTTTTCTGCAGCAGGGGAAAGGGTCAATACAGAAAAGGTGTTGCTGTAAGCAGATCCAGGTAGTAAGGGCTCAGAGAAGCCCTGGGAGTCATTTGGTGCAGCTGAGGGTTGCAGTTTGGACCCTGTGTGGTTTGCAGCTCACAAATGTGCCACAGTGCAGAAGGAGGCCATCTGGCCCATCGAGTCTGCACCGACCCTCCGAAAGAGCACTCTACCTAGGGCCACTTCCCCCCCCCCACCCCTATCCCCATAACCCCACCTAACCGTTGGATGGGGCAATTTTATCATGGCCAATCCAGCTAACCGGCACATCTTTGGACCATGGGAGGAAGGCAGAGCACCCGGAGGAAGCCCACGCAGACCCAGGGAGAACGTGCAAACTCCACACAGTCACCCAGGGCTGGAATTGAACCCGGGTCCATGGAGCTGTGTGGTAGCAGTGCTAACCACTATGCCACCCACTTCAGAGAGAGAGAAATCAGACAGCATGAACTCGCTAAAGAAAAACTTAGGTTATGAGATGAAAGAGAATCCGATTCCAAAATGTTATATCATAAAGAATGGTCACGTGTTATCTCAATTAATTGAGGATGGCGTCGAGAGATATTTCATCTCGTTCGAAAAAGTGGCTACAAAGCTAAATTGGCTAAAGAACACCGACTCATTTTGCAGACTGTTTTGGTCGGGAAAGCTGTGAATATGTATCCCAGCCTTTCGGCAGAATGATCCTCAGATTCTGAGACACTTAAAACTGCGGGATTTGATGCTTACAAACTTGTCCCCGAAATATATCAGTTGAAATTTTGAAATTTTAAAGAAAAGCTGAATGAAACGTGTGTAGAATTTGTTTGGGAGGAAGAAATGTTGTTGGACTGATGGTTTCAGAATGTTGAGAAGTGAGACAGTTAATGATATCCGAAACAGCATCTCAATAGCTATTGGGTCACACCTGGAAGACCACGAAGCGTCTAATGTAAGGGAAGCAGCGGTTCGGGCAGGTGAGTATATGTCAGACAGCTAGGGGGCAGTAGATCTCCACTTGCAAACGCACAGAGAAGCTGGAGGAAAAGATTTTCGCTTTGAGAGAGACTGAAGTTGTTCTAGTCAAAGAAAATGATAATGTAGAGGATAAAAGTGATGTAAAGAAACCGGTATGCTTCTACTGCCATAAGACAGGGCATATGAAAGCTAATTGTCGGGTGTTGGATGGTAAACTAGTGGCAGTAACAGGGATGCTTTAGAAAAGTTTGCAGTAGAAAAGGAAATGGAAGCGGCTTTAGGTAAATACAAGTGCGAACCTTCCTAAGGAAGCAGGTGGTGGCCTTCCCGCTGCTGCCGCGAAGGGGGATACAAGATAGAGTAGTGTCCGGTACCTGGGTGGGGGAGGGGAAGGTGTCGGACATCTACCAGGAGCTGCTGGAGGCGGAGGAAACCCCGGCGGAGGAGCTTAAAGGCAAGTGGGAGGGGGAGTTAGAGCCGGGTCTGTGGGCGGAAGCCCCAAGTAGGGTCAATTCCTCCTCATCATGTGCTAGGCTCAGTTTAATAGTTTAAGGTGGTACACCGGGCACACATGACAGCGGCGAGGATGAGTAAGTTTTTCGGGGTGGAAGACAGATGTGCGAGGTGTGGGGAAGCCCAGCAAACCACGTCCATATGTTTTGGGCATGCCCGAAGCTTGGAGGGCTTTGTCAGGGGTTTGCCAGGGCAACGTCCAAGGTGCTAGGTACGCGGGTGGTGCCAAGTCCAGAGGTGGCATCTTTGGGGGGTCAGAAGACCCGGGATTCAGGGAGTGAAAGAGGCCGACATTCTGGCCTTTGCCTCCCTGGTAGCCCGGAGACGGATCTGGTTAATGTGGAGGGACTCGAAGCCCCCGAGTGTAGAGACCTGGGTTAGTGACATGACTGGGGTTCTCAGCCTTGAGAAAATAAAGTTTGCCTTAAGGGGATCAATGCTGGGGTTCACCCGGAGGGGGCAGCCGTTCGGCGACTTTCTCGGGGAAATTTAATTTAAAATGTCGGCAGTAGCAGCTTTCCGAGGGGCGGGGGGGGGGGGGGGGGGGGGTTGTGTTTGTTTGTTTGTTGTTATTTTCGGTGGTCTGTGATATATCTATTTTTGCACCATGTTAATGTTTAAACTTTTTCTGTTTTTGTTATAAAATTTTCCAAATACTTCAATAAAAATATTTATTAAAAAAAAAAAGAAAAGGAAATGGATGTTAAATCAGTGGCACTGGTGCAAGTGACCGGAATCTCCACTTAGAAAGCTGCATTAGAAAGTGAAGACGGTGAGAAACACATTTCATCGAATGCTTTTATCTCAGTAATAGATAGGGGTGCAGAGAATTATAAAGGGTTTACATTTGGAGGGGAAGTCACTCACCTTTTGTCCAAGAGCCTGGAAAGATTGTTATCCCGAGGGATACTGGTTTGGCTCGGAGTTTATTGTTAGCAAAAGATTTAGATGTTATTCAGGAAGTTCACTCAATCAGAATGTTTCTTAATACAGGGTATTGGAGTCATTGAGGTCTGCAGCTCAGGAAGGGTCGGCAGTCAATGAGGTGCTTCTGAAGTGTTCTCACCATTGCCGATATCCGACACACTAGGCAGCCTGGGCCCTTCTCCTTGACACACCCACAGGAAAGGCCAGTGTGTTCAGGAGAGGGCTGCGTGGGGAGTGAAGGTTAAAACAACGTCCCGTTAACGTACCCCTTTCAAGAAGCAGCTTGATGTTGTCAGTGTTGTGGACCTGCACTCCATCACTGCTGGCCAGCGAGTGCAGCAAGGCTGATTTACCTGCGAGAGAGGGGAGGAGAAGTTTAACTGGAAGGTGCGAGCACAGACGAGATTTCAAAAATAAAGGAATAATGAAAAGAGGACAGACCAGTCTTGTCGATGCCGTTAATGTCAGCGCCAAGGTCAAGGAGCCGTCGCAGGCACGGCAAACGCTCCACCTCCTCACTCGCCAAGTCTAGTGGGCTGCTACTGTGAACCTGCACCAGAGGAGAACCCACATTTTTATAGCGCCTTTCGCACACCCAGAACGCCCCAACTGTTTTACAGCCAAGAAATGTTGTTTCTGTTGTAATGCAGGAAGTGGGACAGTCAATCAGTGCACTGCACAATCCCACAACAATGCGATAATCACCAGATAATGTTTGTACAAACATACACGTTTGCAGCAGGATTAGGCCATTCGGCCCCTCGAGATTGCTCATCCTTTTGAGAAGATCATGGCTGATCTTATTAAGATTGTGGTCTCAACTCCACTTTTAAGCCTCCCCTCCCACCATACCCTTTGGCTCCCCCTCGTCAGTCAAGAATCTATCCAACTCAGCCTTAAAAACATTCAATGGCGCAGCCTCCACCACTCTCTGGTGAAGAGTATTCCAACGCTGATCCCTCTGGCAAGCCACTCTTTACATCTTGCCAAACCGAAAATTACCATTTATCCCGAATCTCTGTTTCCTGTCAGCTAACTAACGTGCTAGCCTCTACACCAAGAGCTTTGTTTTGTGTAGTAACCTTTGAGGTGGCACCTTGTCAAGTGCCTTCTGGAAATCCAAGTACAGCACATCCACAGATTCCCCTTTATCCACGTTGTTTGTTTGTTACTTCCTCAAAGAACTCCAGTAATTTAGTCAAATAGGATTCCCTTTCACAAAACCAGGTTAATTCAGCCTGATGGCACTGAGATTTTCCAGGCGCTCTGCTATAATCTTGCAGCATTTTCTCTATGGCAGAGGTTAGGCTAATTGGTCTACAGTTTCCCGATTTCTGGCGCCCTCCTTTCCCGAATAGAGGTCTTGCCATTCTCTATTTTCCAATCCGATTGGAATCTGCGGAATTTTGAACAGTTAAAACCATTGCACCCACTATCCCTGCAGCCACCTCGGTTGAATGCCATCCGGTCCTGGGGACTTGTCAACCTTTAGTTTTAATAATTTTCTCAGTAACCTTTTCCTGATTGATTAAAAACATTTTTTTAAAGTTCACCTGCCTGGTAGCACAGTGGTTAGCACTATTGCTCCACATCGCCAGGGACCCGGGTTCGATTCCCGGCTTGGGGTCACTGTCTGTGCGAAGTCTGCACGTTCTCCCCGTGTCTGCGTGGGTTTCCTCCGGGTGCTCCGGTTTCCTCCCACAAGTCCCGAAAGACGTGGTAGGTGAATTGGACATTCTGAATTCTCCCTGTGTACCCGAACAGGCGCCGGAATGTGGCGACTAGGGGATTTTCACAGTAACTTCATTGCAGTGTAATGTAAGCCTACTTGTGACAATAAAGATTATTATTATCCTTCCCATTTATCTCTTGATTTACAATTATTTCTGGGATATTATTTGCAGCCTCGACACTACAGTGAAGACAGACAAACGCATCTGTCACTTTTATTTTCCATTCCTAATTGCCCAGATTCTCTCTCTCTGGAGGATCACTTTATTCTTTTCCTTTTGCCTGTAGAAACTTTTACTCTGTTTTTATCTTGCTAGCTATCTTTCTCTCATTCGCTAATTTTTCCCTCATTTTTGTCATTCTTTGCTGTTTATTTATATTCTGACCTGCTACTAATTTTCATGGAATTTATGTTTTTTGTTTCAATTTAATACCATCTTTACCTACCTTAATTACCCACCTCCAGAGTCTTTCTTTTTCACTGGAATATAGCTTTGTTGAGCGTTAAGAAATATCACCGTAAATGTCTGCCACCACATCGCTTAACCTAATTCCCATATTCACTTTAGTCAGCTCGCTCCTCATGCCTTCAGAATTGTCCTTATTTAAAACACTAGTCTTAGACCCACTCTTCACTCCCTCAAACAGTTTGCAAAATTCAATCATGTTATGATCACTGCCACCTCGGGATCTTTGCTAAGAGATCATTAATTAATTCAGTCACATTGCACATTACCTAAATCTAGAATAGCCTGCTTTCTGGTTGGCTGTAGAACTTACGGCTCTAATAAACTGTCCCGGAAACAGTCTATGAACTCATCTTCTAGACTACCTCTGCCAATGTGATTTGTCTAATCTATTTGTTGATTAAAATTAGCTATGATTATTGCTGTCCCTTTCTCATGCGTCCCTAATATTTCTTCCTGCACACCGTCCTACAAGTGTGGTTACAGTTCGGGGGCCTCTCAAATACTCCCACGAGTGACTTCTTACGTTTACTATTTCTCATCTCTATCCATACTGATTCTGCGTCTTGACCTTTACAACTAAGGTCAACTCTCACTATTGTATTGTCATCCTTAATTAACGGAGCTATCTTTTCCGACCTTCCTGTCCTTCCACAAGGTCAAGTATATATTGAATGTTCAGGTTCCAGCCTTTTTACACAGGAACAAGGAGCAGGTGGGCAATTCAGCCCTTCGAGCCTGCTCTGTCATTCAATCAGATCATGATTGGTCTCTTTTTAGGCATTGATTGAGGGACAAATATTCGGCAGGACATCGGGGAGAACTCCCTCGCCCTTCCGTCAAATAATGGCCATTAATGGGATCTTTAATGTTCAGCCCAGACAACAATCAGAGACCAGGTTTAACGTCTCCGCTGAAAGATATCGGGCAGGATTCTCTGTTTTGCCGGCGCCCGGGGGTTTTCCCCGACGGCATGGGGCTGCCCCACAATGGGAAACCCCATTGACTGGCCGAGCTAACGGAGAATCCCGCCGGCGGGTCGAGGCAGAAAAGTAGCGGGGCGGGGCGGAGAATCCAGTTCATCATTTCTGTGCTGCACTGGGAGTGCCAACTGGCTTATGGGCTCGAGTCTGTGAGGCGGGAAAGGGAACCCAGGCAGTGATGTGCTTGGATAGTTTAGGATTGAATTCAGAACAGTTGCTGAGGTCTTTCTTACCCGGTCCCTCTTGTTGATGTCGGCTCCATGCCGAACGAGCAGTTCCACCACATCGGGCTGATTGCGCAAGACTGCCACATGCAAGGCTGTGTAATATGTGACAGGATCTACAGAGAAGACAACACAGTCATTGCTGGAGGAGACCCACCAGACAGAACCAGTCAACACACAGCTCACCCAGCGTACCCCACCAGACAGAGCCAGTCGACAACGCACAGCTCACCCAGCGTACCCCACCAGACAGAGCCAGTCGACAACGCACAGCTCACCCAGCGTACCCCACCAGACAGAGCCAGTCGACAACGCACAGCTCACCCAGCGTACCCCACCAGAGCCAGTCGACAACGCACAGCTCACCTAGTGTACCCCACCAGACAGAGCCAGTCGACAACGCACAGCTCACCTAGTGTACCCCACCAGACAGAGCCAGTCGACAACGCACAGCTCACCCAGCGTACCCCACCAGACAGAGCCAGTCGACAACGCACAGCTCACCTAGTGTACCCCACCAGACAGAGCCAGTCGACAACACACAGCTCACCTAGTGTACCCCACCAGACAGAGCCAGTCGACAACGCACAGCTCACCCAGCGTACCCCACCAGACAGAGCCAGTCGACAACGCACAGCTCACCCAGCGTACCCCACCAGACAGAGCCAGTCGACAACGCACAGCTCACCTAGTGCACCCCACTATACAGAGCCAGTAGACAACGCACAGCTCACCCAGCGTACCCCACCAGACAGAGCCAGTCGACAACGCACAGCTCACCCAGCGTACCCCACCAGACAGAGCCAGTCGACAACGCACAGCTCACCTAGTGCACCCCACTATACAGAGCCAGTAGACAACGCACAGCTCACCCAGCGTACCCCACCAGACAGAGCCAGTCGACAACGCACAGCTCACCTAGTGCACCCCACCATACAGAGCCAGTAGACAACGCACAGCTCACCCAGCGTACCCCACCAGACAGAGCCAGTCGACAACGCACAGCTCACCTAGTGCACCCCACCATACAGAGCCAGTAGACAACGCACAGCTCACCCAGCGTACCCCACCAGACAGAGCCAGTCGACAACGCACAGCTCACCTAGTGCACCCCACCATACAGAGCCAGTAGACAACGCACAGCTCACCCAGCGTACCCCACCAGACAGAGCCAGTCAGCAATGCACAGTTCACCTAGTGTACACCACCAGGCAGAGCCATTCGACAATGCACAGCTCACCTAGTGTACCCCACCAGACAGAGCCAGTCAACAACGCACAGCTCACCCAGTGTGCAACACCAGACAGAGCCAGTAGACAACGCACAGCTCACCTAGTGTACACCACCAGACAGAGCCAGTCGACAATGCACAGTTCACCTAGTGTACACCACCAGACAGAGCCAGTCGACAATGCACAGCTCACCCAGCGTACCCCACCAGACAGAGCCAGTCAGCAATGCACAGTTCACCTAGTGTACCCCACCAGACAGAGCCAGTCAGCAATGCACAGCTCACCTAGTGTACCCCACCAGACAGAGCCAGTCAACAACGCACAGCACACCCAGTGTGCAACACCAGACAGAGCCAGTCAGCAATGCACAGCTCACCGAGTTTACCCCACCAGGCAGAGCCATTCGACAATGCACAGCTCACCTAGTGTACGCCAGTAGACAACACACAGCTCTCCCAGTGTACCCCACCAGACAGAGCCAGTCAGCAATGCACAGCTCACCCAGCGTACACCACCAGAGCCAGTCGACAACGCACAGCTCACCTAGTGTATACCACCAGACAGAGCCAGTAGACAACGCACAGCTCACCCAGTGTACACTGTCAGACAGAGCCAGTAGACAACGCACAGCTCACCTAGTGTACTTCACCAGACAGAGCCAGTCAGCAATGCACAGCTGATCTAGTGTACACTGTCAGACAGAGCCAGTTGACAACGCACAGCTCACCGAGTGTACACCACCAGACAGAGCCAGTAGACAACGCACAGCTCTCCTACTGTGCCCCACCAGACAGAGCCAGTCAACAACGCACAGCTCACCTAGTGTACCCCACCAGACAGAGCCAGTCAACAACGCACAGCTCACCTAGTGTACCCCACCAGACAGAGCCAGTCGACAACGCACAGCTCATCTAGTGTACCCCACCAGACAGAGCCAGTAGACAACGCACAGCTCACCCAGCGTACCCCACCAGACAGAGCCAGTCGATAACGCACAGCTCACCCAGCGTACCCCACCAGACAGAGCCAGTCAACAACGCACAGCTCACCTAGTGTACACCACCAGACAGAGCTAGTCAACAACGCACAGCTCACCTAGTGTACACCACCAGACAGAGCCAGTCAACAACGCACAGCTCACCCAGTGTACCCCACCAGACAACCAGTCAGAGAGAGAGTTGAGAATTAAAATAAAGTTGGGCGGCACAGTAGCACAGTGGTTAGCACTATTGCTTCACAGCTCCAGGGTCCCAGGTTCGATTCCCGGCTTGGGTCATTGTCTGCATGTTCTCCATTGTCTGCATGGGTTTCCTCCGGGTGCTCCGGTTTCCTCCCACAGTCCAAAGATGTGCAGGTTAGGTGAATTGGCCATGATAAATTGCCCTTAGTGTCAAAAAAAGGTTAGGTGCGGTTACTGGGTTACAGGAATAGGGTGAAGGTGTGGGCTTTGGTAGGGTGCCCTTTCCAAGGGCTGGTGCAGACTCGATGGGTCGAATGGACTCCTTCTGCACTGTAAATTCTATGATTCTATGATTATTTTTGGTCCGTGGACCCATTTTCGGAATGTGCCTTTAAGCAGAGGACTCCAGCTGAAGCAGCCTGCTTACTAGGACAGTGTGATCCTAGCTTTTGTGTTTTGGAGAGGAGAAACAGACCCGTTGGCACGGAGGGAATCTTAGGAACCAGCTTTGGAGGACCTTAGTTCAATTAGTTGGCTGAGAAGCGGTGGGTTGGCCAGGGACAGTGTTCTGGCTGACAAGAGTCAGTGATTGGTTCCTGCCGGGTGGTTTTTCGGAGAGAACCTGTCAGAAGCCTCTAGACCCCCGAAGGGAGAGGAGCTGTGTGTTCTCCCTCGCTCTGCGGCTGGTTTCCTGCTGTCTCAGTGAGTCTGCAGTGAAGATCATTACAAAATGAAGGAAAAGAAAATGTCCAACTGAAGACCTAACCTTGAGAAAGAAACTAACTGGAAGACACCCGCCTGAATCTTTTATTTTTGATTAATATTTTCTTTACCTCTCAACCATCCTTTTCCTTCGGTTAGTTGTGTGTGTGTGTATATAGAGAGTGGGGAAGTGTAGAAAGTAGGGAGGGGGGGGTTCAGATACCAGATAGTCAGTTGGATTTTTTACCAATTTAATTATAATTACTGTTAATAATAAAAGGTTACTTACGTTTAAATTTTACAAACCTGGTCACTGTCATCAATTCGACTAACCCTAACCCAAGCTACGGGTATTAATATAAAATCTAGTTTCACCTGTGCTGTTACTCCGGACCAAGTGGGGCTGGAACTGACGGTTCACTAGCCCAGGGTGTAATAACACAGGACAGGCAGGATTGGCTCTGCTGCTTCGCCTTAGAAAAGAAAGGGCTGAGGGATGACCCGATAGACATCTTTGAAATAACGGAGGAGTTTGATAGGTAACGGTAGTGAAAGTGTTTCCACTTGTGGGTGAAACTTGAACTGGGTTGGGGTTTGGTGGGGCAGGGGGGGCATCAATATGTGACAGTCACTCCTAAATCCAATCGGGAATTTGAGAAGTCTCTTTACTCAGAGTGGGGAGAATACAGAACTCGCTCCCACAGGGAGTGGTTGAGGTGAACAGTACTGATACATTTTAGGGGAAGCTGGACAAACACACAACAGAGAAAATAATAAAAGGGTATATTATGAAAAAAAAAGATGTTGCAAATACTCACCAGGTCAGGCAGCATTTATAAAAAATGAATTTAGAGTACCCAATTCTTTTTTTCCCCAATTAAGGGGCAATTTAGCGTGGCCAATCCACCTACCCTGCACATAGTCTGGGTTGTGGGGGTGAGACCCACGCAGACACGGGGAGAATGTGCAAACTCCACACAGACAGTGACCCGGGGTCGGGATCAAACCTGGTTGTTAATCTTTCATTAGAACTGTCCCGATGAAAGGTTATTGAACGTGAAACATTAATTCTAATTCTCTCTCCACAGACGCTGCCAGACCTGCACCCTTTTTTTTGTTATAAATCAGATTTCCAGCTTCCATGGTAGTTTGCTCTTGTACAGAGGGACATAAGAACATAAGAACTAGGAGCAGGAGTCAGCCATCTGGCCCCTCGAGCCTGCTCCACCATTCAATGAGATCATGGCTGATCTTTTGTGGACTCAGCTCCACTCTCCGGCCCGAACACCATAACCCTTAATCCCTTTATTCTTCAAAAAACTATCGATCTTTATCTTAAAAACATTCAATGAAGGAGCCTCTACTGCTTCACTGGGCAAGGAATTCCATAGATTCACAACCCTTTGGGTGAAGAAGTTCCTCCTAAACCCCTTCAGCTCTGGGATTAACCTAGTGAATCTCCTCTGCACACCCTCCAGTGCCAGCACGTCCTTTCTCAAGTAAGGAGACCAAAACTGAACACAATACTCCAGGTGTGGCCTCACTAACACCTTATACAATTGCAGCATAACCTCCCTAGTCTTAAACTCCATCCCTCTAGCAATGAAGGACAAAATTCCATTTGCCTTCTTAATCACCTGTTGCACCTGTAAACCAACTTTTTGCGACTCATGCACTAGCACACCCAGGTCTCTCTGCACAGCAGCATGTTTTAATATTTTATCATTTAAATAATAATCCCTTTTGCTGTTATTCCTACCAAAATGGATAACCTCACATTTGTCAACATTGTATTCCATCTGCCAGACTCTATCCCATTCACTTAGCCTATCCAAATCCCTCTGTAGACTTCCAGTATCCTCTGCACTTTTTGCTTTACCACTTATCTTAGTGTCGTCTGCAAACTAGGACACATTGCCCTCGGTCCCCAACTCCAAATCATCTATGTAAATTGTGAACAGTTGTGGGCCCAACACTGATCCCTGAGGGACACCACTAGCTACTGATTGCCAACCAGAGAAACACCCATTAATCACCACTCTTTGCTTTCTATTAATTAACCAATCCTCTATCCATGCTGCTACTTTCCCCTTAATGCCATGCATCTTTATCTTATGCAGCAACCTTTTGTGTGGCACCTTGTCAAAGGCTTTCTGGAAATCCAGATATACCACATCCATTGGCTCCCCGTTATCTACCGCACTGGTAATGTCCTCAAAAAATTCCACTAAATTAGTTAGGCACGACCTGCCCTTTATGAACCCATGCTGCATCTGCCCAATGGGACAATTTCCATCCAGATGCCTCGCTATTTCTTCCTTGATGATAGATTCCAGCATCTTCCCTACTACCAAAGTTAAGCTCACTGGCCTATAATTACTCGCTTTCTGCCTACCTCCTTTTTTAAACAGTGGTGTCACGTTTGCTAATTTCCAATCCGCCGGGACCACCCCAGAGTCTAGTGAATTTTGGTAAATTATCACTAGTGAATTTGCAATTTCCCTAGCCATCTCTTTTAGCACTCTGGGATGCATTCCATCAGGGCCAGGAGACTTGTCTACCTTTAGCCCCATTAGCTAGCCCATCACTACCTCCTTGGTGGTAACAATCCTCTCAAGGTCCTCACCTGTCATAGCCTCATTTCCATCAGTCACTGGCATGTTATTTGTGTCTTCCACTGTGAAGACCGACCCAAAAACCCTGTTCAGTTCCTCAGCCATTTCCTCATCTCCCATTATTAAATCTCCCTTCTCATCCTCTACAGGACCAATATTTACCTTAGCCATTCTTTTTTGTTTTATATATTTGTAGAAACTTTTACTATCTGTTTTTATATTCTGACCAAGTTTACTCTCATAATCTATCTTACTTTTCTTTATAGCTTTTTTAGTAGCTTTCTGTTGCCCCCTAAAGATTTCCCAGTCCTCTAGTCTCCCACTAATCTTTGCTACTTTGTATGCTTTTTCCTTCAATTTGCTGCTCTCCCTTATTTCCTTAGATATCCACGGTCGATTTTCCCTCTTTCTACCGTCCTTCCTTTTTGTTGGTATAAACCTTTGCTGAGCACTGTGAAAAATCGCTTGGAAGGTTCTCCACTGTTCCTCAACTGTTTCACCATAAAGTCTTTGCTCCCAGTCTACCTTAGCTAGTTCTTCTTCTCATCCCATTGTAATCTCCTTTGTTTAAGCACAAAACACTAGTGCTTGATTTTACCTTCTCACCCTCCATCTGTATTTTAAATTCCACCATATTGTGATCGCTCCTTCAGAGAGGATCCCTAACTATGAGATCCTGAATCAATCCTGTTGATAGGATGGGGTGAAGGGGAGGAGGATGGGCAGGAGACTTGCAGGCAGCAGAAATGCCAATAAGGAGCAGTTGGGCTAAATGGCCTGATTGTGTTATCTACAGTCTGGGTAATTCTCTGCGCAGAAACGGAGTGAAGGAGCTGCCCCCTCCGCGCACCCGCCCCGCCTGCGCCCCCCGCTACCCCTCCCCATGCCACACCTCCCCCGTCCGCGCCAACCCCCCCCCCCCCCCCACCCTCCCCCCTGATGATACAAACCTTCAAAGTTGAGGTCAGCTCCATGCAGCATCAGCTTCTCGGCAGCACTGGCCAGTCCAGCCTCAGACACTTTCAACAGTGAGTAACTGACAGCTTCTTCGTAGAAGTCCGATTGTGACTCTCTCTCCAGGAGTTCTAGCAGAGCTCGGGGGTCTGGCGCACTCACAGGGCCCACACTGCAACTCAACCAAGCAAACATTAACAGGCGCTGCCAGTCAGAGTCAATCTCCCTTTTTTTTAGAAATATTTTTATTCAAATTTTTACATATTTTCAACAAGCCCCCCCCTTACAGAAAAAAGAAAAACAAAGAACACATAAATAAACATCTTACAACTACATCACGAATTCCCCCAATATACAAACCCCCCATTAAGCAATAAAAAACACAGCAGAAAACACAAAGTACACCCCCCCCGGGTTGCTGCTGCTGACCACCTCCTAATCCGCTAGACAGTCTAGGAACGGTTGCCACCGCCTGAAGAACCCTTGCACAGACCCTCTCAAGGCAAATTTTACCCTCTCCAATTTAATGAACCCTGCCATGTCGCTGGTCCAGGCTTCCACGCTTGGGGGCCTCGCATCTTTCCACTGAAGCAGAATCCTCCGCCGGGCTACCAGGGGCGCAAAGGCCAGAATACCGGCCTCTTTCGCCTCCTGCACTCCCGGCTCGTCCGATACCCCAAATAGTGCCAATCCCCAGCTCGGCTTAACCTGGGTGTTCACCACCTTAGACACCATCCTCGCAACGCCCCTCCAGAACCCATCCAGCGCCGGGCACGCCCAGAACATATGGACGTGAGCACCTCCCACACCTGTCTTCCACCCCAAAGAACATGCTCAGCCTCGCCCCTGTCATATGCGCTCTGTGAAGAACCTTAAATTGTAACAGGCTAAACCTGGCGCAAGAGGAGGAAGAATTAACCCTACCCAGGGCGTCCGCCCACGTACCCTCGCCTGTCCCCTCCCCAAGCTCCTCCTCCCATTTACCCTTTAGCTCCTCCACCGAGGTCTCCTCCTCCTCCTGCATCTCCTGGTAGATCGCCGACACCCTGCCCTCGCCAACCCACAGCCCCGAGAGCACCCTATCCTGGATCCTGAGTGCTGGAAGCAGCGGGAACTCCCTCACCTGCCGTCTTACAAACGCCCTTACCTGCATGTATCTGAAGGCATTTCCAGGAGGAATCCCGAATTTTTCCTCCAGCGCCCCAAGGCTCGCAAACGTCCCATCTAAAACCAGGTCCCCATCCTTCTAATTCCTGCCCTGTGCCAGCTCAGGAACCCTCCATTCATTCTCCCCGGGACGAACCGATGGTTCTCCCGGATCGGGGACCAAACCGAAGCCTCTACCTGACAGTGCGGCACTCCCTCAGTACTGACCCGCCAACAGTGCAGCACTCCCTCAGTACTGACCCTCTGACAGTGCAGCACTCCCTCAGTACTGACCCTCTGACAGTGCAGCACTCCCTCAGTACTGACCCGCCAACAGTGCATTGTTCTCCAGAGCCAACGAGGAGAATTCATTGAAGGAAATGGAGTTGTGAAAGGTTTGATGAAGTTTCGGGCAGATTGGTGCCAAGACAACAGGCAGTTACTGGATATTTTCTTTTGAAAAGTTAATGAATGGAATTTGAGAGTCCAGCAGGCCCTCAGTGCCCATTGCTAATTGCCCTCGGACCACGTTACTGTTCTGGAATCCATGTGGTGATTGTACCTGATCAGAAAGCCCCTTCCCCAAACCCCCACAGGCGTAAAGTTACTGGACAACTTGTCTCACTGACCTGGCTGGGTTTCCATCGCTGCCCTCTCTGCTTGCCTCAACTAACCCTGCGACCCTGAGAATTTCATCAACAAGCGGCTGATACTCGAAGATGATGCGGCGGAATCCATGCAGGTAAGGCATAGCTTTCCCACTTTCACTGAGATGCAGCTAACATAAAGCACATCGTCTGTGGAGCAGAAACAGGGAGCAACATGAGCAATTGAGAGCAAGATACACATTCAAGGGAGCAATTTAGAAACATACAGAGCGTGCCCGGTAGGAAAAGACTCTCCAGGTTCTGATGCAACCAGCTCATCCCATACACAGACCAGATACCTCGAGTATTACAATATCCACTCCCCACCCCACCATGCATCATCTGTGGGCGAGGCAGGAAAACAGATACAAAGTTAGGGCAGTTAGCAGCAATAATCTCCCCCCGGCCCCGGCACTGTACATGGTTAAAATGAGTCGAGGAGGTTTGAGCATTGAGGAATATCTTTGATACAAGGTGATTATCATAGAATTTACAGTGCAGAAGGAGGCCATTCGGCCCATCGAGTCTGCACCGACTCTTGGAAAGAGCACCAAGGCCAACACCTCCACCCTATCCCCACAGCCCAGTAACCCCACCCAACACTAAGGGCAATTTTGGACAAGGGCAATTTATCATGGCCAATCCACCTAACCTGCATGTCTTTGGACTGTGGGAGGAAACCGGAGCACCCGGAGGAAACCCACGCAGACACGGGGAGAACGTGCAGACTCCGCACAGACAGTGACCCAAGCCGGGAATCGAACCTTGGGCCCAGGAGCTGTGAAGCAATTGTGCTATCCACAATGCTACCGTGCTGATCTCTTGCCTCAGCCAGTAACCTCTTTCCACCGGAATTAGTTCAGTGGATTAGTCTTCTCCGCACACTGGCTTGTTCCTCAAGTTCACTATTTCAAGGGAAAGAACCAGCTCCTGAAATGTCACTTTGATTTGGCCCATCTGTGACCCAACATTGTGGAGTCCTGGTCCTCGCTGCCAGAGTTTGTTATACCTTAGTTTTAAGGTCTCCAAGCCCCTGGCCGACTTACAAAGCTCAGCAGCTGCAGAGTCACCAGAAACAATTTTTGGACCTCCACAAAGGTTCAGGTCGGTAAGGAGCAGGAACTGCAGAGGAGTAAACATTGGAGACCCCCCTGAGGTAATCGGTGTGGAATCCTCTGGTTAGTCAGCTCTGGATCACCAATACCAGAAAGAACTGGCAGAGACCTGGCAGTAATCCGTTTGCAACCCCCATCCCAACAGAGCCCATCCCAGCAGGGCTCAGCCCAGCAGAGCCCATCCCAGCAGAGCTCAGCCCAGCAGACCCCATCCCAGCAGAGCCCATCCCAGCAGAGCTCAGTCAACCCAGCCCAGCCCATCCCAGCAGAGCTCAGTCAACCCAGCCCAGCCCATCCCAACAGAGCCCATCCCATCAGGGCTCAGCCCAGCAGAGCCCATCCCAGCAGAGCCCACCCCAGCAGAGCCCAGCCCAGCAGAGCCCAGCCCAGCAGAGCTCAGTCAACCCAGCCCAGCCCAGCAGACCCCATCCCAGTAGAGCTCAGCCCAGCCCATCCCAGTAGAGCTCAGCCGACCCAGCCCAGCCCATCCCAGCAGAGCTCAGCCCAGCAGAGCCCATCCCAGCAGAGCTCAGCCGACCCAGCCCAGCCCATCCCAGCAGAGCTCAGCCCAGCAGAGCTCAGCCCAGTAGAGCTCAGCCCAGCAGAGCCCATCCCAGCAGAGCTCAGCCGACCCAGCCCATCCCATCCCAGCAGAGCTCAGCCCAGCAGACCCCATCCCAGCAGAGCCCATCCCAGCAGAGCTCAGCCGACCCAGCCCATCCCAGCAGAGCTCAGCCCAGCAGAGCTCAGCCGACCCAGCCCAGCCCATCCCAGCAGAGCTCAGCCCAGTAGAGCTCAGCCCAGCAGACCCCATCCCAGTAGAGCTCGGCCCTGCAGAGCCCATCCCAGCAATCTGAATATTGTGAGCAGTTTGGGGGTATTATTGGGGGGGGGGGGGGCAGCGCCCGCTACACAAACTCACCTTCGCGGCCGGAAGCGCGGTGTCTAAATGCCGCCGGGCGGAGGCACATCCGGCGGCCCCGGGAGGAAGGTTCCGGATTCTTGGTTCCCTTGGCGGGAAAATTCGGATTCCCCCCCCCCCGAGGGAAAGAGAGGCTGGTCACAGGTCACACTTACCCCCAGACTCTGACCCCCCCAAATCCCCAAACTCAATCCCCAAACTCTGAACCCCCCAAATCCCCAATCTCTGAACCCCCAAACTCTCAACTCTGATCCCCTGAACTCCAAATTCAGAAGCCCAAACTCTCAATCCCCTGAACCCCAAACCTCTGAACCCCAAACACTGAAACCCCCAAATTCTGAACCCCACACTCAGAACCCCAACTCTGAACTCCCAAGCCCTGAACCACCAAAATCTGAATCCCCAAACACAGAACCCCAAATTTTGAACCCGAAACACTCAACCCTGAACCCCCAGACTCTGAAGCCCTAGACTCTGAACCCCATAAATCCCCAATATCTGAACCCCCTAAATCCTGAGACTCAGAAACCCCTAAATCCCCAAACTCTGAAACACCCAAATCCCCAAAATCTGAACCCCTTAAATCCCCAGACTCAGAAACCCCTAAATCCCCAAACTCTGAACCCCCTAAATCCCCAAAGTCTGAACTCCCCAAAATCTGAACCCCTTAAATCCCCAAACTCTGAACCCCCTAAATCCCCAAACTCTGAACCCCCCCAAATCCCCAAACTCTGAACCCCCTAAATCCCCAAACTCTGAACTCCCTAAACTCTGAACCCCCTAAATCCCCAAACTCTGAACCAATTAATTCCCCACACTCTGAACCCCCTAAATCCCCAAACTCTGAACCCCCTAAATCCCCAAACTCTGAACCCCCTAAATCCCCAAATGCTTAACCCCCTAAATTCCCAACTCTGAATTCCCAAACTCTCAATCCCCTGAACCCCAAAACTCTGAACCCCCAAGCCCTGAATCCCCAAACTCTGAATCCCTAAACACGGAACCCTGAACCCCCAAATCCTGAACCTCAAACTCCCAACTCTGAACCCCAAGCCCTGAACCCCCAAACTCATCAACCCCATAAACCCATACTCCGAACCTCTGAACCCTAAACTCTGAACCTGCTGAACCCCAGACTCTGAATCCCCCAAACCCCAAAACTCAGGACCCGCAAACTCCTGAACACGAGACCCTGAACCCCAAATTCTGAACCCCCAAACTCGAACCCAGACTCTGAACTCCACACGCTAAAACTCCAAACTCAACCCCCAAACTCGGAACTCTAGACCCAGAACCCCAAATTCTGAACCCCCAGACTCTGAGCCCTAGACCCTGAACACCAAACCCTAGACCCTAAACCCTTAACTAGGAACTCCCAAACTCTGAACCCCTAAATTCTGAACCCTGAACTCTAAACCCCCAAACACTGAATCCCCCAAATCCAAACTCTGAACCTAGACTCCAAACCCCAAACTCTGAATTCCCAAACTCGACCCCAGACTCTGAACTCCACACGCTGAAACTCCAAACTCTGAACCCCCAAACTCAGAATTCTAGACCCAGAACCCCAAATTCTGAACCCCCAGACTCTGACCCCTAGACCCTAAACCCTTAACTAGGAACTCCCAAACTCTGAACCCCTAAATTCTGAACTCTAAACCCCCAAGCCCTGAACCCCCAAACTCATAAACCCAAACTCAGAACCTCTGAACCCTAAACTCTGAACCTGCTGAACCCCAAACTCTGAACCCCCGAACCCCAAAACTCTGGACCCCCAAACTTCCCTGCAGATTGGAGGGTAGCTCACGTCACTCCGATATTCAAAAAGGGAGGTGGAGAGAAAGCAGGGAATTATAGACCAGTAAGCCTAACATTGGCAGTGGGGAAAATGCTTGAATCCATTATCAAGGACTTTATATCAGAACATTTAGAAAGCAATGGCAGGATCAGTCAGAGTCAGCATGGATTTATGAAGGGAAAATCATGCCTGACAAATCTGTTGGAATTCTTTGAAGATGTAACCAGTACAGTTGACAAGGGGGAGCCAGTCGATGTGGTATATAAATCCCGCATGAGAGATTATTGTGCAAAATTAAAGTGCATGGGATTGGGGGAAGTGTATTGAGGTGGATAGAAAACTGGTTGGCAGAGAGGAAACAAAGAGTAGGGATTAATGGGTCCTTTTCAAATTGGCAGGCAGTAACCAGTGGGGTACCACAGGGATCGGTGCTGGGACCCCAGCTATTCACAATATATATTAATGATTTGGATGAGGGAACAAAATGTAAGATCTCAGATTTGCAGATGATACCAATTTGGGTGGGAGGTTGAATTGTGACGAGGATGCAGGGATCCTACAGCAAGATCTGGACAGGTTGGGCAAGTGGGCAAACCAATGGCAGATGCAGTATAATTTGGATAAGTGTGAGGTTATTCATTTTGGAAACAAAACAGGAAGGCAGATTACGACCTGAATGGTTGTAAATTGGGAGAGGGGAGTGTGCAGCGGGACCTGGGTGTCCTTGTGCACCAGTCGCTGAAGGTAAGCATGCAGGTGCAGCAGGCGGTAAAGAAGGCTAATGGTATGTTGGCCTTCATTGCGAGAGGATTAGAGTACAGGAGCAGGGATGTGTTGCTGCAATTGTACAGGGCCTTGGTGAGGCCACACCTGGAGTATTGTGTGCAGTTTTGGTCTCCTTCTCTGAGGAAGGATGTTCTTGCTCTCGAGGGAGTGCAGCGAAGGTTTACCAGACTGATTCCAGGGATGGCGAGACTGTCATATGAGGAGAGATTGACTAGGTTGGGATTGTTCTCGCTGGAATTCAGAAGAATGAGGGGGGATCTCATGGAGACTTATAAAATTCTAACAGGACTAGACAGGGTAGATGCAGGGAAGATGTTCCCAATGATGGGTGTGTCCAGAACCAGGGGTCACAGTCTGAGGATTCAGGGTAAACCATTTCGGACAGAGATAAGGAGACATTTCTTCACCCAAAGAGTGGTGAGCCTGTGGAATTCATTACCACAGGAAGTAGTTGATGCTAAAACTTTGAATATATTCAAGAGGCGGCTGGATAGAGCACTCGGGGAGAATGGGATCAAAGGCTATGGGGAGAAAGCAGGATTAGGCTATTGAGTTGGATGATCAGCCATGATTGTGATGAATGGCGGAGCAGGCTCGAAGGGCCAAAAGGCCTCCTCCTGTTCCTATCTTCTATGTATCTAGGTACTGACCCCCTGACAGTGCGGCACTCCCTCAGTACTGACCCTCTGACAGTGCGGCACTCCCTCAGTACTGACCCTCTGACAGTGCGGCACTCCCTCAGTACTGACCCTCTGACAGTGCGGCACTCCCTCAGTGCTGAACCTCTGACAGTGCAGCTCTCCCTCAGTACTGACCCTCTGACAGTGCGGCACTCCCTCAGTACTGACCCTCTGACAGTGCAGCACTCGCTCAGTACTGACCCTCTGACAGTGCGGCACTCCCTCAGTACTGACCCTCTGACAGTGCGGCACTCCCTCAGTACTGACCCTCTGACAGTGCGGCACTCCCTCAGTACTGACCCTCTGACAGTGCAGCAGTACTGACCCCCTGACAGTGCGGCACTCCCTCAGTACTGACCCTCTGACAGTGTGGCACTCCCTCAGTACTGACCCTCTGACAGTGCAGCACTCCCTCAGTCCTGACCCTCTGACAGTGCAGCACTCACTCAGTACTGACCCTCTGACAGTGCGGCACTCCCTCAGTACTGACCCTGTGACAGTGCGGCACTCCTTCAGTACTGACCCTCTGACAGTGCGGCAGTACTGACCCCCTGACAGTGCGGCACTCCCTCAGTACTGACCCTCTGACAGTGCAGCACTCACTCAGTACTGACCCTCTGACAGTGCGGCACTCCCTCAGTACTGACCCTCTGACAGTGCGGCACTCCCTCAGTACTGACCCTCTGACAGTGCAGCAGTACTGACCCCCTGACAGTGCGGCACTCCCTCAGTACTGACCCTCTGACAGTGCGGCACTCCCTCAGTACTGACCCTCTGACAGTGCGGCACTCCCTCAGTACTGACCCTCTGACAGTGCGGCACTCCCTCAGTACTGACCCTCTGACAGTGCAGCAGTACTGACCCCCTGACAGTGCGGCACTCCCTCAGTACTGACCCTCTGACAGTGTGGCACTCCCTCAGTACTGACCCTCTGACAGTGCAGCACTCCCTCAGTCCTGACCCTCTGACAGTGCAGCACTCACTCAGTACTGACCCTCTGACAGTGCGGCACTCCCTCAGTACTGACCCTGTGACAGTGCGGCACTCCTTCAGTACTGACCCTCTGACAGTGCGGCAGTACTGACCCCCTGACAGTGCGGCACTCCCTCAGTACTGACCCTCTGACAGTGCAGCACTCACTCAGTACTGACCCTCTGACAGTGCGGCACTCCCTCAGTACTGACCCTCTGACAGTGCGGCACTCCCTCAGTACTGACCCTCTGACAGTGCAGCAGTACTGACCCCCTGACAGTGCGGCACTCCCTCAGTACTGACCCTCTGACAGTGTGGCACTCCCTCAGTACTGACCCTCTGACAGTGCAGCACTCCCTCAGTCCTGACCCTCTGACAGTGCAGCACTCCTTCAGTACTGACCCTCTGACAGTGCGGCATTCCCTCAGTACTGACCGTCTGACAGTGTGGCACTCCCTCAGTACTGACCATCTGACAGTGCAGCACTCCCTCAGTACTGACCCTCTGACAGTGCAGCACTCCCTCTGTACTGACACTCTGACAGTGCAGCACTCCCTCAGTACTGACCCTCTGACAGTGCAGCACTCCCTCAGTACTGACCCTCTGACAGGTACAGCACTCCCTCAGTACTGACCGTCTGACAGTGCGGCACTCCCTCAGTACTGACACTCTGACAGTGCAGCACTCCCTCAGTACTGACCCTCTGACAGTGCAGCACTCCCTCAGTACTGACCCTCTGACAGTGCGGCACTCCCTCAGTACTGACCCTCTGACAGTGCGGCATTCTCTCAGTACTGACCCTCTGACAGTGCGGCACTCCCTCAGTACTGACCATCTGACAGTGCAGCACTCCCTCAGTACTGATCGTCTGACAGTGCGGCACTCCCTCAGTACTGACCCTCTGACAGTGCGGCACTCCCTCAGTACTGACCATCTGACAGTGCAGTGCTCCCTCAATACTGACCCTCTGACAGTGCGGCACTCCCTCAGTACTGACCCTGTGACAGTGCGGCACTCCTTCAGTACTGACCCTCTGACAGTGCGGCAGTACTGACCCCCTGACAGTGCGGCACTCCCTCAGTACTGACCCTCTGACAGTGCAGCACTCACTCAGTACTGACCCTCTGACAGTGCGGCACTCCCTCAGTACTGACCCTCTGACAGTGCGGCACTCCCTCAGTACTGACCCTCTGACAGTGCAGCAGTACTGACCCCCTGACAGTGCGGCACTCCCTCAGTACTGACCCTCTGACAGTGCGGCACTCCCTCAGTACTGACCCTCTGACAGTGCGGCACTCCCTCAGTACTGACCCTCTGACAGTGCGGCACTCCCTCAGTACTGACCCTCTGACAGTGCAGCAGTACTGACCCCCTGACAGTGCGGCACTCCCTCAGTACTGACCCTCTGACAGTGTGGCACTCCCTCAGTACTGACCCTCTGACAGTGCAGCACTCCCTCAGTCCTGACCCTCTGACAGTGCAGCACTCACTCAGTACTGACCCTCTGACAGTGCGGCACTCCCTCAGTACTGACCCTGTGACAGTGCGGCACTCCTTCAGTACTGACCCTCTGACAGTGCGGCAGTACTGACCCCCTGACAGTGCGGCACTCCCTCAGTACTGACCCTCTGACAGTGCAGCACTCCCTCAGTCCTGACCCTCTGACAGTGCAGCACTCACTCAGTACTGACCCTCTGACAGTGCGGCACTCCCTCAGTACTGACCCTGTGACAGTGCGGCACTCCTTCAGTACTGACCCTCTGACAGTGCGGCAGTACTGACCGCCTGACAGTGCGGCACTCCCTCAGTACTGACCCTCTGACAGTGCAGCACTCACTCAGTACTGACCCTCTGACAGTGCGGCACTCCCTCAGTACTGACCCTCTGACAGTGCGGCACTCCCTCAGTACTGACCCTCTGACAGTGCAGCAGTACTGACCCCCTGACAGTGCGGCACTCCCTCAGTACTGACCCTCTGACAGTGTGGCACTCCCTCAGTACTGACCCTCTGACAGTGCAGCACTCCCTCAGTCCTGACCCTCTGACAGTGCAGCACTCACTCAGTACTGACCCTCTGACAGTGCGGCACTCCCTCAGTACTGACCCTGTGACAGTGCGGCACTCCTTCAGTACTGACCCTCTGACAGTGCGGCATTCCCTCAGTACTGACCGTCTGACAGTGTGGCACTCCCTCAGTACTGACCATCTGACAGTGCAGCACTCCCTCAGTACTGACCCTCTGACAGTGCAGCACTCCCTCTGTACTGACACTCTGACAGTGCAGCACTCCCTCAGTACTGACCCTCTGACAGTGCAGCACTCCCTCAGTACTGACCCTCTGACAGGTACAGCACTCCCTCAGTACTGACCGTCTGACAGTGCGGCACTCCCTCAGTACTGACACTCTGACAGTGCAGCACTCCCTCAGTACTGACCCTCTGACAGTGCAGCACTCCCTCAGTACTGACCCTCTGACAGGTACAGCACTCCCTCAGTACTGACCGTCTGACAGTGCGGCACTCCCTCAGTACTGACACTCTGACAGTGCAGCACTCCCTCAGTACTGACCCTCTGACAGTGCAGCACTCCCTCAGTACTGACCCTCTGACAGTGCGGCACTCCCTCAGTACTGACCCTCTGACAGTGCGGCATTCTCTCAGTACTGACCCTCTGACAGTGCGGCACTCCCTCAGTACTGACCATCTGACAGTGCAGCACTCCCTCAGTACTGATCGTCTGACAGTGCGGCACTCCCTCAGTACTGACCCTCTGACAGTGCGGCACTCCCTCAGTACTGACCATCTGACAGTGCAGTGCTCCCTCAATACTGACCCTCTGACAGTGCGGCACTCCCTCAGTACTGACCCTGTGACAGTGCGGCACTCCTTCAGTACTGACCCTCTGACAGTGCGGCAGTACTGACCCCTGACAGTGCGGCACTCCCTCAGTACTGACCCTCTGACAGTGCAGCACTCACTCAGTACTGACCCTCTGACAGTGCGGCACTCCCTCAGTACTGACCCTCTGACAGTGCGGCACTCCCTCAGTACTGACCCTCTGACAGTGCAGCAGTACTGACCCCCTGACAGTGCGGCACTCCCTCAGTACTGACCCTCTGACAGTGCGGCACTCCCTCAGTACTGACCCTCTGACAGTGCGGCACTCCCTCAGTACTGACCCTCTGACAGTGCAGCACTCACTCAGTACTGACCCTCTGACAGTGCGGCACTCCCTCAGTACTGACCCTCTGACAGTGCGGCACTCCCTCAGTACTGACCCTCTGACAGTGCAGCAGTACTGACCCCCTGACAGTGCGGCACTCCCTCAGTACTGACCCTCTGACAGTGCGGCACTCCCTCAGTACTGACCCTCTGACAGTGCGGCACTCCCTCAGTACTGACCCTCTGACAGTGCGGCACTCCCTCAGTACTGACCCTCTGACAGTGCAGCAGTACTGACCCCCTGACAGTGCGGCACTCCCTCAGTACTGACCCTCTGACAGTGTGGCACTCCCTCAGTACTGACCCTCTGACAGTGCAGCACTCCCTCAGTCCTGACCCTCTGACAGTGCAGCACTCACTCAGTACTGACCCTCTGACAGTGCGGCACTCCCTCAGTACTGACCCTGTGACAGTGCGGCACTCCTTCAGTACTGACCCTCTGACAGTGCGGCAGTACTGACCCCCTGACAGTGCGGCACTCCCTCAGTACTGACCCTCTGACAGTGCAGCACTCACTCAGTACTGACCCTCTGACAGTGCGGCACTCCCTCAGTACTGACCCTCTGACAGTGCGGCACTCCCTCAGTACTGACCCTCTGACAGTGCAGCACTCACTCAGTACTGACCCTCTGACAGTGCGGCACTCCCTCAGTACTGACCCTCTGACAGTGCGGCACTCCCTCAGTACTGACCCTCTGACAGTGCAGCAGTACTGACCCCCTGACAGTGCGGCACTCCCTCAGTACTGACCCTCTGACAGTGCGGCACTCCCTCAGTACTGACCCTCTGACAGTGCGGCACTCCCTCAGTACTGACCCTCTGACAGTGCGGCACTCCCTCAGTACTGACCCTCTGACAGTGCAGCAGTACTGACCCCCTGACAGTGCGGCACTCCCTCAGTACTGACCCTCTGACAGTGTGGCACTCCCTCAGTACTGACCCTCTGACAGTGCAGCACTCCCTCAGTCCTGACCCTCTGACAGTGCAGCACTCACTCAGTACTGACCCTCTGACAGTGCGGCACTCCCTCAGTACTGACCCTGTGACAGTGCGGCACTCCTTCAGTACTGACCCTCTGACAGTGCGGCAGTACTGACCCCCTGACAGTGCGGCACTCCCTCAGTACTGACCCTCTGACAGTGCAGCACTCACTCAGTACTGACCCTCTGACAGTGCGGCACTCCCTCAGTACTGACCCTCTGACAGTGCGGCACTCCCTCAGTACTGACCCTCTGACAGTGCAGCACTCACTCAGTACTGACCCTCTGACAGTGCGGTACTCCCTCAGTACTGACCCTCTGACAGTGCGGCACTCCCTCAGTACTGACCCTCTGACAGTGCAGCAGTACTGACCCCCTGACAGTGCGGCACTCCCTCAGTACTGACCCTCTGACAGTGCGGCACTCCCTCAGTACTGACCCTCTGACAGTGCGGCACTCCCTCAGTACTGACCCTCTGACAGTGCGGCACTCCCTCAGTACTGACCCTCTGACAGTGCAGCAGTACTGACCCCCTGACAGTGCGGCACTCCCTCAGTACTGACCCTCTGACAGTGTGGCACTCCCTCAGTACTGACCCTCTGACAGTGCAGCACTCCCTCAGTCCTGACCCTCTGACAGTGCAGCACTCACTCAGTACTGACCCTCTGACAGTGCGGCACTCCCTCAGTACTGACCCTGTGACAGTGCGGCACTCCTTCAGTACTGACCCTCTGACAGTGCGGCAGTACTGACCCCCTGACAGTGCGGCACTCCCTCAGTACTGACCCTCTGACAGTGCAGCACTCCCTCAGTCCTGACCCTCTGACAGTGCAGCACTCACTCAGTACTGACCCTCTGACAGTGCGGCACTCCCTCAGTACTGACCCTGTGACAGTGCGGCACTCCTTCAGTACTGACCCTCTGACAGTGCGGCAGTACTGACCGCCTGACAGTGCGGCACTCCCTCAGTACTGACCCTCTGACAGTGCAGCACTCACTCAGTACTGACCCTCTGACAGTGCGGCACTCCCTCAGTACTGACCCTCTGACAGTGCGGCACTCCCTCAGTACTGACCCTCTGACAGTGCAGCAGTACTGACCCCCTGACAGTGCGGCACTCCCTCAGTACTGACCCTCTGACAGTGTGGCACTCCCTCAGTACTGACCCTCTGACAGTGCAGCACTCCCTCAGTCCTGACCCTCTGACAGTGCAGCACTCACTCAGTACTGACCCTCTGACAGTGCGGCACTCCCTCAGTACTGACCCTGTGACAGTGCGGCACTCCTTCAGTACTGACCCTCTGACAGTGCGGCATTCCCTCAGTACTGACCGTCTGACAGTGTGGCACTCCCTCAGTACTGACCATCTGACAGTGCAGCACTCCCTCAGTACTGACCCTCTGACAGTGCAGCACTCCCTCTGTACTGACACTCTGACAGTGCAGCACACCCTCAGTACTGACCCTCTGACAGTGCAGCACTCCCTCAGTACTGACCCTCTGACAGGTACAGCACTCCCTCAGTACTGACCGTCTGACAGTGCGGCACTCCCTCAGTACTGACACTCTGACAGTGCAGCACTCCCTCAGTACTGACCCTCTGACAGTGCAGCACTCCCTCAGTACTGACCCTCTGACAGGTACAGCACTCCCTCAGTACTGACCGTCTGACAGTGCGGCACTCCCTCAGTACTGACACTCTGACAGTGCAGCACTCCCTCAGTACTGACCCTCTGACAGTGCAGCACTCCCTCAGTACTGACCCTCTGACAGTGCGGCACTCCCTCAGTACTGACCCTCTGACAGTGCGGCATTCTCTCAGTACTGACCCTCTGACAGTGCGGCACTCCCTCAGTACTGACCATCTGACAGTGCAGCACTCCCTCAGTACTGATCGTCTGACAGTGCGGCACTCCCTCAGTACTGACCCTCTGACAGTGCGGCACTCCCTCAGTACTGACCATCTGACAGTGCAGTGCTCCCTCAATACTGACCCTCTGACAGTGCGGCACTCCCTCAGTACTGACCCTGTGACAGTGCGGCACTCCTTCAGTACTGACCCTCTGACAGTGCGGCAGTACTGACCCCTGACAGTGCGGCACTCCCTCAGTACTGACCCTCTGACAGTGCAGCACTCACTCAGTACTGACCCTCTGACAGTGCGGCACTCCCTCAGTACTGACCCTCTGACAGTGCGGCACTCCCTCAGTACTGACCCTCTGACAGTGCAGCAGTACTGACCCCCTGACAGTGCGGCACTCCCTCAGTACTGACCCTCTGACAGTGCGGCACTCCCTCAGTACTGACCCTCTGACAGTGCGGCACTCCCTCAGTACTGACCCTCTGACAGTGCAGCACTCACTCAGTACTGACCCTCTGACAGTGCGGCACTCCCTCAGTACTGACCCTCTGACAGTGCGGCACTCCCTCAGTACTGACCCTCTGACAGTGCAGCAGTACTGACCCCCTGACAGTGCGGCACTCCCTCAGTACTGACCCTCTGACAGTGCGGCACTCCCTCAGTACTGACCCTCTGACAGTGCGGCACTCCCTCAGTACTGACCCTCTGACAGTGCGGCACTCCCTCAGTACTGACCCTCTGACAGTGCAGCAGTACTGACCCCCTGACAGTGCGGCACTCCCTCAGTACTGACCCTCTGACAGTGTGGCACTCCCTCAGTACTGACCCTCTGACAGTGCAGCACTCCCTCAGTCCTGACCCTCTGACAGTGCAGCACTCACTCAGTACTGACCCTCTGACAGTGCGGCACTCCCTCAGTACTGACCCTGTGACAGTGCGGCACTCCTTCAGTACTGACCCTCTGACAGTGCGGCAGTACTGACCCCCTGACAGTGCGGCACTCCCTCAGTACTGACCCTCTGACAGTGCAGCACTCACTCAGTACTGACCCTCTGACAGTGCGGCACTCCCTCAGTACTGACCCTCTGACAGTGCGGCACTCCCTCAGTACTGACCCTCTGACAGTGCAGCACTCACTCAGTACTGACCCTCTGACAGTGCGGCACTCCCTCAGTACTGACCCTCTGACAGTGCGGCACTCCCTCAGTACTGACCCTCTGACAGTGCAGCAGTACTGACCCCCTGACAGTGCGGCACTCCCTCAGTACTGACCCTCTGACAGTGCGGCACTCCCTCAGTACTGACCCTCTGACAGTGCGGCACTCCCTCAGTACTGACCCTCTGACAGTGCGGCACTCCCTCAGTACTGACCCTCTGACAGTGCAGCAGTACTGACCCCCTGACAGTGCGGCACTCCCTTAGTACTGACCCTCTGACAGTGTGGCACTCCCTCAGTACTGACCCTCTGACAGTGCAGCACTCCCTCAGTCCTGACCCTCTGACAGTGCAGCACTCACTCAGTACTGACCCTCTGACAGTGCGGCACTCCCTCAGTACTGACCCTCTGACAGTGCAGCAGTACTGACCCCCTGACAGTGCGGCACTCCCTCAGTACTGACCCTCTGACAGTGTGGCACTCCCTCAGTACTGACCCTCTGACAGTGCGGCACTCCCTCAGTACTGACCCTCTGACAGTGCGGCACTCCCTCAGTACTGACCCTCTGACAGTGCGGCACTCCCTCAGTACTGACCCTCTGACAGTGCAGCAGTACTGACCCCCTGACAGTGCGGCACTCCCTCAGTACTGACCCTCTGACAGTGTGGCACTCCCTCAGTACTGACCCTCTGACAGTGCAGCACTCCCTCAGTCCTGACCCTCTGACAGTGCAGCACTCACTCAGTACTGACCCTCTGACAGTGCGGCACTCCCTCAGTACTGACCCTGTGACAGTGCGGCACTCCTTCAGTACTGACCCTCTGACAGTGCGGCAGTACTGACCCCCTGACAGTGCGGCACTCCCTCAGTACTGACCCTCTGACAGTGCAGCACTCACTCAGTACTGACCCTCTGACAGTGCAGCAGTACTGACCCCCTGACAGTGCGGCACTCCCTCAGTACTGACCCTCTGACAGTGCGGCACTCCCTCAGTACTGACCCTCTGACAGTGCGGCACTCCCTCAGTACTGACCCTCTGACAGTGCGGCACTCCCTCAGTACTGACCCTCTGACAGTGCAGCAGTACTGACCCCCTGACAGTGCGGCACTCCCTCAGTACTGACCCTCTGACAGTGTGGCACTCCCTCAGTACTGACCCTCTGACAGTGCAGCACTCCCTCAGTCCTGACCCTCTGACAGTGCAGCACTCACTCAGTACTGACCCTCTGACAGTGCGGCACTCCCTCAGTACTGACCCTGTGACAGTGCGGCACTCCTTCAGTACTGACCCTCTGACAGTGCGGCAGTACTGACCCCCTGACAGTGCGGCACTCCCTCAGTACTGACCCTCTGACAGTGCAGCACTCACTCAGTACTGACCCTCTGACAGTGCGGCACTCCCTCAGTACTGACCCTCTGACAGTGCGGCACTCCCTCAGTACTGACCCTCTGACAGTGCAGCAGTACTGACCCCCTGACAGTGCGGCACTCCCTCAGTACTGACCCTCTGACAGTGTGGCACTCCCTCAGTACTGACCCTCTGACAGTGCAGCACTCCCTCAGTCCTGACCCTCTGACAGTGCAGCACTCCTTCAGTACTGACCCTCTGACAGTGCGGCATTCCCTCAGTACTGACCGTCTGACAGTGTGGCACTCCCTCAGTACTGACCATCTGACAGTGCAGCACTCCCTCAGTACTGACCCTCTGACAGTGCAGCACTCCCTCTGTACTGACACTCTGACAGTGCAGCACTCCCTCAGTACTGACCCTCTGACAGTGCAGCACTCCCTCAGTACTGACCCTCTGACAGGTACAGCACTCCCTCAGTACTGACCGTCTGACAGTGCGGCACTCCCTCAGTACTGACACTCTGACAGTGCAGCACTCCCTCAGTACTGACCCTCTGACAGTGCAGCACTCCCTCAGTACTGACCCTCTGACAGTGCGGCACTCCCTCAGTACTGACCCTCTGACAGTGCGGCATTCTCTCAGTACTGACCCTCTGACAGTGCGGCACTCCCTCAGTACTGACCATCTGACAGTGCAGCACTCCCTCAGTACTGATCGTCTGACAGTGCGGCACTCCCTCAGTACTGACCCTCTGACAGTGCGGCACTCCCTCAGTACTGACCATCTGACAGTGCAGTGCTCCCTCAATACTGACCCTCTGACAGTGCGGCACTCCCTCAGTACTGACCCTGTGACAGTGCGGCACTCCTTCAGTACTGACCCTCTGACAGTGCGGCAGTACTGACCCCCTGACAGTGCGGCACTCCCTCAGTACTGACCCTGTGACAGTGCGGCACTCCTTCAGTACTGACCCTCTGACAGTGCGGCAGTACTGACCCCCTGACAGTGCGGCACTCCCTCAGTACTGACCCTCTGACAGTGCAGCACTCACTCAGTACTGACCCTCTGACAGTGCGGCACTCCCTCAGTACTGACCCTCTGACAGTGCGGCAGTACTGACCCCCTGACAGTGCGGCACTCCCTCAGTACTGACCCTCTGACAGTGCAGCACTCACTCAGTACTGACCCTCTGACAGTGCGGCACTCCCTCAGTACTGACCCTCTGACAGTGCGGCACTCCCTCAGTACTGACCCTCTGACAGTGCAGCAGTACTGACCCCCTGACAGTGCGGCACTCCCTCAGTACTGACCCTCTGACAGTGCGGCACTCCCTCAGTACTGACCCTCTGACAGTGCGGCACTCCCTCAGTACTGACCCTCTGACAGTGCAGCACTCACTCAGTACTGACCCTCTGACAGTGCGGCACTCCCTCAGTACTGACCCTCTGACAGTGCGGCACTCCCTCAGTACTGACCCTCTGACAGTGCAGCAGTACTGACCCCCTGACAGTGCGGCACTCCCTCAGTACTGACCCTCTGACAGTGCGGCACTCCCTCAGTACTGACCCTCTGACAGTGCGGCACTCCCTCAGTACTGACCCTCTGACAGTGCGGCACTCCCTCAGTACTGACCCTCTGACAGTGCAGCAGTACTGACCCCCTGACAGTGCGGCACTCCCTCAGTACTGACCCTCTGACAGTGTGGCACTCCCTCAGTACTGACCCTCTGACAGTGCAGCACTCCCTCAGTCCTGACCCTCTGACAGTGCAGCACTCACTCAGTACTGACCCTCTGACAGTGCGGCACTCCCTCAGTACTGACCCTGTGACAGTGCGGCACTCCTTCAGTACTGACCCTCTGACAGTGCGGCAGTACTGACCCCCTGACAGTGCGGCACTCCCTCAGTACTGACCCTCTGACAGTGCAGCACTCACTCAGTACTGACCCTCTGACAGTGCGGCACTCCCTCAGTACTGACCCTCTGACAGTGCGGCACTCCCTCAGTACTGACCCTCTGACAGTGCAGCAGTACTGACCCCCTGACAGTGCGGCACTCCCTCAGTACTGACCCTCTGACAGTGTGGCACTCCCTCAGTACTGACCCTCTGACAGTGCAGCACTCCCTCAGTCCTGACCCTCTGACAGTGCAGCACTCCTTCAGTACTGACCCTCTGACAGTGCGGCATTCCCTCAGTACTGACCGTCTGACAGTGTGGCACTCCCTCAGTACTGACCATCTGACAGTGCAGCACTCCCTCAGTACTGACCCTCTGACAGTGCAGCACTCCCTCTGTACTGACACTCTGACAGTGCAGCACTCCCTCAGTACTGACCCTCTGACAGTGCAGCACTCCCTCAGTACTGACCCTCTGACAGGTACAGCACTCCCTCAGTACTGACCGTCTGACAGTGCGGCACTCCCTCAGTACTGACACTCTGACAGTGCAGCACTCCCTCAGTACTGACCCTCTGACAGTGCAGCACTCCCTCAGTACTGACCCTCTGACAGTGCGGCACTCCCTCAGTACTGACCCTCTGACAGTGCGGCATTCTCTCAGTACTGACCCTCTGACAGTGCGGCACTCCCTCAGTACTGACCATCTGACAGTGCAACACTCCCTCAGTACTGATCGTCTGACAGTGCGGCACTCCCTCAGTACTGACCCTCTGACAGTGCGGCACTCCCTCAGTACTGACCATCTGACAGTGCAGTGCTCCCTCAATACTGACCCTCTGACAGTGCGGCACTCCCTCAGTACTGACCCTGTGACAGTGCGGCACTCCTTCAGTACTGACCCTCTGACAGTGCGGCAGTACTGACCCCCTGACAGTGCGGCACTCCCTCAGTACTGACCCTCTGACAGTGCAGCACTCACTCAGTACTGACCCTCTGACAGTGCGGCACTCCCTCAGTACTGACCCTCTGACAGTGCGGCACTCCCTCAGTACTGACCCTCTGACAGTGCAGCAGTACTGACCCCCTGACAGTGCGGCACTCCCTCAGTACTGACCCTCTGACAGTGCGGCACTCCCTCAGTACTGACCCTCTGACAGTGCGGCACTCCCTCAGTACTGACCCTCTGACAGTGCGGCACTCCCTCAGTACTGACCCTCTGACAGTGCAGCAGTACTGACCCCCTGACAGTGCGGCACTCCCTCAGTACTGACCCTCTGACAGTGTGGCACTCCCTCAGTACTGACCCTCTGACAGTGCAGCACTCCCTCAGTCCTGACCCTCTGACAGTGCAGCACTCACTCAGTACTGACCCTCTGACAGTGCGGCACTCCCTCAGTACTGACCCTGTGACAGTGCGGCACTCCTTCAGTACTGACCCTCTGACAGTGCGGCAGTACTGACCCCCTGACAGTGCGGCACTCCCTCAGTACTGACCCTCTGACAGTGCAGCACTCCCTCAGTCCTGACCCTCTGACAGTGCAGCACTCACTCAGTACTGACCCTCTGACAGTGCGGCACTCCCTCAGTACTGACCCTGTGACAGTGCGGCACTCCTTCAGTACTGACCCTCTGACAGTGCGGCAGTACTGACCGCCTGACAGTGCGGCACTCCCTCAGTACTGACCCTCTGACAGTGCAGCACTCACTCAGTACTGACCCTCTGACAGTGCGGCACTCCCTCAGTACTGACCCTCTGACAGTGCGGCACTCCCTCAGTACTGACCCTCTGACAGTGCAGCAGTACTGACCCCCTGACAGTGCGGCACTCCCTCAGTACTGACCCTCTGACAGTGTGGCACTCCCTCAGTACTGACCCTCTGACAGTGCAGCACTCCCTCAGTCCTGACCCTCTGACAGTGCAGCACTCACTCAGTACTGACCCTCTGACAGTGCGGCACTCCCTCAGTACTGACCCTGTGACAGTGCGGCACTCCTTCAGTACTGACCCTCTGACAGTGCGGCATTCCCTCAGTACTGACCGTCTGACAGTGTGGCACTCCCTCAGTACTGACCATCTGACAGTGCAGCACTCCCTCAGTACTGACCCTCTGACAGTGCAGCACTCCCTCTGTACTGACACTCTGACAGTGCAGCACTCCCTCAGTACTGACCCTCTGACAGTGCAGCACTCCCTCAGTACTGACCCTCTGACAGGTACAGCACTCCCTCAGTACTGACCGTCTGACAGTGCGGCACTCCCTCAGTACTGACACTCTGACAGTGCAGCACTCCCTCAGTACTGACCCTCTGACAGTGCAGCACTCCCTCAGTACTGACCCTCTGACAGGTACAGCACTCCCTCAGTACTGACCGTCTGACAGTGCGGCACTCCCTCAGTACTGACACTCTGACAGTGCAGCACTCCCTCAGTACTGACCCTCTGACAGTGCAGCACTCCCTCAGTACTGACCCTCTGACAGTGCGGCACTCCCTCAGTACTGACCCTCTGACAGTGCGGCATTCTCTCAGTACTGACCCTCTGACAGTGCGGCACTCCCTCAGTACTGACCATCTGACAGTGCAGCACTCCCTCAGTACTGATCGTCTGACAGTGCGGCACTCCCTCAGTACTGACCCTCTGACAGTGCGGCACTCCCTCAGTACTGACCATCTGACAGTGCAGTGCTCCCTCAATACTGACCCTCTGACAGTGCGGCACTCCCTCAGTACTGACCCTGTGACAGTGCGGCACTCCTTCAGTACTGACCCTCTGACAGTGCGGCAGTACTGACCCCCTGACAGTGCGGCACTCCCTCAGTACTGACCCTCTGACAGTGCAGCACTCACTCAGTACTGACCCTCTGACAGTGCGGCACTCCCTCAGTACTGACCCTCTGACAGTGCGGCACTCCCTCAGTACTGACCCTCTGACAGTGCAGCAGTACTGACCCCCTGACAGTGCGGCACTCCCTCAGTACTGACCCTCTGACAGTGCGGCACTCCCTCAGTACTGACCCTCTGACAGTGCGGCACTCCCTCAGTACTGACCCTCTGACAGTGCGGCACTCCCTCAGTACTGACCCTCTGACAGTGCAGCAGTACTGACCCCCTGACAGTGCGGCACTCCCTCAGTACTGACCCTCTGACAGTGTGGCACTCCCTCAGTACTGACCCTCTGACAGTGCAGCACTCCCTCAGTCCTGACCCTCTGACAGTGCAGCACTCACTCAGTACTGACCCTCTGACAGTGCGGCACTCCCTCAGTACTGACCCTGTGACAGTGCGGCACTCCTTCAGTACTGACCCTCTGACAGTGCGGCAGTACTGACCCCCTGACAGTGCGGCACTCCCTCAGTACTGACCCTCTGACAGTGCAGCACTCCCTCAGTCCTGACCCTCTGACAGTGCAGCACTCACTCAGTACTGACCCTCTGACAGTGCGGCACTCCCTCAGTACTGACCCTGTGACAGTGCGGCACTCCTTCAGTACTGACCCTCTGACAGTGCGGCAGTACTGACCCCCTGACAGTGCGGCACTCCCTCAGTACTGACCCTCTGACAGTGCAGCACTCACTCAGTACTGACCCTCTGACAGTGCGGCACTCCCTCAGTACTGACCCTCTGACAGTGCGGCACTCCCTCAGTACTGACCCTCTGACAGTGCAGCAGTACTGACCCCCTGACAGTGCGGCACTCCCTCAGTACTGACCCTCTGACAGTGCGGCACTCCCTCAGTACTGACCCTCTGACAGTGCGGCACTCCCTCAGTACTGACCCTCTGACAGTGCGGCACTCCCTCAGTACTGACCCTCTGACAGTGCAGCAGTACTGACCCCCTGACAGTGCGGCACTCCCTCAGTACTGACCCTCTGACAGTGTGGCACTCCCTCAGTACTGACCCTCTGACAGTGCAGCACTCCCTCAGTCCTGACCCTCTGACAGTGCAGCACTCACTCAGTACTGACCCTCTGACAGTGCGGCACTCCCTCAGTACTGACCCTGTGACAGTGCGGCACTCCTTCAGTACTGACCCTCTGACAGTGCGGCAGTACTGACCCCCTGACAGTGCGGCACTCCCTCAGTACTGACCCTCTGACAGTGCAGCACTCCCTCAGTCCTGACCCTCTGACAGTGCAGCACTCACTCAGTACTGACCCTCTGACAGTGCGGCACTCCCTCAGTACTGACCCTGTGACAGTGCGGCACTCCTTCAGTACTGACCCTCTGACAGTGCGGCAGTACTGACCCCCTGACAGTGCGGCACTCCCTCAGTACTGACCCTCTGACAGTGCAGCACTCACTCAGTACTGACCCTCTGACAGTGCGGCACTCCCTCAGTACTGACCCTCTGACAGTGCGGCACTCCCTCAGTACTGACCCTCTGACAGTGCAGCAGTACTGACCCCCTGACAGTGCGGCACTCCCTCAGTACTGACCCTCTGACAGTGTGGCACTCCCTCAGTACTGACCCTCTGACAGTGCAGCACTCCCTCAGTCCTGACCCTCTGACAGTGCAGCACTCACTCAGTACTGACCCTCTTACAGTGCGGCACTCCCTCAGTACTGACCCTGTGACAGTGCGGCACTCCTTCAGTACTGACCCTCTGACAGTGCGGCATTCCCTCAGTACTGACCGTCTGACAGTGTGGCACTCCCTCAGTACTGACCATCTGACAGTGCAGCACTCCCTCAGTACTGACCCTCTGACAGTGCAGCACTCCCTCTGTACTGACACTCTGACAGTGCAGCACTCCCTCAGTACTGACCCTCTGACAGTGCAGCACTCCCTCAGTACTGACCCTCTGACAGGTACAGCACTCCCTCAGTACTGACCGTCTGACAGTGCGGCACTCCCTCAGTACTGACACTCTGACAGTGCAGCACTCCCTCAGTACTGACCCTCTGACAGTGCAGCACTCCCTCAGTACTGACCCTCTGACAGTGCGGCACTCCCTCAGTACTGACCCTCTGACAGTGCGGCATTCTCTCAGTACTGACCCTCTGACAGTGCGGCACTCCCTCAGTACTGACCATCTGACAGTGCAGCACTCCCTCAGTACTGATCGTCTGACAGTGCGGCACTCCCTCAGTACTGACCCTCTGACAGTGCGGCACTCCCTCAGTACTGACCATCTGACAGTGCAGTGCTCCCTCAATACTGACCCTCTGACAGTGCAGCACTCCCTCAGTACTGACCCTGTGGCAGTGCAGCACTCCCTCAGTACTGACCCTGTGACAGTGCAGCACTCCCTCAGTACTGACCCTGTGACAGTGCAGCACTCCCTCAGTACTGACCCTCTGACAGTGCGGCACTCCCTCAGTACTGACCATCTGACAGTGCAGCACTCCCTCAGTACTGACCCTCTGACAGTGTGGCACTCCCTCAGTACTGACCCTGTGACAGTGCAGCACTCCCTCAGTACTGACCCTCTGACAGTGCGGCTCTCCCTCAGTACTGCCCCTCTGACAGTGCGGCACTCCCTCAGTTCTGACCCTCTGACAGTGCAGCACTCCCTCAGTACTGCCCCTCTGACAGTGCGGCACTCCCTCAGTTCTGACCCTCTGACAGTGCGGCACTCCCTCAGAACTGACCCTCTGACAGTGCGGCACTCCCTCAGTCCCGACCCTCTGACAGTGCTGCACTCCCTCAGTACTGACCCTCTGACAGTGCAGCACTCCCTCAGTACTGACCCTCTGACAGTGCAGCACTCCCTCAGTACTGACCCTCTGACAGGTACAGCACTCCCTCAGTACTGACCGTCTGACAGTGCGGCACTCCCTCAGTACTGACACTCTGACAGTGCAGCACTCCCTCAGTACTGACCCTCTGACAGTGCAGCACTCCCTCAGTACTGACCCTCTGACAGGTACAGCACTCCCTCAGTACTGACCGTCTGACAGTGCGGCACTCCCTCAGTACTGACACTCTGACAGTGCAGCACTCCCTCAGTACTGACCCTCTGACAGTGCAGCACTCCCTCAGTACTGACCCTCTGACAGTGCGGCACTCCCTCAGTACTGACCCTCTGACAGTGCGGCATTCTCTCAGTACTGACCCTCTGACAGTGCGGCACTCCCTCAGTACTGACCATCTGACAGTGCAGCACTCCCTCAGTACTGATCGTCTGACAGTGCGGCACTCCCTCAGTACTGACCCTCTGACAGTGCGGCACTCCCTCAGTACTGACCATCTGACAGTGCAGTGCTCCCTCAATACTGACCCTCTGACAGTGCGGCACTCCCTCAGTACTGACCCTGTGACAGTGCGGCACTCCTTCAGTACTGACCCTCTGACAGTGCGGCAGTACTGACCCCCTGACAGTGCGGCACTCCCTCAGTACTGACCCTCTGACAGTGCAGCACTCACTCAGTACTGACCCTCTGACAGTGCGGCACTCCCTCAGTACTGACCCTCTGACAGTGCGGCACTCCCTCAGTACTGACCCTCTGACAGTGCAGCAGTACTGACCCCCTGACAGTGCGGCACTCCCTCAGTACTGACCCTCTGACAGTGCGGCACTCCCTCAGTACTGACCCTCTGACAGTGCGGCACTCCCTCAGTACTGACCCTCTGACAGTGCGGCACTCCCTCAGTACTGACCCTCTGACAGTGCAGCAGTACTGACCCCCTGACAGTGCGGCACTCCCTCAGTACTGACCCTCTGACAGTGTGGCACTCCCTCAGTACTGACCCTCTGACAGTGCAGCACTCCCTCAGTCCTGACCCTCTGACAGTGCAGCACTCACTCAGTACTGACCCTCTGACAGTGCGGCACTCCCTCAGTACTGACCCTGTGACAGTGCGGCACTCCTTCAGTACTGACCCTCTGACAGTGCGGCAGTACTGACCCCCTGACAGTGCGGCACTCCCTCAGTACTGACCCTCTGACAGTGCAGCACTCCCTCAGTCCTGACCCTCTGACAGTGCAGCACTCACTCAGTACTGACCCTCTGACAGTGCGGCACTCCCTCAGTACTGACCCTGTGACAGTGCGGCACTCCTTCAGTACTGACCCTCTGACAGTGCGGCAGTACTGACCCCCTGACAGTGCGGCACTCCCTCAGTACTGACCCTCTGACAGTGCAGCACTCACTCAGTACTGACCCTCTGACAGTGCGGCACTCCCTCAGTACTGACCCTCTGACAGTGCGGCACTCCCTCAGTACTGACCCTCTGACAGTGCAGCAGTACTGACCCCCTGACAGTGCGGCACTCCCTCAGTACTGACCCTCTGACAGTGCGGCACTCCCTCAGTACTGACCCTCTGACAGTGCGGCACTCCCTCAGTACTGACCCTCTGACAGTGCGGCACTCCCTCAGTACTGACCCTCTGACAGTGCAGCAGTACTGACCCCCTGACAGTGCGGCACTCCCTCAGTACTGACCCTCTGACAGTGTGGCACTCCCTCAGTACTGACCCTCTGACAGTGCAGCACTCCCTCAGTCCTGACCCTCTGACAGTGCAGCACTCACTCAGTACTGACCCTCTGACAGTGCGGCACTCCCTCAGTACTGACCCTGTGACAGTGCGGCACTCCTTCAGTACTGACCCTCTGACAGTGCGGCAGTACTGACCCCCTGACAGTGCGGCACTCCCTCAGTACTGACCCTCTGACAGTGCAGCACTCCCTCAGTCCTGACCCTCTGACAGTGCAGCACTCACTCAGTACTGACCCTCTGACAGTGCGGCACTCCCTCAGTACTGACCCTGTGACAGTGCGGCACTCCTTCAGTACTGACCCTCTGACAGTGCGGCAGTACTGACCCCCTGACAGTGCGGCACTCCCTCAGTACTGACCCTCTGACAGTGCAGCACTCACTCAGTACTGACCCTCTGACAGTGCGGCACTCCCTCAGTACTGACCCTCTGACAGTGCGGCACTCCCTCAGTACTGACCCTCTGACAGTGCAGCAGTACTGACCCCCTGACAGTGCGGCACTCCCTCAGTACTGACCCTCTGACAGTGTGGCACTCCCTCAGTACTGACCCTCTGACAGTGCAGCACTCCCTCAGTCCTGACCCTCTGACAGTGCAGCACTCACTCAGTACTGACCCTCTTACAGTGCGGCACTCCCTCAGTACTGACCCTGTGACAGTGCGGCACTCCTTCAGTACTGACCCTCTGACAGTGCGGCATTCCCTCAGTACTGACCGTCTGACAGTGTGGCACTCCCTCAGTACTGACCATCTGACAGTGCAGCACTCCCTCAGTACTGACCCTCTGACAGTGCAGCACTCCCTCTGTACTGACACTCTGACAGTGCAGCACTCCCTCAGTACTGACCCTCTGACAGTGCAGCACTCCCTCAGTACTGACCCTCTGACAGGTACAGCACTCCCTCAGTACTGACCGTCTGACAGTGCGGCACTCCCTCAGTACTGACACTCTGACAGTGCAGCACTCCCTCAGTACTGACCCTCTGACAGTGCAGCACTCCCTCAGTACTGACCCTCTGACAGTGCGGCACTCCCTCAGTACTGACCCTCTGACAGTGCGGCATTCTCTCAGTACTGACCCTCTGACAGTGCGGCACTCCCTCAGTACTGACCATCTGACAGTGCAGCACTCCCTCAGTACTGATCGTCTGACAGTGCGGCACTCCCTCAGTACTGACCCTCTGACAGTGCGGCACTCCCTCAGTACTGACCATCTGACAGTGCAGTGCTCCCTCAATACTGACCCTCTGACAGTGCAGCACTCCCTCAGTACTGACCCTGTGGCAGTGCAGCACTCCCTCAGTACTGACCCTGTGACAGTGCAGCACTCCCTCAGTACTGACCCTGTGACAGTGCAGCACTCCCTCAGTACTGACCCTCTGACAGTGCGGCACTCCCTCAGTACTGACCATCTGACAGTGCAGCACTCCCTCAGTACTGACCCTCTGACAGTGTGGCACTCCCTCAGTACTGACCCTGTGACAGTGCAGCACTCCCTCAGTACTGACCCTCTGACAGTGCGGCTCTCCCTCAGTACTGCCCCTCTGACAGTGCGGCACTCCCTCAGTTCTGACCCTCTGACAGTGCAGCACTCCCTCAGTACTGCCCCTCTGACAGTGCGGCACTCCCTCAGTTCTGACCCTCTGACAGTGCGGCACTCCCTCAGAACTGACCCTCTGACAGTGCGGCACTCCCTCAGTCCCGACCCTCTGACAGTGCTGCACTCCCTCAGTACTGACCCTCTGACAGTGCTGCACTCCCTCAGTACTGACCCTCTGACAGTGCGGCACTCCCTCAGTACTGACCCTCTGACAGTGCGGCACTCCCTCAGTACTGACCCTCTGACAGTGCGGCAATCCCTCAGTACTGACCCTCTGACAGTGCGGCACTCCCTCAGTACTGACCCTCTGACAGTGCAGCACTCCCTCAGTACTGACCCTCTGACAGTGCGGCATTCCCTCAGTACTGACCCTCTGACAGTGCGGCACTCCCTCAGTCCCGACCCTCAGACAGTGCTGCACTCCCTCAGTACTGACCCTCTGACAGTGCTGCACTCCCTCAGTACTGACCCTCTGACAGTGCGACACTCCCTCAGTACTGACCCTCTGACAGTGCGGCACTCCCTCAGTACTGACCCTCTGACAGTGCGGCAATCCCTCAGTACTGACCCTCTGACAGTGCGGCACTCCCTCAGTACTGACCCTCTGACAGTGCAGCACTCCCTCAGTACTGACCCTCTGACAGTGCTGCATTCCCTCAGTACTGACCCTCTGACAGTGCGGCACTCCCTCAGTACTGAACCTCTGACAGTGCGGCACTCCCTCAGTACTGACCCTCTGACAGTGCGGCACTCCCTCAGTACTGACCCTCTGACAGTGTGGCACTCCCTCAGTACTGACCCTCTGACAGTGCAGCACTCCCTCAGTACTGACCCTCTGACAGTGCGGCACTCCCTCAGTACTGACCCTCTGACAGTGCAGCACTCCCTCAGTACTGACCCTCTGACAGTGCAGCACTCCCTCAGTACTGACCCTCTGACAGTGCAGCACTCCCTCAGTACTGACCCTCTGACAGTGCGGCACTCCCTCAGTACTGACCCTCTGACAGTGCGGCACTCCCTCAGTACTGACCCTCTGACAGTGCGGCACTCCCTCAGTACTGACCCTCTGACAGTGCGGCACTCCCTCAGTACTGCGTTGTGCGTGTCAATCTCGGCTTTTTGCTCACATTTCTGGAGTGCACCTGAACCCAGAATGTTGGGTTTGGAGTTGACGAGCTGTCAGCTGACCTGTGACGGATGCTGCAGCTGTGATTGTGTTTTATAAATGTGTGCTTGCCCGATCCTCGCAGTGGCAATTTCCCATTTGTCGTTCACTCTCTCACAAGTCTCATTTCCGACAGATGGTGTCACTGTTGTTCCACCGATGCTGTGGTATTTGTTTCGGGAAACCAAAAAGTTCTGATTTGCAAACTTTTGTGTCTGATTGTGGTTTGTCTGATCTGCTAACGCACGGGGTGAGACTGAAGCTCGCAGGTTTCTGATGGTCTGGACCTGTCTGCCGAGCCTGATCTCTCATTCATCACTAGGGCAGCACGGTAGCATGGTGGTTAGCACAATTGCTTCACAGCTCCAGGGTCCCAGGTTCGATTCCGGTTTGGGTCACTGTCTGTGCGGAGTCTGCACATCCTCCCCGTGTCTGCGTGGGTTTCCTCCGGGTGCTCCGGTTTCCTCCCACAGTCCAAAGATGTGCGGGTTAGGTGGATTGGCCATGATAAATTGCCCTTAGTGTCCGAAATTGCCCTTAGTGTTGGGTGGGGTTACTGGGTTACGGGGATAGGGTGCTCTTTCCAAGAGCCGGTGCAGACTCGATGGGCCGAATGGCCTCCTTCTGCACTGTAAATTCTATGATCTATGATCACTAAACCCTCTGAACGTCACACAGGCAGAGTCCAGCGCGAATGCCAAGAAATACATCGATTGGGGTTGGGGGATGTTGGGGGATGTGGGGGGGTGGGGTGAGGGGGGGGGGTGAGTGTTAAAATCTTTTCAACAGAAAAATATTGAAAAACAGTAAAAATGTCAATGTCTGGATGTTCTCCTTTACCAGGCTGTTTATGTTCGTTCTTGCTGCCCCCAAGCCCAATTTATCTCCTCGTGTATTTTGTGTTTCCGTCCTTTCGTCCGCACCCTGCATCGTCCCCACCCTGCATCGTCCCCACCCTGCATCGTCCGCGCCCTGCATCGTCCCCACCCTGCATCGTCCCCACCCTGCATCGTCCGCACCCTGCATCGTCCCCACCCTGCATCGTCCTCGCCCTGCATCGTCCGCACCCTGCATCCTTCCTTCCCCTGTGTACATCTCACTCTCTCTTCCTGACTTTGTCTGATTCCCCTCTTCTGTCTCGTTCTGTCTCTCCTCCTTTCCATCCTTCAGTGTCTGCACCTTCTCGATATAATTCAGCACTCTGTCGCTTCATATTTCTACCTGGCTCCCCCTGTGAGAAATTGTCTGATCGTTTTTGTGGGGTCACAATTCCTGATTATGCTGCTCCTTGTGATGCAGGCACCTAGGAGAGGGGGTTGCTGCCTGCCCACCGCCTGGTTGTGGCCTGCTGGCCAGTGTTAGATGCTGGGTGGCTGCAGAGGACACAGCTGCTGCCCTGAAAGCACCTTTCAAGGGAAGGTAGGTTCTCTTTTTCTAAACATTAAGGCTAGTCCTTTTTTTTTAACATTCCTTGTCCCTTTTCTACTATTTTGTTTTATAAATTTAAGAGTACCCAATTCACTTTTTCCAATTAAGGGGCAATTTAGCGTGGCCAATCCACCTAGCCTGCACATCTTTGGGTTGTGGGGGCGAAACCCACGCAAACACGGGGAGAATGTGCAAACTCCACACGGACAGTGACTCAGAGCCGGGATCGAACCTGGGACCTCGGCGCCGTGAGGCAGCAGTGCTAACCACTGCTCCACCGTGCTGCCCTAATCTGCCTTATCTTTATAAATAAACCACTAGCCTCACGCTCATTGCTCAATTCACGAACTGTTCCCCTATCGAGCGTGATTCGTAACTAACATTGATAGATTCAGCTCACCCTCACACACTTGGCACTGGTATAAATGTCCCACCCACATCTCACAGCTTGTGTGCACTGTTAGCTATTCAACAATGGCAGGCCCATCACCCAGACACGTTGCATCACACTCAATGGCACACATCGCTCTCTCCGGCAGGACGGGCCCACAGGACTGGAGGCAGCAGCGGCCAGCTCGGAGGGGGCAGGTACTTCACTTGATGGGGGAGATGGCGCTGGAAGTGGTTGGCAGAGTACATGACAATGGTGCCAGCAACGTGATCAGAAATTAGAAGCTGCTGGTGAACTCGTGCCAACTGCACCTTTCCACCTCCCACCTCCCCCGACCCACTTGATACACAAGCTGCAAATGCTGTAAACCGGCAGGGCTCTCTTTAGCCCTTCCTCCAGCACATCCCTTCCCTTTGTGCCTTCCTTGCTTCAGAAACCCCAGAGTTAGCAGCAACCGAGGCAGTGCAGGAGCAGCGGGCAGGCTGAGAGAAGGAGCCGCCTACTGCCGGAGAGAGAAGAGTGGCCCTCAATCTCACGCTCGCCGTCACCAGCTCACATTCTGACACTGCGTCTCCTCGAGGAGTGGCATCGGCGGGTGGCGAGGCAATGGTTACGCGTAGCTACAGCCAGGGCGAAGAAAGGATGGTGCAGCTGGCAGCCAGCCCCATGGGATGCCAGCTCCAGTGAGGGCCTCAAGCCCGATGGATATACGTGCAAGAGTGATCCGCAGGCCAACCAGAGAGGTGGTCATCACTGTTTGGACAAGATTGGCTCCAACTCGGAAGAGGGCATTACGCAGAGCCTGGCTCATCCTTGCCAGTGCGGAGTGGTGGCATGATACCACACAGCGAGCCCCAACATGAAGCAATGAGCGGTGACTGATGTCCCATTCCAGCACAGGCTGACTTCTGCAGAGGGAGTTCAGCCTGAGCTTGCACCCAGGCTGCAGTAACCAGGTTGAGCGGAGACTCACAGCAGCCCTGCAATCTGCCCTCCAGCCCAGCACGAGGATTACTGAGACACTGCCCCCAGTGGAGCACGGAGCTGTCGCCATTCCTCAGAATGACAGCAGGTCCACCTCCCTCTGCCACTCTTCCCCGTTGTCCTCGCTGTGTCTCTCAGCCAGCCCAGCTGCAGTACGAATCTGGCCTTCAGATCGAGGATGTCCTAACCGTTCATCCACTGCCTCCTCCACTGCAGGTTGGCAGCCTCGTTGCCGATATTCGGGGTAACGCTGGAGGAGCATTAAACAAGTCAAAGCGATCCCGAGAGACAGCTTCTTTAGTTGTCTTTCGATTTGGGTGGCACGGTGGTTAGCACTGCTGCCTGACCGCGCCAGGGACCCAGGTTTGATTCCGGCTTGGGTCACTGACTGTGCGGAGTCTGCACGTCCTCCCCGTGTGTGCGTGGGTTCCCTCCGGGTGCTCCGGTTTCCTCCCACAGTCCAAAGATGTGCAGGTTAGGTGGATTGGTCACGCTAAATTGCCTGTAGGGTGAGGGGATTGGGCCTCGGTTAGGGTGCTCCTTTGGAGGATCGCTGCAGACTCGATGGGCCGAATGGCCTCCTTCTGCACTGTCGGGATTGTACAACTCTATATTTCCGTATATTGAATGGTTTGATTGATCTAATTGGTTTGAAATGGTTGTTTGGAGCTTCATTCAGCGGTGTGGACGCTGTTCAGTGACAGCGGGCTGGTAAACTGTGATGATGGGCAGCTTGGCAGGAAAGGGGACGTATTAGTATCCTCAGCCCCTTCTTCCTCATCATCCTCTTCCTCCTCCTCCAGAGCACTATACCAAATCCCGTGCGACATCGGCTGGGCCCCCCTGATGATCATAGAATCCCGATAGTGCAGAAGGAGACCATTCAGCCCATCGAGTCTGCATAGACCCTTGTAAAGAGCACCCTAACTAGGCCCCTCCCCCTCACCCTATCCCCATAACCCAGTAACCCACCTAATCTTTTGGACACTAAGGGACAATTTAGCATGGCCAACCCACCTGACCTGCACATCTTTGGACTTGGATGATGAGACTACGCAAGACACAGCAGATCACGATGAACTGGGACACGTGGTCCAGTGGGCTCGGTTTCCCCGGAGAAGCCTGGGCAGTGAAACCTTTCTTCTGGGTCCCAGTGATGACGTTCTGTGAGGCAACATTCTACACAGACTGGCCACGTGTGACTGGTGTTATGGACCAGGGCTGAGAAACTCCAAAGTGTATCATGGAGCTCACCTGACCTACAGCCTTTATGTTGAACTTGGCTGGGCTGAGCATAAGAGCTTTCCCTTCAGAGTTGATTCATCAGACTTCCTCGGTGCTTTTATCAAAACAAAGTTTAATATAAGAATGTAGTTAACATATATAAAACACTTATCCAGAATTTGTTCTCAATTACAAACATGAAAAAACACAACAGCTGCAGTAATCTATGTATATAACTCTTAATGAATCCCCCCATAGCTGTTCCAATTCAATACAAAATCCAATAAACCAAAACCCCTTTCAAGGGCGTGGCCCAGCACACTGTAATCTCACTTGAGAGGGACTGGTCCTTTCCCTGAGATTCTAATCCAGTTCCAACCAGCAGATTCAAAACTGCTTCCGGAAAGCAACTCTATCTTTCAAGTTACCGAGGCAGTTTGCCACACCCACTATGCGTTCAGTTCCCTGGAACGGCTTTAAAATGAAACAGAGAAAACAGGGAAAGACTTTTTTCTTCTGCAGTCTAAACCCACAAACCGAAACTGAAACCCAAACACTAAACCCCCTCTCACCTGACAGCCACAGCCCAGCTCCGCCCACAAAATGACATCAGTGAAGCCGTGCTACAAGCTGTGTGATAAGACGAAACCTTTCTGAAAGGGACACTAACATGACACTGGACGGTGCAGCAGTCATAAGACAGAATTATTTATTCTTTCGCGGGATGTGGGCTACACTGGCTGAGCCAGCATTTATTGCCCGTTCCTAATTGCCCTTGAGAAAGAAGGTGGTGTAAGTACACCCACAGAGCTGTTAGGGAGGGAGTTCCAGGGTTTTGACCCAGCGACAGTGAAGGAACGGCTATATATTTCCCAGTCAGGATGGTGAGTGGTTCAGAGGGGAACCTCCAGGTGGTGGGGTTTCCATGTGTCTGCTGCCTTTGTCTTCTCGGTGGTAGAGGTCACGGGATTGGAAGGTGGTGCTGAATGAGCTTTGGTGAGGTGCTGCAATGTATCTTGTAGATGGTACACACGGCTGCCACTGTGTCGGTGGTAGAGGGAGTGAACGTTTAAGGTAGTAGACGGGCTGCCAATCAAGCGGGGCTGCTTTGTCCTGGATGGTGTTGAGCTTCTTGGCTGTTGTTGGAGCTGCGCTCACCCAGCCAAGCGGAGAGTATTCCATTCCATTCCTTTTTGTTTTAAATTTAGAGTGCCCAATTATTTTTTTCCAATTAAGGGGCAATCCACCCACCCTGCGCGTCTTTGGGTTGTGGGGGCGAAACCCACGCAAACATGGGGAGAATGTGCAAACTCCACACGGACAGTGACCCAGAGCCGGGATCGAACCTGGGACCTCAGCGCTGTGATCCGTTGATCTGTCCATCATTATGTGTGTATGTATGTGTTGTGACGTTCACCTGAATATCATAACAACGGTGACACAGTGCTGTAAATATTGCACACACACACATTTAGCTACACTCAGTACACATCTCTATTTATAACCACGTAGGCACATAATCCTGTAAAAAAGGGGGGATGTCATGATATTCATGTGAACATCACAACACATACATACACACACAATGATGGACAGATCAACGGACCAATCAACACACACAACACGACAGCCAATCACGGACAAGAGCATACACAGTAAAAAGCAGGGAACACGACACTTCCTGGGCACTCGAGCAGGAGAGATCTCAGGGCACAGACCTCATTGCCAGCCACTCAGAGGTTCACCACGTGCTGAATACCAGAGTTTACTATGTTTATAGTTCAATGAAATAAAACTGCGTGGTACCATTCGCAACCATGTTGGTTCGTCTGTGTGTCAGATTACCCAACGCTTCACCCGTGCTGTCCTCATTCCATCACACTCCTGACTTGTGCCTTGTGATGGTGGACAGGCTTTGGGGAGTCAGGAGGTGAGTTACTCGCCGCAGGATTCCCAGCCTCTGACCTGCTCCTGTAGCCACAGTATTAATGTGGCTGGGTCCAGTTAAATTTCTGGTCAATGGTAACCCCCAGGATGTTGATAGTGGGGGATTCAGCGATGGTAATGTCCTTGAATATCAAGGGGAGAAGATTCACTAAATTGCTCCTTGAGATGAGGGGGTTGTCTTATGATGAGAAGCTGAGTAAATTGAGTCGAGATTCTCTGGAGGTTAGAAGAATGGAATGAAATCTCGTTGAAACATTTTTTATAATTTAGAGTATCCAATTCTTTTTTTTCCAATTAAGGGGCAATTTAGCGCGGCCAATCCACCCACTCTGCACATCTTTGGGTTGTGGGGGTGTGGCCCACGCAGACACGGGGAGAATGTGCAAACTCCACACGGACAGTGACCCGGGGCCAGGGTCACACCCGGGTCCTTGGCACCGGGTGACAGCAGTGCTAACCACTGCGCCACCGTGCTGCCAAGCCTCATTGAAATATACAATATTCTGAGGGAGTTTGACAGGGTGGACGCTGAGAGATTGTTTCCGCTGGTCGGGGAATCTGAAACACTGCGGGGGGGGGGGGGGGGGTTCAGTCTCAGGATAAGGGGGTTTACCATTGAGGGCTGAGATGAGGAGAAATTTCTTCATTCAAAAGGGTCGTGAATCTTTGGAAATCTCAACCCCAGAGGGTTGTGGATAGAGTCATTGGGCGGAATTCTCTGTGAATGGGGCTGTGTCCCGCGAGAAAATGGGCGCGAATCACTCTGGACTTTCTTGGAGAAAGTCCAGAGTGATTCTCCATTTTGAAGGGGGCTTACAGGCCCCCAGAGTGCTCCGCGCAGCCCTGGCTGCTGATACAAGGCCCTGCACTGCCGGACGCCGATCCGCGCATGCGCATGGCGGGCGGCAGCGGCCCCACACAACATGGCGGATCCACACAGCAAGCCGGCCCCGACAATATAGGCCCACCCCCCCAGGACGCGCGCTCCCGCCGATCGGTGGTCCCCGATCGGAACCCTGGGTGTCCTGGAGGCCCCTCCCCGCCGACGGATTCCCCCGCCCCCTCACCAGGGCATCCGCACACTGGGTCCGGAGCCGACACTCCGACCTCCCGCCGGGTGGGACCATGAGGGACCCACGTCGGCGGGAACTCAGCCAGTCGCCGGCTGTGAATAGGCACGGGGGCCTTTTCAATGGAACCCGATCGGTGCCACGTCGACCGCGCACGCGCGACTTGCGGCTATTCTCTGTTCTGCGGAGAATCGCGGGAAGGCGTCGGACCCGATCGCGGGTCTGACGCCCCATTCTCCCCAGCGCCCAGCCCGATTTCGGTGCGGCGGAGAATCCCACCCATAGAATCTACAGTGCAGAAGGAGGCCAATCAGCCCATCGAGTCTGCACAGGCCCTTGGAAAGAGCACCCGACCCAAGCCCACACCTCCACCCTATAAGCCACCTAACCTTTAGGACACTAAGGGGCAATTTATCATGGCCAATCCACCTAACCCGCACATCTTTGGACAGTGGGAAGAAACCGGAGCACCCGGAGGAAACCCACGCACACACGGGGAGGACGTGCAGACTCCACACAGCCAGTGACCCGAGACCCGGGATCCTGGAGCTGTAAGGCAAGAGTGCTAACCACTGTGCCACCATGCCGCCCCTTTGCTCCATCATTGAATATATTTAAGCCATACGTGGTTTGATGTAACGGCTCAAATACTGAAGGCGATCTGGAATTGCAGCGGATAAAAACACAATAACTACTGCCAGGATAATGTTCATTCTTCAACGCAAGTGCCCTGAGCTGACCAACTGTGAATGGTAACCTAAAAATCCAGTGGGGGCAGGAATGCAATGGGCATGGTGCCCTTGCCGTGCCACCTGGTTTTTACCCCTCCCTCATAGTCCAGCCTGCCCCACCGGGTGCAGGGAGTGGCGTGAAATTCCAACAAAAAAATCTTCATTCTTCCCAAGAGTCGTCCAGATCGTCCCGCACCCCCACCACCTCCTCATTGCTCTACATTTTGTCTCATCCAATATCTGTTCAATCTTCTCTCGGGATCCCGCCACAGTTGAATCTTCCTTCATCACAACTTCCTAACCACTGGCTGCTTTAGAAAGGTTGCCATTGTTCCCTTGGCATTCCCCTTACATGTGTGCTGCCTGCTTTCTGTTGCCACTGTCACTGGGAACAGTTCCCCTCTCCCTGCTCTGTCCAACCCCGCTCGATTCTGAACAAGATCCAGGGTCCTCTCAACCTTCTCTCAGCGGGACAACTCCAGCTTCTCCAACCTATCGATGTAATCCTTCATTCTGCTCAATTTCCTCCACGCCCTCCCCAAAGGCTTCCTGGTAACCGGAATGGAACACAATACCCCAGCTGAGGATGAGCCCCAGGGGTGGGGTTTTCCTGCACCGCCCGGAAAATCAATGCACTTTTGGCTGGCCCATTGCCCACCCCAGGACCATGTCAAATGCCGGGACCACAGTCCCCCGCTGCCTGGTTAACTTGTCCCACTAACAAAGATTAGCTCACAAACACCCCCCAGGGGTGGCATTTTCTGGGCCCGCCGTGGCACAGGCGCGACCCAATAATGCGGCAAACTGTCCGAGGGTCCGTTGACCTTGGCGGGAGCGGAAGACCCCTTTGGCAGAAACAGAATATCCCTTCGGCGAGAACGGAAGACCATTCGGCGGGAACGGAATATCCCTTCGGCGGGACCGGAAGACCCCTTCGGCGGGAATGGAATATCCCTTCAGCGGGAACGGAATATCCCTTTGGCAGGAACGGAATATCCCTTCGGCGGGAACGGAATATCCCTTTGGCAGGAATGGAATATTCCTTTGGCGGGAACGGAATATCCCTTCGGCGGGAACGGAATATCCCTTCGGCGGGAACGGAAGACCCCTTTGGCAGGAACGGAATATCCCTTTGGCAGGAATGGAAGACCCTTTTTGGCAGGAACGGAATATCCCTTCGGCGGGAACGGAAGACCCCGCCGGCGTGAGGGACCGTAAAGCTCCCCCCCCCCCCGGTCCCTCTGTTCCTTCATCTCCATTGAGCTTGTATTCTCTCCCCTCTTTCTCCTCGCCCTCTTCTGCCTTCCTCCTCCGCCCCGTGTCCGGTGCATCCTGCCAGCCTGCCGGTCAACTCTCAAAGCTCCAAGTTTCGTGCCATCTGTAAATTTTGTGTGATGGAATGTCCCGGAATAAACTGAGGCAGAGTTGTCAATCCTACAGGTGGAGCCAGGCTTGACAATCAGCAGTGGGCCTTGGTAACCACGGCAACTACGAGTGCTACTTATTAAGCAGCTCAAGAACTTCAAAGTACAGGTGTAGTGCAGGTATTATGTGAGAGAACAGTGGTCTCCTGGCTCATTGAAAGCCCTGCAGTGTGATAAAACACCACAAAGCAGATCCTGTTGGTAATTATAACTTACGTTGCACACATAAACTTGATGATTTCTGCTCTGCCTCTCTCTCTCTTTACCCACCTATTTATATCCCCATCTCCATCCTCTTCCATCGCATCCATTCTCTTCTCCAAAGCACCTCTAAATATTAATGGTCAGGAGTACTTGCATTAAGACCTGTAGTGAACTGGGGGGGCGACCAGAACAAGATGGGGGGGGGGGGGGGGGGGGGGAGAGATCCTAAAAATGAAAGCGAGGCGGTTCAGGGCTGACTCCAGGAAGCATCTCTTCACACGGAGAGGAGTGGAAATCAAAAGCTGTGAAAGCCAATTAAAAATGCCAAAAGCGAGATTAATCGGGCATGAGCTCAGTGAAGGAGCTGGGTGGCCTTCTCCACTTTTGATCCGCTAGAGTTTTACAGCCCGCAAGGCGGCCATTCATCCCAGCCTGTGTGAAAGATCTTTGGTCCCACAGCCCCGTTCTTCAACCATTTCTCCTTTGCAAATTTAAAAATAACATTTTATTCAGGTATTTTCAGAAATACAAACCATAGTCGAAGTAAAATCGTACAACATTATAGATAACCAACACACACTCCTCCAGCCCCCCCGCTCCCCATTTTAATCCCCTTACTCCTCCCTCCCCTTTGCTGACTCCTCAATCCTCCTTTAAGAAATCAATCAACAGCTTCCACCTCCGAGCGAACCCGTCAACCGACCCCCTCGACCTTCTCCAGCCTCAGGGATTCCGCCAGGTCACTCAAGCCCACCCCCGCTGTCGGCAGCTCCGGAGTCCCTCCACCCGAGCAAGATCCGTCTCCGGGCTATCAGGGAGGCGAAGGCCAAAACATCGACCTCTCTCGCCCCCTGGACTCCCGGGTCTTCCGACACCCTGAATATCGCCACCTCTGGGCTCGGGGCCACCTTCACCCCCAGCACCTCGGTCATTGCGTCCGCAAACCCCTCCCAGAACCCCTTTAGCTTCGGATATGCCCAGAATATGTGGACCTGATTCACACACCTGTCCTCTACCTCCCACCCCCCCAAAAAAAGCCTACCGTCATATGTGCGCTATGAATTACTTTAAACTGAATTAGTCTGCGCCTCACACACGACGAGGACGCATTCACCCTCCACGGAGCCTCAGCCCATATCCCGGCCTCCACCTCCCCATCCAGCTCCTCCTCCCTCTTGCGCTTTATATCCCCCACCCCGGCCCCCTCCCAATCCATCAGCTCCTGGTAGACCTCAGACACCTTTCGCTCCCCTACCTCCTCCCTCGACAGTACCTTATCCTGCAACCCCAAGAGTGGTAGCCCGGGAAAAGACGGCACCTCTTTCCTCACGAAATTCCGGACCTGCAGGTACCTGGAACCGCTCCCCCTGGCAACTCGCACTCTTCCTCCAGGTCCTCCAACTTTGCGAAACTGCCCCATATAAACAGGTCTCCAAATCGCTCGATCCCTGCCTGACGCCAACCCTGAAACCTGGCATCCAGACCCCCCTGGCACGAACCTGTGGTTGTCACAAATCGGTGCCCACACCAAGGAACCCAGTCTCAAAGGCGGCATCCATTGTTCCCGCACCCTCAAGGCCGACACCACCATTGGGTTCACGGAGTGCCTGGCCAGTGAGAAGGACAGAGGCACTGGCAACAACGCCCTTAAGCTCGTTCGCCTACAAGAAGCCGCCTCCACCCGCCCCATGCTGATCCCTCCCCTCTACCCATTTCCTGACTATAGCAATGTTCGTTGGCCATTAGTAATCCATTATAAGCGGCCAGCACCCCCCCTCTGTCATAATATACACCAGTATATCATGGTGCAGACACACACACTGATGGACACACAGCGGGACCAATCAACACACACAACACCGCAGCCAATCACCAGTTAGAGCACACTCACTATAAAGACAGGGGGCATCAGAGTTCCCGCTCATTCGGGATGTAGCCTCCTACAAGGACAGAGCTTACAGCTTACAGCACAGATCCTCACCATGTGCTGAGTGCATAGACTGGTTAGGACAGGCATAGGTCTTTAGTTTAATCTAACATCGTGTTAACCCACAGTGAAAGTATGTTCAACAGTTTCTAACTTAACAAAATAGTGTTGCACTATTTTAAGTGTTGGTGGCCTGTATGTGTTCCACGGATCCAGAGCACCCAACACACCCCCTCCTCGCCCACATTCCAGAAAAGCCCTCCTGACACGGGGTCTTCTCGCCCACACAAACCCAGAGATCAGCGCATTGACCTTTTTAAAGGACACCTTCCGGACAAAGATTGGGAGGTTCTGAAACATGAACAGAAACCTCGGCAGCATCGTCATCTTTACCGTCTGCACCCGCCCCGCCAGCGACAATGGCGGCACATCCACCTTCATCTGCTCCACCAACCGGGTCAAATTCAACCTGTGCAACTGCGCCCAACCCCTCGCCACCTGGATGCCCAGGTATCTAAAGCTCGCCCCACCACCCTGAACGGCAGCTCCCCTAACCTCCTCTCCTGCCCTCTGGTCTCAGTCGGGAACACCTCGCTCTTTCCCATGTTCAACTTGTACCCGGAGATCCGGCCAAAATCCCCATAATGCCCACAATGGCACCCAGTGGGTCCGAAATGTATAACAGCAGGCCGTCCGTGTACAGCGAGAGCCTGTGCTTGGTGCCCCCTCCCCCCTGCACAATCCCTCAACACCTTTAGCGCCATTGGCAGCGGCTCTATTGCCAAGGCAAAGAGCAACGGGTAACGCGGGCACCCCTGCCTCGTCCCCCGGTGCAGCCCAAAATATCCCAAATTCATTTAGTTTGTCCACACACGTGCGACCAGTGCCTTGTACAGCAGCCGGACCCAGTCCACAAACCCCGGCCCGAACCCAAACCCGCCCAACACCTGGTCACTCACAGCCAGACCCAGTCCACAAACCCCGGCCCGAACCCAAACCCGCCCAACACCTGGTCACTCACAGCCAGACCCAGTCCACAAACCCCGGCCCGAACCCAAACCCGCCCAACACCTCCCACAGATATTCCCACTCCACCTGGCCGAACGCCTTCTCCGCGTCCATCGCCACGACCACCCCTACCTCCTGTCCCTCCGGAGGCATCATTATAACATGGAGCAGCCTCCTCGGATTCGCCGCCCAGCTGCCTCCCTTTCGCAAACCCCGCTTGGTCCTCGCCTACCCCCCCCCCGAGGCACAGTCTTCAATTCGCGAGGCCAACACCTTCGGCAGCAACTTGGCGTCGACGTTTCCTCCTTTGCAAATTAATTGTCCAAGAGTCATCCACTGTCCCTCTTGAAAGTTCCTGTTGAATCTGCTTCCACCGCCCTTTCAGGCAGCACCTCCCAGATCGCAACAGGTCGCGGTGTTGAAGAAAATTCTCTCCATCTCCGCCTCAGCCTCCGATTCTCTTCAATCTGAAGGGGCACCCTCCCTGTCACTGGGAACAATCTCTGCCTATTTGTTCTAACGAAACCCCTCGTAATGTTGAATTCCTCGATTAAATCTCAGCCTAGCTTTCTCTGATATCATTCAGCCTCTCTGTTCTCCCAATCCCCTCGTTCACCCCATCGTAAATTCTGCGATGAGTTCCACTTATTAGGATTTCCATTTCTCTGAGAATTGACGTTGCCAATTTTTTCAGATCCTCCCGTGAAGGTGCTAACTCCTTGCTGGTGTCCTGCCCTCTGAACTCGGCCTGCCCCTGCTCCCCCCCCCCCCCCCCCCCCCCCCGCGCCGGAGTGGTTTCTGCTCCGCCGGCTGGCGGGAAAGGCCTTTGGCGCCACGCCAGCCGGCGCCGAAAGGTCTTCGGTGGGCGACGCATGCATGGGAGCAACAGCGGCCGCTCATGGCATCCCCGCGCATGCGCACTGGAGGGGGTCTCTTCCGCCTCCGCCGTAGTGAAGACCATGGCGAAGGCGGAAGGAAAAGAGTCCCCCCCACGGCACAGGCCCGCCCGCGGATCGGTGGGCCCCGATTGCGGGCCAGGCCACCGTGGGGGCACCCCTCTGGGCCAGATCGCCCCACCCCCCACCCCCCCCCCCTTCCCCAGGACCCTGGAGCCTGCCCGCGCCGCCTTGTCCCACCGTTCCAAAGGAGGTTTAATGCACGCAGGCTGGCGAGGGTTGACAACGGCAGGACTTCGGCCCATCGCGGACCGGAGAATCGCCGGGGGTGGGCCCGCCGACCGGCGCGATTCCCGCCCCCGCCGAATCTCTGGCGGCGGAGAATTCGGGACACGGCGGGGGCGGAACTCACGCCGGCTCCCGGCGATTCTCTGACCCGGTGGGGGGTCGGAGAATCGCGCCCGAGAGTAGTGGAATAATCGAGGCTTTATTGAGCAAAGATGTTGTGCCTCCTGTAGCTGGAAGCAGAATGGCTGCATTCTGATTAAACTAAAGACCTATGCCTGTCCTAACCAGTCTATGCACTCAGCACATGGTGAGGATCTGTGCTGTAAGCTGTAAGCTCTGTCCTTCTAGGAGGCTACATCCTGAATGAGCGGGAACTCTGTTGCCCCCTGTCTGTATAGTGCGTGTGCTCTAACTGGTGATTGATCCTCCTGGGGAGGGGGGGTCTGGCCCTGGGGGGTGCCCCCACGGTGGCCTGGCCCGTGATCGGGGCCCACCGATCTGCGGGCGGGCCTGTGCCGTGGGGGGGACTCTTTTTCTTCTGCCTTCGCCATGGTCTCCACTATGGCGGAGGCGGAAGAGACCCCCTCCACTGCGCATGCGCGGGGATGCCGTGAGTGTCCGCTGACGCCCCCGCGCATGCGTCGCCCGGCGAAGTCCTTTCGGCGCCGGCTGGCGTGGTGCCCAAGGCCTTTCCCGCCAGCCGGCGGGGCGGAAACCACTCCGCCGCGGGCCTAGCCCCTCAAGGTGAGGGTTTGGCCCCTAATGGTGCGGAGAATTCCGCACCTTTGGGGCGGCCCGACGCCGGAGTGGTTCCCACCACTCCATCCCGCCGGGACCCCCCGCCCCGCCGGGTAGGGGAGAATCCCGGCCAAAGTGTCCCCCATTCCCACAGCCATTGCAGGTCGCGATCTGCGCCGGGCAGCGCTGCCTGGGGTGTTTGTTTTGCCCCCAAAAATAGCACTTGGGCCCCCCAGGGTTAGCTGGCTGCCGCACGGCGCAGGCTTGCGGTGAGCTGGTGTCGGCAGCTGGTGGGGCCCACGATGCCCACGAGGGTGCCGCACGGTCCGGAGTGTAGGACTGCACATAACGGGAGGCCACTTCTAACGAATTAGCGAGCTGCCTAGTTCCCGCAAGATCAAGCGTACCCCCTTCCAGTAGCCACTGGCGAATGTACACAGACTTCATGCCCGTAACGTAAGCGTCTCGAATTAAAAGTTCGGTGTGCTGGACTCTGAAACTGCCTGGCAGTCACAGTTCCTACCTAGGATGTGCAGGGCACGCCAGAAATCGTCCAGAGACTCCCCGGGGAGTTGCTGTCTCATGACCAGGAGGTGCCTGGCGTATACTTGATTGACTGGTCGAACGTAATGTCCCTTCAGGAGCTCCATCGCTTCGGAGTAGGTGGGCGCATCCCGGATGAGGGGAAAAATGTCAGGGCTCACCCGTGAATAGAGGACTTGGAGCTTCTGCGAGTCCGAGGGGTCCTCAGTGGATGTTCGGAGGTAGCTTTCGAAGCAGGCTAGCCAGTGGTCAAAGGCGGACGTAGCATTGGCTGAGGGCTCAACTGCAGGCGATCAGGCTTGATGCGGAGATCCATCGTTGAAAAAAATCTTTGCTCAATAAATTGATGCACTATCAATTACCACAAAGACGAGAGTAGTGGAACAATCGAGGCTTTATTGAGCAAAGATGTTGTGCCTCCTGTAGCTGGACCCAGAATGGCTGCAGCACGGCGAGCACACACATTTATACTCCGCCTACTGGGCGGAGCCAGCAGGCAGGGTTTTACCCATGTACCTCTAGTATACGGGCAGTGCCGTAATATATGTAATATACTACTAGTGGTGACTACCACAGGCCTCAACACAAATTCTTTCTCCGTCACCTCCTTCATCGCCCAAACCATGTACTGACCATTCCTCCAGATTCAGACTCTCCCTCCTCCCTTTGCCCTATCATTGTTTTCTGATCACCAGACCCGTCTCCTTCCCCCTCTCCAACATTTTCCCATCTTCTCCCAACCCCCATTGTCAGTATAAACCACCACCTTCTGACCCAGTTCCCATCGGGACTTCTGACTTGATGTCCATTTTCTGTGTGTCTGAGTGAGTGTGTCTCTGACTCTCTATGTGTCTCTGTGTCTGTGTCACTCTGTGTGTCTCTGTGTCTGTGTCTCTCTGTGTGTCGCTGTGTCTGTCTCTCTGTGTGTCTCTGTCTCTCTGTGTCTCTGTCTCTCTGTGTCTCCCTGTGTCTGTCTCTGTGTGTGTCTCTGTCTCTCTGTGTCTGTCTCTCTGTGTGTCTCTGTCTCTCTGTGTGTCTCTGTCTCTGTCTCTCTGTGTGTCTCTGTCTCTCTGTGTGTCTCTGTCTCTGTCTCTCTGTGTGTTTGAGCCAGTGTGTCTCTGTCTCTCTGTGTGTCTCTGTGTCTGTCTCTCTGTGTGTCTCTGTCTCTGTGTGTGTTTGAGCCAGTGTGTCTCTGTCTCTCTGTGTGTCTCTGTGTCTGTCTCTCTGTGTGTCTCTGTCTCTGTGTGTGTCTCTGCCTCTGTCCCTCTGTGTGTCGCTGTTTCTGTCTCTCTGTGTGTCTGAGTCAGTGTGTCTCTGTGTCAGTCTTTCTGTGTGTCTCTGTGTCTGTCTGTGTGTCTCTGTGTGTGTCTGTGTCTCTCTGTGTGTCTCTGTGTGTCTCTCTGTGTGTGTCTGTCTCTCTGTGTGTCTCTGTGTTTCTCTGTCTCTCTGTGTGTCTCTCTGTGTGTCTCTGTGTCTGTCTCTCTGTGTGTCTGTGTCTCTATGCGTGTGTCTGTGTCTGTCTCCCTGTGTGTGTCTGTGTCTGTCTCCCTGTGTGTGTCTGTGTGTGTCTCTGTGAACCTGGGTCTGTCTCTCTGTGTGTCTCTGTCTCTGTCTCTCTTTGTGTCTGAGTCAGTGTGTCTCTGACTCTCTGTGTGTCGCTGTGTCATCTCTGTGTCGCTATGTCTGTCTCTCTGTGTGTCTGTGTCTGTTTCTCTGTGTCTCTCTGTCTCTCTGTGTGTCTCTGTGTCAGTCTCTCTGTGTGTCTCTGTCTCTGTGTGTGTCTCTGCCTCTGTCCGTCGCTGTATCTGTCTCTCTGTGTGTCTGAGTCAGTGTGTCTCTGTGTCAGTCTTTCTGTGTGTCTCTGTGTCTCTCTGTGTGTCTCTCTGTGTGTCTCTGTGTGTCTCTGTGTGTGTCTGTGTCTCTCTGTGTGTCTCTGTGTGTCTCTGTCTCTCTGTGTGTCTCTGTGTTTCTCTGTCTCTTTGTGTGTCTCTCTGTGTGTCTCTGTGTCTCTCTGTGTGTCTCTCTGTGTGTCTCTGTGTGTCTGAGTGTCTCTGTCTCCCTGTGTGTCTCTGTGTCTGTCTCTCTGTGTCTCTCTGTGTCACGGTGTCTGTCTCTCTGTGTGTCTCTGTGTCTGTTTCTCTGTGTGTCGCTGTGTCTTTCTCTCGGTATCTCTCTGTATCTCTCTGTGTGTCTCTGTGTCTCTCTGTGTGTCTCTGTGTGTCTCTGTGCCTCTGTGTGTGTGTCTCTGTGTCTCTGTGTCTCTCTCTGTCTCTCTGTGCCTCTCTGTGTGTCCCTGTGTGTCTTTGTGTCTCTGTGTGTGTCTCTGTGTGACTCTGTCTCTGTCTCTCTGTGTGTCTCTGTGTCTCTCTCTGTCTCTCTGTGCATCTCTGTCTTTGTCTCTCTGTGTGTCTCTGTCTCTCTGTGTGTCTGAGCCAGTGTGTCTCTGACTGTCTATCTGTGTGTCTCTGTCTCTCTGTGTGTCTCTGTGTCTGTCTCTCTGTGTGTCTCTGTGTCTCTGTGTGACTCTGTCTCTGTCTCTCTGTGTGTCTCTATGTCTCTCTCTGTCTCTCTGTGTGTCTCTGTCGTTGTCTCTCTGTGTGTCTCTCACTGTGTCAGTGTCTGTCTGTCTGTGTCTCTGTGTCTCTCTGTGAGTGTCTGTCTCTCTGTGTGCCTCTGTGTCTGTCTCTCTGTGAGCCTCTGTCTCTTTGTGTCTGTCTCTTTGTGTGTCTCTGTCTCTCCGTGTGTCTCTGTGTCTGTCTCTGTGTGTGTCTCTGTCTGTCTCCCTCTGTGTCTCTCTGTGTTTCTCTGTCTCTCTGTGTGTCTCTGTGTGCCTCTCTGTCTTTCTGTGTGTCTGAGTCAGTGTGTCTCTATCTCTCTGAGTGTGTCTCTGTGTCAGTCTCTCTTTGTGTCTCTCTGTGTCTGTCTCTCTGTGTGTCTCAGTCTCTGTGTGTCTCTGTCTCTCTGTGTCTGTCTCTCTGTGTGTCTCTGTCTCTCTGTGTCTGTCTCTCTGTGTGTCTCTGTCTCTCTGTGTGTATCTGTCTCTGTCTCTCTGTGTGTCTCTGTCTCTCTGTGTGTCTCTGTCTCTCTCTGTGTCTCTGTCTCTGTCTCCCTGTGTGTCTCTGTCTCTCTCTGTGTCTCTCTGTGTCTGTCTCTCTGTGTGTCTATGTCTCTCTGTGTGTCTCTGTCTCTGTCTCTCTGTGTGTCTCTGTCTCTCTGTGTGTCTCTGTCTCTGTCTCTGTGTGTGTTTGAGCCAGTGTGTCTCTGTCTCTCTGTGTGGCTCTGTCTCTGTCTCTCTGTGTGTCTCTGTGCCTGTCGCTCTGTGTGTCTCTGTGTGTCTCTGTCTCTCTGTGTGTCTCTGTCTCTCTGTGCGTCTCTGTCTCTGTCTCTGTGTGTGTCTGAGCCAGTGTGTCTCTGTCTCTCTGTGTGGCTCTGTCTCTCTGTGTGTCACTGTGTCTGTCTCTCTGTGTCTCTGAGTCAGTGTGTCTCTGTCTCTCTGTGTATCTCTGTGTCTGTCTCTCTGTGTGTCTGAGTCAGTGTGTCTCTGTCTCTCTGTGTGTCCGAGCCAGTGTGTATCTGTCTCTCTGTGTGGCTCTGTCTCTGTCTCTCTGTGTGTCTCTGTGTGTCTCTGTGTGTCACTGTGTCTGTCTCTCTGTGTGTCTGAGTCAGTGTCTCTCTGTGTGGCTCTGTCTCTGTCTCTCTGTGTGTCTCTCTGTGTCTCTCTGTGTCTGTGTCTCTGTGTGCCTCTGTCTCTCTGTGTGTCTCTGTCTCTGTCTCTCTGTGTGTCTCTGTCTCTCTCTGTGTGTCTCTGTCTCTGTCTCTCTGTGTGTCTCTGTCTCTCTCTGTGTCTCTCTGTCTCTGTCTCTCTGTGTGTCTCTGTCTCTCTGTGTGTCTCTGTTTCTCTGTGTGTCTCTGTCTCTGTCTCTCTGTGTGTTTGAGCCAGTGTGTCTCTGTCTCCCAGTGTGCCTGAGTCAGTGTGTCTCTATCTCTCTGAGTGTGTCTCTGTGTCTGTCTCTCTGTGTGTCTCTGTGTCTGTCTCTCTGCGCGTCGCCGTGTCTGTCTCTCTGTGTGTCTCTGTCTCTCTGTGTGTCTCAGTCTCTCTGTGTGTCTCTGTGTCTGTCTCACTGTGTCTGTCTCTGTGTGTGTCTCTGTCTCTGTGTGTGTCTCTGCCTCTGTCCCTCTGTGTGTCGCTGTATCTGTCTCTCTGTGTGTCTGAGTCAGTGTGTCTCTGTGTCAGTCTCTCTGTGTGTCTCTGTGTCTCTCTGTGTGTCTCCCTGTGTGTCTCCTTGTGTCTCTGTGTGTGTCTGTGTCTCTCTTTGTGTCTCTGTGTGTCTCTGTGTGTGTGTTTGTCTCTCTGTGTGTCTCTGTGTTTCTCTCTCTCTCTCTGTGTCTCTCTGTGTGTCTCTGTGTCTGTCTCTCTGGGTGTCTGTGTCTCTATGTGTGTGTCTGTGTCTGTCACCCTGTGTGCGTCTGTGTCTGTCTCTCTCTGTGTGTCTGTGTCTGTCTCCCTGTGTGTGTCTGTGTGTGTCTCTCTGTGAGCCTGGGTCTGTCTCTCTGTATGTCTCTGTCTCTCTGTGTGTCGCTTTGTCTGTCTCTCTGTGTCGCTATGTCTGTCTCTCTGTGTGTCTGTGTCTGTTTCTCTGTTTCTCTCTGTCTCTGTCTCTCTGTGTGTCTCTGTGTCTGTCTCTCTGTGTGTCTCTGTCTCTCTGTGTGACTCTCTGTGTGGGACTGTGTCTGTCCCTCTGTGTGACTCTGTCTCTCTGTGTGTCTCTGTGTCTCTCTGTGTGTTTCTGTGTGTCTGAGTGTCTCTGTCTCCCTGTGTGTCTCTGTGTCTGTCTCTCTGTGTCTCTCTGTGTCATGGTGTCTGTCTCTCTGTGTGCCTCTGTGTCTGTTTCTCTGTGTATCGCTGTGTCTTTCTCTCGGTATCTCTCTGTATCTCTCTGTGTGTCTCTGTATCTCTCTGTGTGTCTCTGTGTGTCTCTGTGCCTCTGTGTGTGTGTCTGTGTGTCTGTGTGTCTCTCTCTGTCTCTCTGTGCCTCTCTGTGTGTCCCTGTGTGTCTCTGTGTCTCTCTGTGTGTCTCTTTGTGACTCTGTCTCTGTCTCTCTGTGTGTCTCTGTGTCTCTTTCTGTCTCTCTGTGTGTCTCTGTCTTTGTCTCTCTGTGTATCTCTGTCTCTCTGTGTGCCTGAGCCAGTGTGTCTCTGTCTGTCTCTCTGTGTGTCTCTGTCTCTCTGTGTGTCTCTGTGTCTGTCTCTCTGTGTGTCTCTGTGTCTCTGTCTCTGTGTGACTCTGTCTCTGTCTCTCTGTGTGTCTCTATGTCTCTCTCTGTCTCTCTGTGTGTCTCTGTCTTTGTCTCTCTGTGTGTCTCTGTCTCTCTGTGTCTCTCTGTGTCTCTCTCTCTGTGTCTGTGTCTGTCTGTCTGTGTGTCTCTGTGTCTCTCTGTGAGTGTCTGTCTCTGTCTCTCTGTGTGCCTCTGTGTCTGTCTCTCTGTGTGCCTCTGTCTCTCTGTGTGTGTCTCTGTGTGTGTCTCTGTCTCTCCGTGTGTCTCTGTGTCTGTCTCTCTGTGTGTCTCGGTCTGTCTCCCTCTGTGTCTCTCTGTGTTTCTCTGTCTCTCTGTGTGTCTCTGTGTGTCTCTCTGTCTTTCTGTGTGTCTGAGCCAGTGTGTCTCTATCTCTCTGAGTGTGTCTCTGTGTCAGTCTCGCTTTGTGTCTCTCTGTGTCTGTCTCTCTGTGTGTCTCTGTCTCTCTGTGTCCCTGTCTCTCTGTGTCTGTCTCTCTGTGTGTCTCTGTCTCTCTGTGTCTCTCTGTGTCTGTCTCTCTGTGTGTCTCTGTCTCTCTGTGTGTCTCTGTCTCTGTCTCTCTGTGTGTCTCTGTCTCTCTGTGTGTCACTGTGTCTGTCTCTCTGTGTGTCTGAGTCAGTGTGTCTCTGTCTCTCTGTGTGTCTGAGCCAGTGTGTCTCTGTCTCTCTGTGTGGCTCTGTCTCTGTCTCTCTGTGTCTCTGTGTCTGTGTCTCTGTGTGTCTCTGTCTCTCTGTGTGTCTCTGTCTCTGTCTTCTGTGTGTCTCTGTCTCTCTGTGTGTCTATGTCTCTGTCTCTCTGTGTGTTTGAGCCAGTGTGTCTCTGTCTCTCTGTGTGTCTCTGTGTCTGTCTCTCTGTGTGTCTCTGTCTCTCTGTGTCTGTGTCTCTCTGTGAGTCTCTGTGTCTCTCTGTGTGTCACTGTGTCTGTCTCCCTGTGTGTCTCTGTGCCTGTCTCTCTGTGTGTCTCTATGTCTCTCTGTGTCTGTCTCTCTGTGTCTGTCTCTCGGTGTGTCACAGTGTCTGTCTCTCTGTGTGTCTCTGTCTCTCTGTGTGTCTGAGCCAGTGTGTCTCTGTCTGTCTCTCTGTGTGTCTCTGTGTCTGTCTCTCTGTGTGTCTCTGTGTCTCTGTCTCTGTGTGACTCTGTCTCTGTCTCTCTGTGTGTCTCTGTATCTATCTCTGTCTCTCTGTGTGTCTCTGTCTTTGTCTCTCTGTGTGTCTCTGTCTCTCTGTGTCTGTGTCTGTCTGTCTGTGTGTCTGTGTGTCTCTCTGTGAGTTTCTGTCTCTGTCTCTCTGTGTGCCTCTGTGTCTGTCTCTCTGTGTGCCTCTGTCTCTCTGTGTCTGTCTCTCTGTGTGTCTCTGTCTCTCCGTGTGTCTCTGTGTCTGTCTCTCTGTGTGTGTCTCTGTCTGTCTCCCTCTGTGTCTCTCTGGGTTTCTCTGTTTCTCTGTGTGTCCCTATGTGTCTGTCTTCTGTGTGTCTGAGTCAGTGTGCCTCTATCTCTCTGAGTGTGTCTCTGTGTCAGTCTCTCTTTGTGTCTCTCTGTGTCTGTCTCTCTGTGTGTCTCTGTGTCTCTGTCTCTCTGTGTCTGTCTCTCTGTGTGTCTCTGTCTCTCTGTGTCTCTCTGTGTCTGTCTCTCTGTGTGTCTCTGTCTCTCTGTGTGTCTCTGTCTCTGTCTCTCTGTGTGTCTCTGTCTCTCTGTGTGGCTCTGTCTCTGTCTCTCTGTGTGTCTCTGTCTCTATGTGTGGCTCTGTCTCTGTGTGTGATTGAGCCAGTGTGTCTCTGTCTCTCTGTGTGTCTCTGTCTCTCTGTGTGTCTCTGTGTGTCTCTGTCTCTCTGTGTCTCTGTCTCTCTGTGTCTGTCTCTCAGTGTGTCTCTGTCTCTCTGTGTGTCTCTGTCTCTGTCTCTATGTGTGTCTCTGTCTCTCTGTGTCTCTCTGTGTCTGTCTCTCTGTGTATCTCTGTCTCTGTGTGTGTTTGAGCCACTGTGTCTCTGTCTCTCTGTGTGGCTCTGTCTCTGTCTTTCTGCGTGTCACTGTGTCTGTCTCTCTGTGTGTCTGAGTCAGTGTGTCTCTGTCTCTCTGTGTGTCTGAGCCAGTGTGTCTCTGTCTCTCTGTGTGGCTCTGTCTCTCTGTGTGTCTCTGTGTCTGTCTCTCGGTGTGTCACTGTCTCTGTCTCTCTATGTGTCTGAGCCAGTGTGTCTCTGTCTGTCTCTCTGTGTGTCTCTGTCTCTGTGTGTGTCTCTGTGTCTCTGTCCATGTGTGACTCTGTCTCTGTCGCTCTGTGTGTCTCTGTGTCTGTCTCTGTCTCTCTGTGTGTCTCTGTCTTTGTCTCTCTCTGTCTCTCTGTGTCTCACTGTGTGTCTCTCTCTGTGTCTGTGTCTGTCTGTCTGTGTGTCTCTGTGTCTCTCTATGTGCCTCTGTGTCTGTCTCTCTGTGTGCCTCTGTCTCTCTGTGTCTGTCTCTCTGTGTGTCTCTGTCTCTCCGTGTGTCTCTGTGCCTGTCTCTGTGTGTGTGTCTCTGTCTGTCTCCCTCTGTGTCTCTCTGGGTTTCTCTGTCTCTCTGTGTGTCTCTGTGTGTCTCTCTGTCTTTCAGTGTATCTGAGTCAGTGTGTCTCTATCTCTCTGAGTGTGTCTCTGTGTCTGTCTCTCTGTGTGTCTCTGTCTCTCTGTGTCTGTGTCTGTCTGTCTGTGTGTCTCTGTGTCTCTCTGTGAGTGTCTGTCTCTGTCTCTCTGTGTGCCTCTGTGTCTGTCTCTCTGTGTGCCTCTGTCTCTCTGTGTCTGTCTCTCTGTGTGTCTCTGTCACTCCGTGTGTCTCTGTGTCTGTCTCTCTGTGTGTGTCTCTGTCTGTCTCCTTCTGTGTCTCTCTGGGTTTCTCTGTTTCTCTGTGTGTCCCTGTGTGTCTGTCTTCTGTGTGTCTGAGTCAGGGTGCCTCTATCTCTCTGAGTGTGTCTCTGTGTCAGTCTCTCTTTGTGTCTCTCTGTGTCTGTCTCTCTGTGTGTCTCTGTGTCTCTGTCTCTCTGTGTCTGTCTCTCTGTGTGTCTCTGTCTCTCTGTGTCTCTCTGTGTCTGTCTCTCTGTGTGTCTCTGTCTCTCTGTGTGTCTCTGTCTCTGTCTCTCTGTGTGTCTCTGTCTCTCTGTGTGGCTCTGTCTCTGTCTCTCTGTGTGTCTCTGTCTCTATGTGTGGCTCTGTCTCTGTGTGTGATTGAGCCAGTGTGTCTCTGTCTCTCTGTGTGTCTCTGTCTCTCTGTGTGTCTCTGTGTGTCTCTGTCTCTCTGTGTCTCTGTCTCTCTGTGTCTGTCTCTCAGTGTGTCTCTGTCTCTCTGTGTGTCTCTGTCTCTGTCTCTATGTGTGTCTCTGTCTCTCTGTGTCTCTCTGTGTCTGTCTCTCTGTGTATCTCTGTCTCTGTCTCTGTGTGTGTTTGAGCCACTGTGTCTCTGTCTCTCTGTGTGGCTCTGTCTCTGTCTTTCTGTGTGTCACTGTGTCTGTCTCTCTGTGTGTCTGAGTCAGTGTGTCTCTGTCTCTCTGTGTGTCTGAGCCAGTGTGTCTCTGTCTCTCTGTGTGGCTCTGTCTCTCTGTGTGTCTCTGTGTCTGTCTCTCGGTGTGTCACTGTCTCTGTCTCTCTATGTGTCTGAGCCAGTGTGTCTCTGTCTGTCTCTCTGTGTGTCTCTGTCTCTGTGTGTGTCTCTGTGTCTCTGTCTATGTGTGACTCTGTCTCTGTCGCTCTGTGTGTCTCTGTGTCTGTCTCTGTCTCTCTGTGTGTCTCTGTCTTTGTCTCTCTCTGTCTCTCTGTGTCTCACTGTGTGTCTCTCTCTGTGTCTGTGTCTGTCTGTCTGTGTGTCTCTGTGTCTCTCTATGTGCCTCTGTGTCTGTCTCTCTGTGTGCCTCTGTCTCTCTGTGTGTCTTTGTCTCTCCGTGTGTCTCTGTGTCTGTCTCTGTGTGTGTGTCTCTGTCTGTCTCCCTCTGTGTCTCTCTGGGTTTCTCTGTCTCTCTGTGTGTCTCTGTGTGTCTCTCTGTCTTTCAGTGTGTCTGAGTCAGTGTGTCTCTATCTCTCTGAGTGTGTCTCTGTGTCAGTCTCTCTTTGTGTCTCTCTGTGTCTGTCTCTCTGTGTGTCTCTGTCTCTCTGTGTCTCTGTCTCTCTGTGTCTCTCTGTGTCTGTCTCTCTGTGTGTCTCTGTCTCTCTGTGTCTCTCTGTGTCTGTCTCTCTGTGTGTCTCTGTCTCTCTGTGTCTCTGTCTCTCTGTGTCTCTCTGTGTCTGTCTCTCTGTGTGTCTCTGTCTCTCTGTGTCTCTCTGTGCGTGTCTCTCTGTGTGTCTCTGTCTCTCTGTGCGTCTCTGTCTCTCTGTGTGTCTCTGTCTCTCTGTCTCACTGTGTGTCTCTGTCTCTGTCTCTCTGTGTGTCTCTGTCTCTCTGTGTGTGTCTCTGTCTCTGTCTCTCTGTGTGTCTCTGTCTCTCTGTGTGTCTCTGTCTCTGTCTCTCTGTGTGTTTGAGCCAGTGTGTCTCTGTCTCTCTGTGTGTCTCTGTGTCTGTCTCTCTGTGTGTCTCTGTCTCTCTCTGTGTGTCTCTGTCTCTGTCTCTCTGTGTGTCTCTGTCTCTGTCTCTCTGTGTGTCTCTGTCTCTCTGTGTGTCTCTGTCTCTCTCTGTGTGTCTCTGTCTCTCTGTGTGTCTCTGTCTCTGTCTCTCTGTGTGTTTGAGCCAGTGTGTCTCTGTCTCTCTGTGTGTATCTGTGTCTGTCTCTCTGTGTGTCTCTGTCTCTCTCTGTGTGTCTCTGTCTCTGTCTCTCTGTGTGTCTCGGTCTCTCTGTGTGTCTCTGTCTCTCTCTGTGTGTCGCTGTCTCTGTCTCTCTGTGTGTCTCTGTCTCTCTCTGTGTCTCTCTGTCTCTGTCTCTCTGTGTGTCTCGGTCTCTCTGTGTGTCTCTGTCTCTCTCTGTGTGTCGCTGTCTCTGTCTCTCTGTGTGTCTCTGTCTCTGTCTCTCTGTGTGTCTCTGTCTCTCTGTGTGTCTCTGTTTCTCTGTGTGTCTCTGTCTCTCTGTGTGTGTACTCTGTCTCTCTGTGTGTCTCTGTCTCTCTCTGTGTGTCTCTGTCTCTGTCTCTCTGTGTGTCTCTGTCTCTGTCTCTCTGTGTCTCTCTGTCTCTGTCTCTCTGTGTGTCTCTGTCTCTGTCTCTCTGTGTGTCTCTGTTTCTCTGTGTGTCTCTGTCTCTGTCTCTCTGTGTGTTTGAGCCAGTATGTCTCTGTCTCTCTGTGTGTCTCTGTGTCTGTCTCTCTGTGTGTCTCTGTCTCTCTGTGTGTCTCTGTCTCTCTGTGTGTGTACTCTGTCTCTGTCTCTCTGTGTGTCTCTGTCTCTCTCTGTGTCTCTCTGTCTCTGTCTCTCTGTGTGTCTCTGTCTCTGTCTCTCTGTGTGTCTCTGTCTCTCTGTGTGTCTCTGTCTCTGTCTCTCTGTGTGTCTCTGTTTCTCTGTGTGTCTCTGTCTCTGTCTCTCTGTGTGTTTGAGCCAGTATGTCTCTGTCTCCCAGTGTGCCTGAGTCAGTGTGTCTCTATCTCTCTGAGTGTGTCTCTGTGTCTGTCTTTCTGTGTGTCTCTGTCTCTCTGTGACTGTCTCTCTGCACGTCGCCGTGTCTGTCTCTCTGTGTGTCTCTGTGTCTGTCTCTCTGTGTGTCTCAGTCTCTCTGTGTGTCTCTGTGTCATTCTCACTGTGTCTGTCTCTCTGTGTGTCTCTGTCTCTCTGTGTCTCTCTGTGTCTGTCTCTCTGTGTGTCTCTGTCTCTCTGTGTCTCTCTGTGCCTGTCTCTCTGTGTGTCTCTGTCTCTCTGTGCGTCTCTGTCTCTCTGTGTGTCTCTGTCTCTGTCTCTCTGTGTGTTTGAGCCAGTGTGTCTCTGTCTCTCTGTGTGTCTCTGTGTCTGTCTCTCTGTGTGTCTCTGTCTCTCTGTGTGTCTCTGTCTCTCTGTGTGTGTACTCTGTCTCTGTCTCTCTGTGTGTCTCTGTCTCTCTCTGTGTCTCTCTGTCTCTGTCTCTCTGTGTGTCTCTGTCTCTCTGTGTGTCTCTGTCTCTCTGTGTGTCTCTGTCTCTGTCTCTCTGTGTGTCTCTGTTTCTCTGTGTGTCTCTGTCTCTGTCTCTCTGTGTGTTTGAGCCAGTATGTCTCTGTCTCCCAGTGTGCCTGAGTCAGTGTGTCTCTATCTCTCTGAGTGTGTCTCTGTGTCTGTCTTTCTGTGTGTCTCTGTCTCTCTGTGACTGTCTCTCTGCACGTCGCCGTGTCTGTCTCTCTGTGTGTCTCTGTGTCTGTCTCTCTGTGTGTCTCAGTCTCTCTGTGTGTCTCTGTGTCATTCTCACTGTGTCTGTCTCTCTGTGTGTCTCTGTCTCTGTGTGTATCTCTGCCTCTGTCCCTCTGTGTGTCGCTGTATCAGTCTCTCTGTGTGTCTGAGTCAGTGTGTCTCTGTGTCAGTCTCTCTGTGTGTCTCTGTATGTCTCTCTGTGTGTGTCTGTGTCTCTCTGTGTGTCTCTCTGTGTGTCTGTGTCTCTATGTGTGTGTCTGTGTCTGTCACCCTGTGTGTGTCTGTGTCTGTCCCTCTGTGTGTGTCTGTGTCTGTCTCCCTGTGTGTGTCTGTGTGTGTCTGTCTGTGAGCCTGGGTCTGTCTCTCTGTGTGTATCTGTCTCTCTGTGTGTCGCTTTGTCTGTCTCTCTGTGTCGCTATGTCTGTCTCTCTGTGTGTCTGTGTCTGTTTCTCTGTGTCTCTCTGTCTCTGTCTCTCTGTGTGTCTCTGTGTCTGTCTCTCTGTGTGTCTCTGTCTCTCTGTGTGACTCTCTGTGTGGGACTGTGTCTGTCTCTCTGTGTGACTCTGTCTCTCTGTGTGTCTCTGTGTCTCTCTGTGTGTCTCTGTGTGTCTGAATGTCTCTGTCTCCCTGTGTGTCTCTGTGTCTGTCTCTCTGTGTCTCTCTGGGTCATGGTGTCTGTCTCTCTGTGTGTCTCTGTGTCTGTTTCTCTGTGTGTCGCTGTCTTTCTCTCGGTATCTCTCTGTATCTCTCTGTGTGTCTCTGTGTGTCTCTGTGCCTATGTGTGTGTCTGTGTGTCTCTGTGTCTCTCTCTGTCTCTCTGTGTGTCCCTGTGTGTCTTTGTGTCCCTCTGTGTGTCTCTTTGTGACTCTGTCTCTGTCTCTCTGTGTGTCTCTGTGTCTCTTTCTGTCTCTCTGTGTGTCTCTGTCTTTGTCTCTCTGTGTGTCTCTGTCTCTCTGTGTGTCTGAGCCAGTGTGTCTCTGTCTGTCTCTCTGTGTGTCTCTGTCTCGCTGTGTGTCTCTGTGTCTGTCTCTCTGTGTGTCTCTGTGTCTCTGTCTCTGTGTGACTCTGTCTCTGTCTCTCTGTGTGTCTCTATGTCTCTCTGTGTGTCTTTGTGTCCCTCTGTGTGTCTCTTTGTGACTCTGTCTCTGTCTCTCTGTGTGTCTCTGTGTCTCTTTCTGTCTCTCTGTGTGTCTCTGTCTTTGTCTCTCTGTGTGTCTCTGTCTCTCGGTGTGTCTGAGCCAGTGTGTCTCTGTCTGTCTCTCTGTGTGTCTCTGTCTCACTGTGTGTCGCTGTGTCTGTCTCTCTGTGTGTCTCTGTGTCTCTGTCTCTGTGTGACTCTGTCTCTGTCTCTCTGTGTGTCTCTATGTCTCTCTCTGTCTCTCTGTGTGTCTCTGTCTTTGTCTCCCTGTCTTTATCTCTCTGTGTGTCTCTGTCTCTCTGTGTCTCTCTGTGTCTCTCTCTCTGTGTCTGTGTCTGTCTGTCTGTGTGTCTCTGTGTCTCTCTGTGAGTGGCTGTCTCTGTCTCTCTGTGTGCCTCTGTGTCTGTCTCTCTGTGTGCCTCTGTCTCTCTGTGTGTGTCTCTCTGTGTGTCACTGTCTCTCCGTGTGTCTCTGTGTCTGTCTCTCTGTGTGTGTCTCTGTCTGTCTCCCTCTGTGTCTCTCTGTGTTTCTCTGTCTCTCTGTGTGTCTCTCTGTCTTTCTGTGTGTCTGAGTCAGTGTGTCTCTATCTCTCTGAGTGTGTCTCTGTGTCAGTCTCTCTTTGTGCCTCTCTGTGTCTGTCTCTCTGTGTGTCTCTGTCTCTCTGTGTCTCTGTCTCTCTGTGTCGGTCTCTCTGTGTGTCTCTGTCTCTCTGTGTCTCTCTGTGTCTGTCTCTCTGTGTGTCTCTGACTCTCTGTGTGTCTCTGTCTCTCTGTGTGTCTCTGTCTCTCTGTGTGTCACTGTGTCTGTCTCTCTGTGTGTCTGAGTCAGTGTGTCTCTGTCTCTCTGTGTGTCTGAGCCAGTGTGTCTCTGTCTCTCTGTGTGGCTCTGTCTCTGTCTCTGTGTGTGTCTCTGTGTCTGTCTCTGTCTCTCTGTGTCTCTCTGTGTCTGTGTCTCTGTGTGTCTCTGTCTCTCTGTGTGTCTCTGTCTCTGTCTCTCTGTGTGTCTCTGTCTCTCTGTGTGTCTCTGTCTCTGTCTCTCTGTGTGTCTGAGCCAGTGTGTCTCTGTCTCTCTGTGTGGCTCTGTCTCTGTCTCTCTGTGTGTCTCTGTGTCTGTCTCTCTGTGTGTCTCTGTCTCTCTGTGTCTCACTGTGTCTGTGTCTCTGTGTGTCTCTGTCTCTCTGTGTGTCTCTGTCTCTCTCTGTGTCTCTGTCTCTGTCTCTCTGTGTGTTTGAGCCAGTGTGTCTCTGTCTCTCTGTGTGTCTCTGTGTCTGTCTCTCTGTGTGTCTCTGTCTCTCTGTGTCTGTGTCTCTCTGTGAGTCTCTGCGTCTCTCTGTGTGTCACTGTGTCTGTCTCCCTGTGTGTCTCTGTGCCTGTCTCTCTGTATGTCTCTATGTCTCTCTGTGTCTGTCTCTGTCTCTCTGTGGGTCTCTGTCTCTGTCTCTCTGTGTGTCTGAGCCAGTGTGTCTCTGTCTCTCTGTGTGGCTCTGTCTCTGTCTCTCTGTGTGTCTCTGTGTCTGTCTCTCTGTGTGTCTCTGTCTCTCTGTGTCTTTCTGTGTCTGTGTCTCTGTGTGTCTCTGTCTCTCTGTTTGTCTCTGTCTCTGTCTCTCTGTGTGTCTCTGTCTCTCTGTGTGTCTCTGTCTCTGTCTCTCTGTGTGTTTCAGCCAGTGTGTCTCTGTCTCTCTGTGTGTCTCTGTGTCTGTCTCTCTGTGTGTCTCTGTCTCTCTGTGTCTGTGTCTCTCTGTGAGTCTCTGTGTCTCTCTGTGTGTCACTGTGTCTGTCTCCCTGTGTGTCTCTGTGCCTGTCTCTCTGTATGTCTCTATGTCTCTCTGTGTCTGTCTCTCTGTGTCTCTGTGTCTGTCTCTCGGTGTGTCACTGTGTCTGTCTCTCTGTGTGTCTCTGTCTCTCTGTGTGTCTGAGCCAGTGTGTCTCTGTCTGTCTCTCTGTGTGTCTCTGTGTCTGTCTCTCTGTGTGTCTCTGTGTCTATCTCTGTCTCTCTGTGTGTCTCTGTCTTTGTCTCTCTGTGTGTCTCTGTCTCTCTGTGTCTGTGTCTGTCTGTCTGTGTGTCTCTGTGTCTCTCTGTGAGTGTCTGTCTCTGTCTCTCTGTGTGCCTCTGTGTCTGTCTCTCTGTGTGTCTCTGTCTCTCTGTGTCTCTGTCTCTCTGTGTCTCCCTGTGTCTGTCTCTGTGTGTGTCTCTGTCTCTCTGTGTCTGTCTCTCTGTGTGTCTCTGTCTCTCTGTGTGGCTCTGTCTCTGTCTCTCTGTGTGTCTCTGTCTCTCTGTGTGTCTCTGTCTCTGTGTGTGTTTGAGCCACTGTGTCTCTGTCTCTCTGTGTGGCTCTGTCTCTGTCTTTCTGTGTGTCACTGTGTCTGTCTCTCTGTGTGTCTGAGTCAGTGTGTCTCTGTCTCTCTGTGTGTCTGAGCCAGTGTGTCTCTGTCTCTCTGTGTGTCTCTGTGTCTGTCTCTCTGTGTGTCTCTGTCTCTCTGTGTCTCTCTGTGTCTGTGTCTCTGTGTGTCTCTGTCTCTCTGTGTGTCTCTGTCTCTCTGTGTGTCTGTCTCTCTGTGTGTCTCTGTGTCTGTCTCTGTGTGTGTGTCTGTCTCTCTGTGTGTCTCTGTGTCTCTCTGTGTGTCTCTGTCTCTCTGTGTGTCTCTGTCTGTGTGTCGCTGTGTCTGTCTCTCTGTGTGTCTCTGTGTCTCTCTGTGTGTCTCTGTGTCTGTCTCTCTGTGAATCATAGAATCCCTACGGTGCAGAAGGAGGCCATTCGGCCCATCAAATCTGCACCGGCCCTTGGAAAGAGCACCTACCCAAGCCCACACCTCCACCCTATCCCCATAACCCAGTAACCCCACCTAACCTTCACTGAGAGCAATTGATCACGGCCCATCCGCCTACCCTGCACATTTTATGGGGGAAATCGGAGAACTCGGAGGAAACCCACGCAGACACGGGGAGAATGTGCAAACTCCACACAGACAGTCATCCGAGGCGGGAATTGAACCCGGGCCCCTGGAGCTGTGAGGCAGCAGTGCTAACCACTGTGTCACCCGCCGCCCGGTATGTCCCTCTGTGTGCATACCCACATGTCTCTGTGTCTCTATGTCTGCCTCTCTCTGTGTCTCTATGTGCCTATCCACATGTCTCTGTGTCTGTGTGTGTGTGTACCCACGTGTCTCTCTGTGTCTGTCTCTGTGTGTGTGTACCCATGTGTCTCTCTGTGTCTCTGTATATGTGTACCCACGTGTCTCTGTGTCTCTGTCTGTCTGTGTGTGTGTACCCACGTGTCTCTCTGTGTCTGTCTGTCTCTCTGTGTGTACCCATGTGTCTCTGTGTCTGTCTGTGTGTGTACCCATGTGTCTCTATGTTTGTCTCTGTGTGTGTGTGTGTGTGTGTACCCACATGTCTCCTTGTCTCTATGTCTGTCTGTGTGTGTGTACCCACATGTGTCTCTGTATGTGTGTACCCATGTGTCTCTGTGTCTCTATGTCTGTGTGTACCCACGTGTCTCTATGTCTCTATGTCTGTCTCTCTGTGTGTGTGTACCCACATGTCTCTGTGTCTGTCTGTGTGTGTGTGTGTGTACCCATGTGTCTCTCTGTGTCTCTGTGTGTGTGTACCCACGTGTCTCTATGTCTCTATGTCTGTCTCTCTGTGTGTACTGATGCACCGTCAATTACCACAAAGACGAGAATGGTGAAACAATCGAGACTTTATTGAACAAGATGTTGTGCCTCCTGTAGCTGGACCCAGAATGGCTGCAGCACGGCGAGCACACACATTTATACCCCGCCTACTGGGCGGGGCCAGCATACAGGTAGTATGCAGGCAGTGCCATAATACATATAATATACCACTAGTCGTGACTACCACATGTACTCACATGTCTCTATGTCTGTCTCTCTGTGTCTCTGTGTGCGTATCCATATGTCTCTATGTCTGTCTGTATTTTTGTCTCTCAGTGTGGGTAACCATAATGTCTCTCTCTCTCTTGTGTCTTTCTGTCTGTGTGCATGAATATCCATGTCTGTGTGCATGTCTCTATCCCAGTTGCATGTATGTTTGTGATTAGTGTGTGAGGGTGAGTGTGTGTCAGAGTGAGTTTGGGGGTTGGTGTGTGTTTTCAGGGTGGTGTGAGTGAGAGAGTCAGTGTGTTTGAAGGTGTGTGTGTGAGTTTGTGAAGGGGAATTTGGGTGTGTGTGTAGCTGTGGGGACTGTGGAGAGGACGAAAGGTTGCAGTTGTAGAGCGCTGATGCAGAGCTTTTGGTGAGGGGGAGGGGCGTAGCAGGAAGCAGTGAGGGAGTGCTCGCATTCTGCTGTGTGTGTAATGGAAAATCCCCTCTGGGTGGGATGTTAGCAGCAGTATATCGGGTTACACAGTCTGATTACAGTCAGCCTCCAACACTCCCAGCTCTTTGTCAAACCTCTGGAACGAGCTTGTTTTTCATCAGGAAGGAGAACATTAACGATGCTCCCTCCTAACCCACATTTGAAAGATTATGATAAAAAAGTAACATTTAATATTGTACAGTGGCCAAAAACGGTTGCAATGTCATCTCGGTCAGTGTGATTCTGATAGGAAGCTGGGGCCTGACAGGACGCTCACACAGGAGACACAATTTTTTTTTTCTTGACTATTGGAGTTAACTGATTTCTGTTAACTTGCAACATTATCCAAATTGCTTTCTCTCATTAGGCTAGTTTCTATCTTTTTTCCATTTAGTTTCCTGCCCTCATCTAATGCTCTCACTGGGGTACAGCGTCCCCCTCCTCTCCTGAAGGTGCTGACTCTCACTGGGGTACAGCGTCCCCCTCCTCTCCTGAAGGTGCTGACTCTCACTGGGGTACAGACCCCCTCCTCTCCTGAAGGTGCTGACTCTCGCTGGGGTACAGGGTCCCCCTCCTCTCCTGAAGGTGCTGACTCTCGCTGGGGTACAGACTCCCCCTCCTCTCCTGAAGGTGCTGACTCTCACTGGGGTACGGGGTCCCCCTCCTCGCCTGAAGGTGCTGACTCTCACTGGGGTACAGGGTCCCCCTCCTCTCCTGAAGGTGCTGACTCTCACTGGGGTACTGGGTCCCCTCCTCTCCTGAAGGTGCTGACTCTCACTGGTGTACAGACTCCCCCTCCTCTCCTGAAGGTGCTGACTCTCACTGGGGTACAGACTCCCCCTCCTCTCCTGAAGGTGCTGACTCTCACTGGTGTACAGACTCCCCCTCCTCTGCTTAAGGTGCTGACCCTCACTGGGGTACAACTTGCCTTCTCCCCTGAAGGTGCTGACCCTCACTGGGGTACAACTTGCCTCCTCTCCTGGAGGTGCTGACTCTCACTGGGGTACAGACCCCCTCCTCTCCTGAAGGTGCTGACTCTCACTGGGGTACAACTTGCCTCCTCTCCTGAAGGTGCTGACTCTCACTGGGGTACAGGGTCCCCAACCTCTCCTGAAGGTGCTGACTCTCACTGGGGTACAGCGTCCCCCTCCTCTCCTGAAGGTGCTGACTCTCACTGGTGTACAGACTCCCCCTCCTCTCCTGAAGGTGCTGACTCTCACTGGGGTACAGACTCCCCCTCCTCTCCTGAAGGTGCTGACTCTCACTGGTGTACAGACTCCCCCTCCTCTGCTTAAGGTGCTGACCCTCACTGGGGTACAACTTGCCTTCTCCCCTGAAGGTGCTGACCCTCACTGGGGTACAACTTGCCTCCTCTTCTGAAGGTGCTGACTCTCACTGGGGCACAGACCCCCTCCTCTCCTGAAGGTGCTGACTCTCACTGGGGCACAGACCCCCTCCGCTCCTGAAGATGCTGACTCTCACTGGGGTACAGTCCCCCTCCTCTCCTGAAGGTGCTGACTCTCACTGGGGTACAGGGTCCTCCTCCTCTCCTGAAGGTGCTGGCTCTCACTGCGGCACAGACCGCCTCCTCTCCTGAAGGTGCTGACTCTCACTGGGGTACAGGGTCCCCCTCCTCTCCTGAAGGTGCTGACTCTCACTGGGGTACAGAGTCCCACTTCTCTCCTGAAGGTGCTGACTCTCACTGGGGTACAGGGTCCCCCTCCTCTCCTGAAGGTGCTGACTATCACTGGGGTACAGTCCCCCTCCTCTCCTGAAGGTGCTGACTCTCACTGGGGTACAGCGTCCCCCTCCTCTCCTGAAGGTGCTGACTCTCACTGGGGTACAGAGCCCCTCCTCTCCTGAAGGTGCTGACTCTCACTGGGGTACAGGGTCCCCCTCCTCACCTGAAGATGCTGACTCTCACTGGGGTACAGAGCCCCTCCTCTCCTGAAGGTGCTGACTCTCACTGGGGTACAGGGTCCCCAACCTCTCCTGAAGGTGCTGACTCTCACTGGGGTACAGGGTCCCCCTCCTCGCCTGAAGGTGCTGACTCTCACTGGGGTACAGGGCCCCCAACCTCTCCTGTAGGTGCTGACTCTCACTGGGGTACAGGTCCCCTCCTCTCCTGAAGGTGCTGACTCTCACTGGGGTACTTGTTCCCCCTCCTCTCCTGAAGGTGCTGACTCTCACTGGGGTACAGGGTCCCCAACCTCTCCTGTAGGTGCTGACTCTCACTGGGGTACATGGTCCCTTCCTCTCCTGAAGGTGCTGACTCTCACTGGGGTACTTGTTCCCCCTCCTCTCCTGAAGGTGCTAACTCTCACTGGGGTACAGGGTCCCCCTCCTCGCCTGAAGGTGCTGACTCTCACTGGGGTACAGGGTCCCCAACCTCTCCTGAAGGTGCTGACTCTCACTGGGGTACAGGTCCCCCCTCCTCTCCTGAAGGTGCTGACTCTCACTGGGGTACAAACCCCCTCCTATCCTGAAGGTGCTGACTCTCACTGGGGTACAGGGTCCCCTCCTCTCCTGAAGGTGCTGACTCTCACTGGGGTACAGGGTCCCCTCCTATCCTGAAGGTGCTGACTCTCACTGGGGTACAGGGTCCTCTCCTCTCCTGAAGGTGCTGACTCTCACTGGGGTACAGGGTCCTCTCCTATCCTGAAGGTGCTGACTCTCACTGGGGTACAGGGTCCCCTCCTCTCCTGAAGGTGCTGACTCTCACTGGGGTACAGGGTCCCCTCCTATCCTGAAGGTGCTGACTCTCACTGGGGTACAGGGTTCCCTCCTCTCCTGAAGGTGCTGACTCTCACTGGGGTACAGGGTTCCCTCCTCTCCTGAAGGTGCTGACTCTCACTGGGGTACGGGGTCCCCTCCTCTCCTGAAGGTGCTGACTCTCACTGGGGTATGTGTCTTTTTATTCATTTATGGGACGTTGGTGTCGCTGGCTAGGTCAGCATTTATTGCCCATCCCTAATTACCCTTGTGAAGGTGGGGGTGAGCTGCCTTCTTGAACCGCTGCGGTCCATGAGGTGTAGGTACACCCACTGTGCTGTTAGGGAGGGAGCTCCAGGATTTTGCCCCAGCGACAGGGAAGGAACGGCCGATATATTTCCCAGTCAGGGCGGTGAGTGACTCGGAGGGGAATCCCCAGGTGGTGGGACTCCCAGGTATCTGCTGCCCTTGTCCTTCTAGATGGTAGAGTGGGTTTGAGAGATGTTGTTTCAGCTCGGAACCTTGGTGAGTTCCTGTATATGAACATGAGGAGCAGGAGAAAGCCCCCCCCCCCCCCCCACCTCTAGCCTGTTCCATCATTCACGGAGATCTTGGCTGATCTGATTGTAACTTCAACTCCACATCCTTGCCCACCTCACCCCTTTGTTAATCAAAAATCTATCTCCCTCTGTCTTAATATTCAAAAATCCTGCCTCCACTGCCTTTTGAAGAAGAGTATTCCAGAGACTCACCACCCCCTGAGAGAATTTTCTTTCCTAATCTCTGTCCTAAATGAACGACCCCCTTATTGTTAAACAGTGACCCCCTAGTTCTAGATTCTCCGACAAGAAGGAACATCATCTCCACATCCACCCTGTCAACACCCCTCAGGATCTTACACGTTTCAATCAAGTTGCCTCTTATTCTTCTAAACCCCAGTGGATACAAACCTAACCTTTCCTCATTAGACTAATACCGATCCAGGTATGGGTTTCGTAAACCTCTGAACTCCTCCCAACACATTTACACCTTTCCTTAAATAAAGAGGCCAATACTGTGCGCAATACTCCAGATGTGGCCTCACCAGCATCCGACAGAACTGAAACCTAACCTTCTGCGTTTCAATTCCCCTCACATTAAATGATAACATTCTATGAGCTTTCCTAATACCTTGTTGTACCCGCACACTCACCTTATGCAATTCATGCAATGGGACTCCCAGATCCCTCTGTATCTCAGAGCTCGGCAATCTCGCACCATTTAGACAATGGCCGGCAATTCTCCGCTTGGGAGACTCTCCCGCCGGAGCGGAATCACCACTGATTGTGCAAATCAGAGCGACTCACTCTCCTTTGCTGTGCAAATCTATGAATGGCAGGGATGGTGAGGGATCGCGTTGCGAATCCCGCTAACGGGCCACCATTTTGAGCAGGTGGCCCAATAGCAAGGTCCAGCGGTTGGGCCCCTTCCCCCGCAAAGCAATTGTCCCCCCACCACGTGATTCTCTGGGTCACCCCCCCCCCCAAAGTACGAAGGGTGGTGCCCCAACCCTCCACCGAGCGTCCACCTGGAACCCCCATAAGAGTGACCCCCCACCAGAGACCCCCCATGAGAGAGCCCTCCACCAGAGACCACCCATAGGAGAGACCCTCACCGGAGACCCCCATGAGAGCGCCCTGCCTGGTAGCCCCCCATTTCAGAGACCCCTGTCTGGATGCTTGAGAGCAGTCCAGATAGAGACAGTGAAAAACAAATCGCTGCTTTAAAACTCACCTGCGCAATATACCTGCTCGCGTAGTCAGGGAAAGCAGCACCTGTAACTTCACAGAAAAGGAAAGGTACATCAGCTGGGCTTAAACATTCTCAGATCTGTGATCTGTAAGGCTTTCATTCATATCAATGTGAAATTAATTTGACTAAGCTGTGACTGACAACTTGTACTCATTCAGCTGTCTGGATTGTTTAATTTCATTTCCCTTCATGCTTGAATGGATTTCAAGTAGCCAGCTTTGAACCTAACCACAATGTTTATAAACATCTAGCTATGATTGACAGCTCTTGGACCACATCAAAGGCAGTTAAGTGCTTTCTGCAGAGAAAAAGAGGAAATGAGAGCACTTGGCTGTCCTTTGACTGACGCTGGATTCTCCACCGCATTGGGAACTCTGCTACCTGAGACGAGAGGGGAGAACCCAGCCCAATCTCCGTATTTTTTATTCTTATGCAAAAATGGACAACCTCAAATTTTCCCACATTATACTCCATTTACCAGATCTTTGCCCACTCACGTAACCTATCTATATCCTTTTGTAGCCTCCTTCTGTCCTTGTCACAACATCCAGTGCATCTTGTAGATGGTACACATGGCTGCCAATGCACATTGTAGTGGAGGGAGTGAATGTTTGTGGAAGGGGAGCAATGAAGCGGGGCTGCTTTGTCCTGGATGGTGTCGAGCTTCTTGAGAGTTGTTGGTGCCGCGCTCAACCAGGAAGTGGGGAGTATTCCATTACACTCCTGACTTGTGCCTTGTGAATGGTGGACAGGCTTTGGGGAATTGGGAGGTGAGTTACTCATGTAAGGGCTCTATTATTCTCTTATTTTTCCCTTCCTTTTATTTTTGCAATTACCGTTTTAATTCTGGATGATTAATGGACCTGTGACTTTAAGGCAAAGCAGCTTGGACGTGGCCTGTGCCTTTAATTCAGAGGATTCCAGCAGCAGGAGAGATCAGAGATGACTCGCTTTGATTGACTTTGCTGATGACCAATGAACTGGCTCGAAATGCAAGAAAGAAACAGACCTGAAGGTAAACCTTTGCGTTGAAGGCCCAGTTTAATAAAAACTAAGGTTCCTCTCCAGGAGAAAGCTTGCTGCACGTGAGTACTGAACAAATGACTCTGCAAGAAGACCATCACCAACTATAAACCAGCGGCTTCGATCAGCCAGCGCGTTGGGAGGAAAACGAGCTGCAAAGAACTCACCATCTGAAGCAAAGATTCTTTATGTTTGGCCTTAACCTTTATTATTTTGCCCCTTTAGACCCCTCTCTGTTTGTCGGTCTTGTGTGTGTGGGTAGAGGGTGGGAATTAATGGGTGGGGGCAGCATGGTAGCACAGTGGGCTGCACGGTAGCACAGTGGTTAGCACTGTTGCTTCACAGCACCAGGGTCCCAGGTTCGATTCCCGGTTTGGGTCACTGTCCGTGCGGAGTCTGCACGTTCTCCCCGTGTCTGCGGGGGTTTCCTCCGGATGCTCCGGTTTCCTCCCACAAGTCCCGGAAGATGTGCTTGTTAGGTGAATTGGACATTCTGAATTCTCCCTCCGTGTACCCGAACAGGCGCCGGAATGTGGCGACTAGGGGCTTTTCACAGTAACTTCATTGCAGTGTTAATGTGAGCCTACTTGTGACAATAAAGATGATTATAAATATTATAATTAGTAATAGGATAGCTTGCTTGTTATCCAGTTGAAATTACTGCATATTTCATCTTTATTTCAGTAATAAATAAACAGGAACTGTGTTTCAACTCACAAACCTGGTGACTGTAATTATTGGGCAGCCAAATTTGGGGAATTTTTATAAGAATTGAAAGGACCGAACAGTGGCGCAGTGGTTAGCCCTGCTGCCTCACGGCGCCAAAGTCCCAGGTTCGATCACGGCCCCGGGTCACTGTCCGTGCGGAGTCTGCACATTTTCCCTGTGTCTGCGTGGGCCTCACCCCCACAACCCAGGCTGGGTGGATTGGCCACGCTAAATTGCCCCTTAATTGGAAATAACGAATTGGATACTCTAAATTGAAAAGAAAAAAAATGATTGATTAATTGACTTGTGCTGAGATTCTGGGGTTGGTGGGCCTGGAATTGACTTCACACTAGCCCAGGGGGCCCTAACAGTAGCCACAGCATTTCTAGGCGGGATTCTCCATCCCATCCGGCGATCATCAGTGAACATCCCCACATCCCACCTCACGATGGAGGGAAGATCATTTATGTCTCCAACCCGTAAGAGTTTCCCCCTGATTCCCACTGGCTCCAGTTTAGCTCGGGCTCCTTGTTGCCACACTCGGTCAAATGCTGCCTGGATGTCGAGGGCGGTCACTCTCACCTCACCTCTGGAATTCAGCTCTTTGTCCATGTTTGAACCAAGGCTGCAATGAGGTCAGGAGCTGAGTGACCCTGGCGGAACCCGAACTGAATGTCAGTTATTGCGAAGTAAGTGCTGCCTGGTACCCCCACTGATGGCCCCTTACCAGGACCTGTATCCATTCTGACCTCGGGTCACTGTCTGTGTGGAGTGCGCACATTCTCCCTGTGTCTGCGTGAGTTTCCTCCGGGTGCTCCGGTTTCCTCAAACAGTCCAATAGAGATGCAGGTTAGGTGGCCGTGATTAATTGCCTCTTAGTGTCCAACAGGTTAGGTGGGGTTGTGGGGATAGGGCGGGAGTGTGGGTCGACCTGGGTGGTTTGCTCCTTCGGAGGGTCGGTGCAGACTTGATGGATGAACGGCCTCCTTCTGGCACTAGGGATTCTCTATGCTCACTTTATTGATAGGCGGTAATTGGCTGGGTTGGATTTGATTTGTTTCTTGTGTACTGGATATATCTGAGCAATTTTCCACATTGCCGGGTAGATGCCAGTGTTGTAGCTGCACTGAACAGCTTGGCTAGGGGTGCGGCAAGTTCTGGAGCAGAAGTCTTCAGTACTATTGCCGGGATATTGTCAGGGCCCATAGCCTTTGCAGCATCCAGGGCCTTCAGCCGTTTCTTGATATCACCTGGAGTGAATCGTATTGGATGAAGACGGACATCTGTGATGCTGGGACCTCCGGAGGAGACCGAGACGGATCTTCCACTCGGCACTTCTGGCTGAAGATTGTTGCGAATGCCTCAGCCTCGTCTTTAGCACAGATGTGCTGGGCTCCTCCATCATTGAGGATGGGGATATTTGTGGAGCTTCCTCCTCCAGTGAGTTGTTTAATTGTCCACCACCATTCACAGCTGGATGTGGCAGGACCGCAGAGCTTTTTTCATTTCTATGGGATGCGGACGTTGCCGGCTCGGCCAGCATTCGTTGCCCATCCCTAATTGCCCTTTGGAATTTGGTGGTGAAGGGTGACACGGTAGCGCAGTGGTTAGCACTGCTGCCTCACGGTGCTGAGGACCCGGGTTCAAATCCCGGCCCTGGGTCACTGTCCGTGTGGAGTTTGCACATTCTCCCCGTGTCTGCGTGGGTCAGACCCCCACAACCCAAAGATGTGCAGGGTAGGTGGATTGGTCACGCTAAATTGCCCCTTAATTGGAAAAAAAATAATTGGGTATTTTAAAAAATGAATTTTGTGGTGAGCAGTTTCATGAGACTCTGCAGTCCATGAGGTGTAGGTACACCCACTGTGCTGTTAGGGAGGGAGTTCCAGGATTTAGACCCGGCGACAGTGAAGGAACGGCCGATATATTTCCAAGTCAGGGAAGTGAGTGACTCGGAGGGGAGCCTCCAGGTGGTGGGGTTCCCAGGTATCTGCTGCCTTTGTCCTTCTAGATGGTAGAGGTTGTGGGTTTGGAAGATGCTGCCTCAGGTGAGTTCCTGCAGTGCATCTTGTAGATGGTACACATGGCTGCCACTGTTCATCGGTGGTGGAGGGAGTGAATGTTTGTGGAAGGGGAGCAATCAAGCGGGACTGCTTTGTCCTGGATGGTGTTGAGCTTCTCGAGCGTTGTTGGAGCTGCGCTCACCCAGGCAAGTGGAGAGTATTCCATCACACTCCTGACTTGTGCCTTGTAGATGGTGGGCAGGCTTTGGGGAGTCAGGAGGTGAGTTACTCCCCGCAGGATTCCCAGCCTCTGACCTGCTCCTGTAGCCACAGTATTAATGTGTCTGGGTCCAGTTCAGTTTCTGGTCAATGGTAACCCCCAGGATGTTGATTGTGGGGGATTCAGCGACGGTAATGCCATTGAATGTCAAGCAGGAATGGTGTTATGCTCTCTTGTAGGAGATGGGCATTGCCGGGCACTTGTGTGGCGTGAATGTAACTTGCCACTTGTCAGCCCGAGCCTGGATATTGTCCGGGTCTTGCTGCATTTGGACAGGGACTGCTTCATTATCTGAGGAGTAGTGAATGGTGCTGAACATTGTGCAGACATCCGCAAACATCCCCACTTCTGACCTTATAAGGGGGGGAAGGTCATTAATGAAGCAGCTGAAGATGGTTGGTTCGAGGACATTACCCTGAGGAACTCCTGCAGTGATGTCCTGGAGCTGAGATGATTGACCTCCAACCACCACAACCATCTTCCTTTGTGCCGGGTATGACTCCAACCAGCTGAGAGTTTCCCCCTGATTCCCATTGACTCCAGTTTAGCGCGGGGCTCCTTGATGCCACACTCGGTCAAATGCTGCCTGGATGTCGAGGGCGGTCACTCTCACCTCACCTCTGGAATTCAGCTCTCTGTCCAGCTTAGATCCATTAGTTGTAGGATCGCTTAGCTCCGTCTTGCTGCTTAAACGGAAAGTAGTCCTGCGTTGTAGCTTCACCAGGTTGATACAGGTCACGGAGATAGGTTTCAACCAGTGTCTTAAAGGTGGAAAGCGAGGTGAAGAGGATTATGGAGGGCATTTCAGAGCTTGGGGCCCAGTCAGCTGAAGGCACGGCTGTCAACAGGGTAATGATTAAAATCAAGGAGACTCCAGAGGCCAGAATGTTTAAAATCCAGATGTTTTTTCTTTGTAAAATTCTCCGATTGGAAAATCACAGAAAATTTCAGAGGGTTGTGTGGCTAGTGGAGGTTAACGAGGTGTTAAAAATGTAAGGCCACAGAGGGATTTGATCTTGAGAATGAGGATTTTTCAGTTGAGATGTTGCTGGGCTGGGAACCAGTGGAGGTGACTGAGCACAGGAAGTATATGTTCCAGAATCCACAGCCTTTTAAGGGAGAGTGGGTTTGTTCTTCCTAATCCCTTCCTCCCTGTGTTGAAATCGAACTCTCTGAACTATCTCCTGCTCAAACCCGTTCTTACCCAGGTGGTAACCCTCCCTCCCTAAGCTCCCTTTCTCCAAGGGCAGGATTGAAAAACTCAACTTTGACGTTCCCTGCTCTTCCCTGTCTCAATTTACCTCATCTTCGATTCCAACCTCTCCAGCCTTCTGCTCTCACAACTGGGTTTCCTAAGTGAAAATAGCACAATTCCTTTTCAATTGTTCTCAGGTGGTGGGTATCGCAGGGGTGACTGCCATTTATTATCTCGTCGTAATCACCGTGAGGACGTGGCGTGAGCTGCCTTCTTGAAGCTCTGATAGTGGGTTTGATACAAACCGAGTGAGCAGGTCAGAATGGACTGGAGTCACCTCTTGACCTGAGATTGGGTGACGATGGTAGGTTTCCTTCTATCAAAGGTATGGAGGTTAGGTGGGGTCGCGGGGATAGGGCGGGGGATTGGCCTCAGGTAGGGGGCTCTTTCAGAGGGTCAGTGCAGACTCGATGGGCCGAATGGCCTCCTTCTGCACGGTAGGGATTCTGTGATTCTATGATTCTATGATTTTGGATTGTTCGACAGCTGTCAGTGTGATTCCAGGCAGGCCACTCCCCTGGGAGGAGCCCCGAGCACAGGAATAAACCCAAGCTGAGGACACTCAGGATGAATCCCATTCAGCCCAGTTGGGTCATGGTCAGCAGGTTTACCCTCACATTCATTCACACAAGCGCCTGAAATAATATTGGCAAATTAAAATGTCTTCTTTCTTGTGAAAAGCGATGAGAAATGCCATCCAACAATCTCCCCTGTCCTTTCCTGAATGTTTAGGGTTCATATTCACCCACATCTCACCCCCGGTGACCATGACTTCGCCCGCGAGCCTGTGCAATCAGCAGCTCTTGGACTATTTGGCCATGGGAGGCACCACAGCTCAGTTTGATCTCTGGTTGATGTCCTCATAGGGATAGTGGAATGGAAAGCCAGGTTGACTTACAACCCCCCCCCCCCACCAATCTCCCCCTCCCCCGCCTGCCCCGACCCTCCGAAGCAGTTTGTGAAGCCATCAAAACACTTTGTCACCCCTTTATCAATTCCTCCCGAACCCATGTCTCCCGCGTAAGAACAATCCCAAATTCTCTGCGTAAAGAAATTCACTTTGTTTTCTCTTCGAGCAGGTTTAAAATAATCCTCCTAACACTGAAAATTTAGGGGGTAATTTTTATCGAATCCAAAGCACAGAAGGATGCCATTCTGGCCATCGTACTGGTGCCAGCTCTTTGAACAAGCTATCCCATCTGTCCCACTCTCCCGCCCTTTCCCCCCATTGAATGCAAATTTTAAATTGAACCACGTGAGTCAGTGGGCCTCGGATAAAATCCAGACTCTGATTGATCCAGGTTCCCACCCGAATGCGTCGTTCCTCCCTCCAGAGGTTTTAGCTCAAGATAAAGGCGGTTTTCCCGGCCCTCTGTCAGTCTCCTGCACGGCAAGTGGGAATTGTCCCCTCTTCTCTATCGGAGAGTGAGCGCGTCTACAGAAGCCTGGGTCACCCTGACCCAAACGCGGTCCAATCTTTGCTCTGTTTTATTTTCCACTTGCATCTCTGTGTCCAAAAATAATACTGACCGATTCGGCGTTTGAAAAGTGCTCCCACTCTAAGTGGCAGCAGGCAGCGTGTAACATTCTAAATTGTTCTTCATCGCAAATAACTTCCTCTCCTTCCAGTCTCTGAAGGTGCCAACTTGTTGTGGGGTTTAAAACCCCAGGGTCACCAGTCCACCATCACTAACCTGGCCCAAGATAGCCGTCTTCATGCACAATCTTACAGAATGAAATGAAAATCGCTTATTGTCACAAGTAGGCTTCAAATGAAGTTACTGTGAAAAGCCCCTAGTCACCACATTCCGGCGCCTGTTCGGGGAGGCTGTTACGGGAATTGAACCGTGCTGCTGGCCTGCCTTGGTCTGCTTTCAAAGCCAGCGATTTAGCCCTGTGCTAAACAGCACGGTCAATACAAATGTGTATTGACTATTTCACCACTGGTGCAGCACATCTCATCTTATCTCCCAGAGTTTCCAGTATTTTTGGTTCCAACTCCCTTCTCAGCTTTGCCCATCCTATCTCAATGATGGTCGCCTGTACATCCTATCCACACGCCCAGCGCCCCCAGGCCAATGCTACGTTGCCACTTTTCCCACTCGAGGGTGACAACATTTCTTCCTTCCCAGTTATTTTTGCCTCTCCGACAAGACCTCGGTTTCTTTTTGTATATTCAATGGACGTGCGTGTCACTGGCTAGGCCAGCATTTATTACCTATCCATCGTTGCCCTTGCCACAGTGGGGGTGAGCTGCCTTCTTGAACCGCTGCAGTCCACATGGTGTAGGTACACCCACTGTGCTGATAGGGAGGGAGTTCCAGGATTTTGCCCCAGCGACAGTGAAGGAACAGCTGATACATTTCCATGTCACGATGGTATGTGGCTTGGAGGGGAAGCTCCAGGTGGTGGTGTCCCCAGGTATCTGCTGCCCTTGTCCTTCTAGATAGTAGTAAGGAACCTTGGTCAGTTCCTTGTCGATGGTACACACGGCTGCTGCTCGCCAGTGGTGGAGGGAGGGCGGCCAATCATACGCGGCTGTTTTGTCCTGGATGGCGTCGAGCTTCTTGAGAGTTTTTGGAGCTACACGCATTTAATCAAGGGAAGAATATTTCATCAGACTCCTGACTTGTGCCTTGTAGATGGTGGACAGGCTTTGGAGAGTCAGGAAGTGAGTTACTCACCGTAGGATTCCCAGCCTCTGACCTGCTCTGGTAACCACAGTATTAATGTGGCTGGGTCCAGTTCAGTTTCAGATCAATGGTAACTCCCAGGATGTTGTTAATGGGGGAATTCAATGATGGCAATGCTATTGAATGTCAAGGGCAATGATCTCTTTTATTGGAGATGGTTGGCTCTTATGTGGTGTGAATGTAACTTGCCACTTGTCAGCCCAAGCCTGGATATTGTCCAGGTCTTGCTGCATTTGGACAGGGACCGCTTCATTATCTGAGGAGTGGTGAATGGTGCTGAACATTGTGCAGTCATCCGCAAACATCCCCACTTCTGACCTCTTGATGGAAGGAAGATCATTGATGAAGCAGCTGAAGATGGTTGGGTCGAGGACACTACCCTGAGGAACTCCTGCAGTGATGACCTGGAGCTGAGATGATTGACCTCCAAACACCACAACCATCTTCCTTTGTGCCGGGTATGAGGTATGACTCCAACCAGCGGAGAGTTTCCCCCCCGATTCCCATCGACTCCAGTTTAGCTCGGGCTCCTTGATGCCAAACTCGGTCAAATGCTGCCTTGATGTCGAGGGCGGTCACTCTCACCTCACCTCTGGGAGTTCAGCTCTTTTGTCCATGTTTGAACCAAGGCTGTAACGAGGTCAGGAGCTGAGTGACCCTGGCGGAAGCCAAACTGAGCGTCCGTGAGCAGGTTAGTGCTGAGTAAGTGCCGCTTGATAGCGCTGTTAATGACTCCTTCCATCACTTTGCTGATGATGGAGAGGACACCGATGGGGTGGAAATTGGCCGGGTTGGATTTGTCCTGCTTTTTGTCCACTGGACTCACCCGGGCAATTTTCCACATTGCCGGGTAGATGGTGATGTTGTAGCTGGAACAGTTTGACCGGTGGGGCAGGACATACCCAGGGATGGTGATGGTGGTGTCTGGGACATCACCTGTAAGGTATGATTCTGTGAGTGTGACTATGGCAGGTTTGACCAGTCTGTGAGGCAGCTCCCCCAACTCTGGCACAAGCCCCCAGGTGTTAGGAGGACTTGGCAGGGTTGGCAGGGCTGGGTCTGCCGTTGTCATTTCCAGTGCCCAGGTCAATGCCAGCTGGTCCGTCCGGTTTCAATCCTTTGTAATGCCTTTCTAGTGGTTAGATACAACTAACCTGTTTGCTAGGCCATTGCAGAGGGCACCCAAATTGCTGTGGGTTTGGAGTCACATGTAGGCCAGACCAGGTAAGGACAACATCTGCAACGGACATCTTTTTACAACAATTAGCAATGGTTTCATGGTCATTGTTAGACTTTAATTACAATTTTTTTATTGAATTCAAAATCCACCCCCTACCATGGTGGGATTCGAACCGGGGTCCCCAGAGCATTACCCTGGGTCTCTGGATTCCGAATCCAGTGACAACCACCATGCCACTGGCTCTGAATCACCTGAATTCTACAGTCCCAGCTACAAGTACAGCAGAAGCTCTTCACGAAACCGTTGTGTCTTTACAAAGGAAGAGAATAGAATGGAGTGAGAGAGGAGGTAACTGCTGCACTCGGGGAATTTACAATTGATAAGGAGGAGGTGTTAGAAAGGCTATCGATACATAAAATTGATCAGGTACGAGGTTCAGGTGAGATGCATCTGAGGATACTGAGGGAGGTGAGAGTGCAAATTGCAGAGGCACTGGTGATAATCTTCCAGTCTTCCTTAGACATGCGATGCCAGCGGACTGGAGAATTGTGAATGTTACACCCTCGATCGGAAAGGGCTGCAAGGATAATGCCGGCGGCTACAGACCAGTCAGTTTGACTTCAATGGGAGGGAAACTTATGGAAACAGTGGGCGGGAATCCCCCCCCCCCCTCCCCCGGCCGGGTGGGAGAATCGCTGGGGCACCGTGCGGATAGCGCCACGCCACCCCGACACCCGCACGCGATTCTCCCCCCCCCCCGAAACCAGCGCCGCGCGAATCGCGCCGTGCCGCTCGGAGAATCGGTGCAAATGGCGAACGGTTTTTCTCCGGCTCGGATGGGCCGAGCGGCCGCGTGTAATCGGCCTGGTCCTGCCGGCGCCGCCCACACCTGGTCGCTGCGGGTTGGTACTCGTCGCGAATGCTTGGGGGGGGGGCGGCCTGTGAGGGTTGGGGGGGTCTCCGTTCCCAGGGGGGGGGCCTCCGATGGGGTCTGGCCCGCGATCAAGGCTCACCGATCGGCGGGCCGGCCTCTCCCCCCCCGGGCCTACCTCCTTTCGCAGCCAGCGCCAGTACCCCGGCGGCATGTTGGTGAGGGGCCGGAGCGCTCCGCGAGGTTACCGCGCATGCGCTAGTTGGCGCCGGCCGACCTGCGCATGCGCGGGACCCAAGGCGCCGTGCCTTTTATGCGGCGCCCCCATAAATCGCGCGATGCCCCTGCTAGCCCCACGGTGGGGGGAGAATAGGGGTCTGGGAACGGGCGCTGACCCTGGAGTAAAACACTCCGGTTTTTACTCTGGCGTCGGCACTTAGACTCCCGTTGTGAGAATCCCGCCCAGTAGTTCTAGACAAAACCAATCGTCACTTAGACAATTGCAGGATCATGAATATAAACCGGCACGGATTAATTGAGGGAAAATCAATGTTAAATAACTTGCTGGAGTTTTTGAGGAGTTAACAGAGAAGGTCGATAAGGGCAATGTAGTTCTTGTGATGTATGTGGGTTTTAAAAAGGTATTTGATGCAGTGCCACACAACAGACTTGTGAGCAGAATTCTAGCTCATGGAATAAAAGGGAGAGAAGGCACTTGGATAAGAGATTGGCTGAGTGACGGGAAACATTATTCAGATTGGAGGAAGGTTTGTAGTGCAGCTCCCCCGCGGGGGGTCAGTGTTGAAACCCATGTTCTTCCTGATTTCGATGTTAATGACCTGGAGTGTGGTGCGCAGGGCAGCAGTATTTCAAACTTTGCAGATGATACAAAGATTGGAAACATCAACTATGACGAGAATAGCCTTGAGCTTTGAAAGCACGTAGACATATTGCTGGATTGGGCAGACAAGTGGCAGATGAAGTTCAATTCAGCGAAATGTGAGGTGGTTAAATTTGGCAGGAAGAACATGGAGAGAGTATAAAATACAGGAGAAAATCTAAAGGAGGTGCAGGAACAATGGGACCTCGGTGTACGTAACCGATTGAAGATAGCAGGGCAAGTGAGAGAGTGGTTCATAAAACGTACAGTACCTTGTGCTCCATGCCCTAAAGTCTAAAGTAAGCAGCTCATGTTGAATTTGTAGAAGACACTAGTTAGGCCTCATCTGGAGACTGTGTCCAGTTCTGGACACCATACTTAAGGAAGGATGTGAAAGCACTTAACCTACTCTGCTTGGAGCAGGACAATCCCAGGATGCCTACAGAACCTCTCTGTATAATAAAGGAAATTAGCGCGGGCGAGAAAAATGTGATGTGCATATACACAACTGTTTATAAATATGGGAAATGCCAGTAAAAAGATTTTTTTTAAAAAGAAGGGTGTTAGCTATGTGGAGAGGCTGAATAGACTCCAACTGTTTTCATTAGAACGATGGAGGCTGAGGTATGACCTGATCGAGGTCTACAAGATTGGTATTTTTTTAAGGGTCAATTATCGTGGCCAATCCACCTACCTTGCATTTCTTTTAGGTTGTGGGGATGAAACCCACGCAGACACGGGGAGAATGTGCAAACTCCACACGGACAGTGACCCAGAGCCGGGATCGATCCTGGGACCTCGGCGCCGTGAGGCTGCAGTGCTAACCACTGAGCCACTGTGCTGCCCTGGAGGTCTACAAGATTATGAGGGGCATGGATAGAGTGGATGGGCAGGCACTCTTTCCCAGGGTGGAGGGGTCAGTCACCAGGGGGCATAGGTTTAAGGTCCGTGGGGCAAAGTTGAGAGGAGATGTGCGAGGCAGGGTTTTGGATTGGATTGGATTGGATTTGTTTATTGTCACGTGTACCGAGGTACAGTGAAAAGTATTTTTCTGCGAGCAGCTCAACAGATCATTAAGTACATGAGAAGAAAAGGGAATAAAAGAAAATACATAATAGGGCAACACAACATACACAATGTAACTACATAAGCACTGGCATCGGATGAAGCATACAGGGTGTAGTGTTAATGAGGTCAGTCCATAAGAGGGGCGTTTAGGGGTCTGGTAACAGCGGGGAAGAAGCTGTTTTTGAGTCTGTTCGTGCGTGTTCTCAGACTTTTGTACCTCCTGCCCGATGGAAGAAGTTGGAAGAGTGAGTAAGCCGGGTGGGAGGGATCTTTGATTATGCTGCCCGCTTTCCCCAGGCAGCGGGAGGTGTAGATGGAGTCAATGGATGGGAGGCAGGTTCGTGTGATGGACTGGGCGGTGTTCACGACCCTCTGAAGTTTCTTACGGTCCTGGGCCGAGCAGTTGCCATACCAGGCTGTGATGCAGCCCGATAGGACACAGAGGGTGGTGAGTGCCTGGAACGCGTTGCCAGGGGAGGTTGTGGGAGCAGATACATTAACGGCGTTCAAAAGGAATCTCGGCAAATACATGGATAGGATGGGTATAGAGGGATACGGCACAAGGAAGTGCTGGGGGTTTTGGCCAAGGGTGGTATCATGACCGGTACAGGCTTGGAGGGCCGAAGGGCCTGTTCCTGTGCTGGATTGTTCTTTGTTCTTTATTCTCCAGTCTCTCCATGTTACCTGAAGTCCATCATTCCCATGGATCAATCTCCTTCCCATTCATTCCCATTGGTCACAATCCCAATGGATCAAATTGGAGGGCGGCAGAGATCCTGGAGGGTTGTGGGGCAGGAGGAGGTTATTAAGATAGGGCAATGGGATGACGGAGGAATTTGAACATGAGGATGATAATTTTAAAGTCAAGACATTGCCTGGGGGAGCTAATCCAAGCCAGTGAGCACAGAGGTGATGGGGGATGGGGTTTGGTGTGAGTTGGGCTGTGGGGTTGTAGCTGAGCCGAGTATTGAAGGAGGGGGGGGGGGGGGGGAGGAGCTGGGGAGAGCTGGAATTGTTAGTTTTGAGGCAGCAGTGTTCACTGTTAGATTGTGTTAGGGGAAGAGAAATGTAATGAGAAAGGTTTGTGGAGATGCAGTTAGTCAGTGAGCCGGGTGTGTTGTGAGCTGGGGTGGGGGGGGGGGGGGGGGGGCGGTGAGCTGTAAAGGATATGCAGCAGAAATGGAACATTGCTCACACTGGAGTCGGAGGGATAATCACTCTGCTGCTAATTGCAAGCTGGCTTCTTGATTTGTTGTAAATCTGAGTCAAACGCAGAGTAACTTGGCCCCTGACTGGTTGGTGAGAGATTTCTGTGGGACCGTATTGAGACTGTACCCACCCCAGTGTCACTCACACTGATTACTCTCCAGGGGAGTCCTGGCAAACTCCCAACAATTCAGCTTTCAGCCCAATGTGGGTCTCGGTGACTCGGAATGACTTTCTGGATTTTGTTTTAACAGGTTTTACACTGAGCTGCTGCACTCAGACACAGCCTCACCCCTTCACACAGTCCCAATGTTTGACCAGCTCCACCCGCTATTGTAACGGGTGAACTGCAGTGTGTGTGTGTGTGAGAGTGTGTGTGTGTGTGTCTGTGTGGGTGTGTGTGAGGGTGTGTGTCTGTGTGGGTGTGTGTCTGTGTGTGAGGGTATGTATGTGCGTGTGTGTGAGGGTGTGTGTGTGTCTGTGTGGGTGTGTGTGAGGGTGTGTGTCTGTGTGGGCGGGTGTCTGTGTGAGGGTATGTATGTGTGTGTGTGTGAGGGTGTGTGTGTGTGTGTCTGTGTGGGTGTGTGTGTGAGGGTATGTATGTGTGTGTCTGTGTGTGTGTGTGTCTGTGTGTGAGGGTATGTGCGTGTCTGTGTGTGTGTGAGGGTGTGTGTGTGTCTGTGTATGTGTGGGTGTGTGTGTGAGGGTATGTATGTGCGTGTCTGTGTGTGTGTGTGTGTGTGTGTGTGTGAGGGTATGTGTCTGTGTGGGTGTGTGTCTGTGTGTGAGGGTATGTATGTGCGTGTGTGTGAGGGTGTGTGTGTGTCTGTGTGGGTGTGTGTGAGGGTGTGTGTCTGTGTGGGCGGGTGTCTGTGTGAGGGTATGTATGTGTGTGTGTGTGAGGGTGTGTGTGTGTGTGTCTGTGTGGGTGTGTGTGTGAGGGTATGTATGTGTGTGTCTGTGTGTGTGTGTGTCTGTGTGTGAGGGTATGTGCGTGTCTGTGTGTGTGTGAGGGTGTGTGTGTGTGTCTGTGTATGTGTGGGTGTGTGTGTGAGGGTATGTATGTGCGTGTCTGTGTGTGTGTGTGTGTGTGTGTGTGTGAGGGTATGTGCGTGTCTGTGTGTGTGTGAGGGTGTGTGTGTGTGTCTGTATGTGTGGGTGTGTGTGTGAGGGTGTGTGTGTGAGGGTGTGTGTGAGGGTATGTATGTGCGTGTCTGTGTGTGTATGTGTCTGTGTGTGTGAGGGTGTGTATGTGCATGTCTGTGTATGTGTGGGTGTGTGTGTGTGTGAGGGTGTGTCTGTGTGTGTCTGTGTGTGAGGGTATGTATGTGCGTGTATGTGAGAGTGTGTGCGTGTGTGTCTGTGTGTGAGGGTATGTGAGGGTGTGTGTCTGTGTGCGTGTGTGTCTGTGTGAGGGTATGTGAGGGTGTGTGTGTGTGTCTGTGTATGTGTGGGTGTGTGGGTGTGTGTGTGAGGGTGTGTATGTGGGTGTCTGTGTGTGTGTGAGGGTGTGTGTGTGAGTGATGCTCGAGTGTCTGAGGTCGACTTTGGTCCAGTGTCACCGAGGCCAGATGAAGCAGTTGCGAGTTCTGATCGGGCAGCGTGTAGTCGGCCGTGCTGGGGGCCTGGGGCCCCATCCAAGATGGCGTCACCCATGGGTCGCACATGGTGGCCGGGGATGGACAAGATGGCGGCGGGGATGGACAAAATGGCGGCGCCCACCCGTCCAGCGTGGTGTCCGGGGGGCAAGATGGCCGCGCCCGTGGGTCACACGTGGCCCTAGGATAGGGGGGTGGCGGTGAGCGCTGGCCGGTCGGGGCCTGAAGGGGGGGTTGCCGCGGCGGTCCGGAGTCGCTGGAGACCGCGGCCACGGCGCGTGCCTGGCAGACCCCCACAAAGTGGCCCTTCTTGCCGCACCCTTTGCAGGTGGCGGTGCGGGCCGGGCAGCGCGGGCGGGGATGATTCGCCTGCCCGCAGAAGAAACAGCGGGGCCCGGCGGCGTTAGCGGGCCGTCTCGCCGCGCAGGCCTGCGTGGTCAGGGGGAAGGTCTGTGGAGCTGCCGCTGCGGGGTGCCACGCAGCCCAGGGGGCCGCCGCGCGGTCGGGCGCATAGGACTGTGCGTTTTGGGAGGCTACGTCCATGGACCGTGCCAGGGCCCGTGCCTCTCTAAGTCCCAGGGTGTCCTTTTCTAGGAGTCTTTGGCGGATCACTGAGGAGCTCATACCTGCTACGAAGGCATCCCTGATTAAAAGTTCCGTGTGCTCACTCTCCGAAACTTGCGGGCCGCCACAATTTCGGCCCAGCACCAGTAGCGCCCGGTAGAAATCCTCCAACGATTCCCCGGGGCTTTGCCGTCTAGTTGCAAGCAGGTGACGTGCGTAGACCTGATTTACAGGGCGGATATAATGTCCTTTTAACAGTTCGATCGTGGCATCATAGTCCTCCGCCTCCTCGATAAGGGTGTAGATCCCAGGGCTGACCCTTGAGTGCAGGAGATGCAGTTTCTGTTCTCCTGAGGGGGTGCCTCCGGCCGTCTCGAGGTAGCCTTTAAAACACGCCAGCCAGTGCTTAAATATCGCAGCCGTGTTCTCCGCGTGGGGGCTGAGTTGAAGGCACTCCGGCTTGATTCGGTGATCCATCCTTCCAGCTTAAGTCTAGTCGATTAAATTGATGCGCGATCAATTACACTCAAGACAAAGTGATTTCATAACTGGAGGCTTTAAGCGACTAGAACTTGTTCCGCAGCAGCTTCGGTACAGAAAGTGAAGGCTGCTGGGATGGCACCGGTTCTTATACTCCGCCTCTCAGGGCGGAGCTATGTATCAACAGCCAATGGTAAACTCCTAGGTTTAACCAATGGTCATCAGCCTCTTAGGTACCGCAATACCTGGTACTACCACAGTGAGTTTGTCTGTGGGTGTGTGAGTATGTGTGTGTATCTGTGGGTGTGTACGTGTGTGTCTGTGCGTGGGGGGGGGTTTGTCTGTGTGTGCGTGTGGGTGGGTGTGTCTGTGTGTGTGTGGGGGGTGGGTTTGTCTGTGTGTGTGTGGGCGGGGTTGTTTGTGTGTGTGGGTGTGTGTATGTGTGTGTGGGGGTTTTTGTCTGTGTGGGTGTGTGTATGTGTGTGGGGGGGGTTTGTCTGTGTGGGTGTGGGTATGTGTGTGTGGGGGTGGGGTGGGTTTGTCTGTCTGTGTGTGTGGGGGGGTTGTTTGTGTGTGTGTATGTGTGTGTGTGGGGGTTGTCTGTGTGTGTGTATGTGTTTGTGTGGGGGGGGTTTGGCTGTGTGTGTGGGTGTGGGGGGTGTCTGTGTGTGTGTGGGTGTGTGTATGTGTGTGTGGGGGGTGGGTTTGTCTGTGTGTGTGTGGGGGGGGGTTTGTGTGTGTGGGTGTGTGTATATTTGGGGGGGTTTGTCTGTGTGTGTGTATGTGTGTGTGGGGGGGTTGTCTGTGTGTGTGGGTGTGTGTATGTGTTTGTGTGGGGGGGGTTTGGCTGGGTGTGGGGGGGTGTTTGTCTGTGGGTGTGTGTACGTGTGTGTGGGGGGTGGGTTTGTCTGTGTGTGTGTGGGGGGGGTTTGTATGTGTGGGTGTGTGTATGTGTGTGGGGGGGTTTGTCTGTGTGTGTGTGGGGGGGTTGTCTGTGTGTGTGGGTGTGGGTGTGTGTATGTGTTTGTGTGGGGGGGGGTTTGTGTGTGGATGTGGGGGGGTTGTCTGTGGGTGTGTGTGGATGTGTGTTTGTGTGTGGGGGGGGGGTGGGGGTTTGTCTGGGTCTGTGTGGATGTGTGGGGGGGGGTGGTTTGGCTGTGGGGGGGGAGCTGTTGGTCAAACCCTTCTTGCAATGGGCCTGGTGGGATTGGCCGTCCAAAATATTGGTCACAACTATAACAGCAGCTTGTATTTATTTTTCTTTTTTAAATTTAGAGTACCCAATTAATTTTTTTCAATTAAGGGGTAATTTAGCGCGGCCAATCCACCTACCCTGCACATCTTTGGGTTGTGGGGGTGAGAATGTGCAAACTCCACACGGACAGTGACCCAGAGCCGGGATCGAACCTGGGACCTCGGCGCCGTGAGGCAGCAGTGCTAACCCACTGCGTCACCGTGCTGCCCTGGCAGCTTGTATTTATAAATAATGCCCCAAGGTGCTTCATAGGAAGCACGATACAGGGAGCCACATTGGGAGATAGGACAGGTGACAAAAGGCTTGTGGTCAGAGAGAGAGGTTTGAAGGGGGGAGAGAGCCGGACAGCTTTCGGAAGGAAGTTCCGGAGCTTACGGCCCAGGCAGCTGGTGGAGATTAAAATCAGTGGTACTGAGGCCAAAACTGGACAGGCACGGAGATAGAGATGCTGGTAGGGGTGGGGGAGATCACAGGGATAGGGAGGGTGGTAGGGGTGGGGGAGATCACAGGGATAGGGAGGGTGGTAGGGGTGAGGGAGATCACAGGGATAGGGAGGGTGGTAGAGGTGAGGGTGATCACAGAGATAGGGAGGGTGGTAGGGGCGAGGGAGATCACAGAGATAGGGAGGGTGGTGGGGCGAGGGAGATCACAGGGATAGGGAGGGTGGTAGAGGTGAGGGTGATCACAGAGATAGGGAGGGTGGTAGGGGCGAGGGTGATCACAGAGATAGGGAGGGTGGTAGGGGCGAGGGAGATCACAGAGATAGGGAGGGTGGTGGGGCGAGGGAGATCACAGGGATAGGGAGGGTGGTAGAGGTGAGGGTGATCACAGAGATAGGGAGGGTGGTAGGGGCGAGGGAGATCACAGAGATAGGGAGGGGCGAGGGTGATCACAGAGATAGGGAGGGTCGTAGGGGCGAGGGAGGTCACAGAGATAGGGAGGGTGGTGGGGGCGAGGGTGATCACAGAGATAGGGAGGATGGTAGGGGCGAGGGAGATCACAGAGATAGGAAGGGTCGTAGGGGCGAGGGTGATCACAGAGATAGGGGGGGTCGTAGGGGCGAGGGTGATCACAGAGATAGGGAGGGTCGTAGGGGCGAGGGAGGTCACAGAGATAGGGAGGGTGGTGGGGCGAGGGTGATCACAGAGATAAGGAGGGTGGTAGGGGCGAGGGAGATCACAGAGATAGGGAGGGTGGTGGGGTGAGGGAGATCACAGAGATAGGGAGGATGGTGGGGCGAGGGAGATCACAGAGATAGGGAGGGTGGTGGGGCGAGGGAGATCACAGAGATAGGGAGGGTGGTAGGGGCGAGGGAGATCACAGAGATAGGGAGGGTGGTAGGGGTGAGGGAGATCACAGAGATAGGGAGGGTGGTGGGGTGAGGGAGATCACAGAGATAGGGAGGGTGGTGGGGCGAGGGAGATCACAGAGATAGGGAGGGTGGTAGGGGCGAGGGAGATCACAGAGATAGGGAGGGTGGTGGGGCGAGGGAGATCACAGAGATAGGGAGGGTGGTAGGGGTGAGGGATGTCATTGAGATCTCAGAGGGTTGGGGGTGACACACTCCCAGAGCCCCTGAGGGCCACACTCCCAGAACCCCCTGGCAGCCACACACCCACGCCCTCGGGGCCACACCCTCAGGCCCCCCTGGCAGCCACACCCCCAGGCCCTCAGGGGCCACACCCTCAGGCCCCCCCTGGGGGCCACACTCCCAGGCCCCCATGCGCCAGCTGGAAGACGGTTCCTCCACTCACTCGACGAGCCCGTTCCAGGACGGGTGATACGGGCTGTGCGGATGTTAGTCTTCCCAAAGTGCGCAAACTCGTCACTGGTGAATAGGAACCATTGTCCGTAACTAGCGCCTCCGGAATGCCTTGGGTGCTGAAGGAGAGTCGTAGCTTCTCCATGGCCTTCGACGTGGTGGATGACGTCCAGGGCATCTACCACGAATCAAAATATGCAACCTTGGAAAGGCCCGGCAAAATCGATGCAGAGGCGCACCCAAGGCCGGCCCAGCCATTCCCATGGGGGCAGCGGCGCGACCAGCGGAAGCTTCTGATGCTCTGGCATGTGGCACACTGTTGGGCTGGTCGTTCGATCTTAGCCTCCAGGCCTGGACACCATACATAGCTACTGGTAAACATCTTCATTTCCCACCCGCCTGGATGTGCAGGTCCTGGAGAAGGTCCTGTCTGCCCTGGCTCGGGACCACGATGTGAGTCCCACCCCCACAGGAGGATTCCGCCTTCCACAGACCGCCCCTGGATCTTGGTGTCAATGGCCTGTCGTTCTTTGGGCAGTTTTTTCCACCGGCCCCCGTGCAAAACACTGTGGCGGAATTTCACCTAGACCAAGTCCTTTTGCACCCAGTCGCGTATCTGGGTGGCAGTGACCGGCACGGTGTCCACAGAGCTCACCGTTGAAATGTCCTCATCAGCCCTTGGTGGGGATGGGGGAGGGGGGTTTGGCAATGGGAGTCGCCCAGCGTGTCCACATTTGTGATCACTGTGCCTGGGCGGTGCTCAATTACGTACTCGCACGCTGCTCGCAATAGGCCCAACGTTGTCCCTGGGCAGAAGCTCCTGGCGGGTTGGCCTTGCCCTCTTTAAAAATCCCGAGCAATGGCTTAAGGTCCGTCACAATGGTAAACCGAAGCCTGTACACCTACTGGTGGAATTCCTTCACCGCAAAGACGACGGCTGGACTTCTTTATTCGATTTGGGTGTAATTGCGTTCCGTGATGGTTGTGCTACTGGCCTGTCCCGTCCGTGTTCCACGCAATGGGATAACACTGCCCCGATGCCGTAAGGCGAGGTATCGCATTTCGCCAAAAGGGGCTTGCAGGGATCGTAATGGGTCAACAACCCCGATAGCGTTGGCTGCAGCTTCACCCTGGCGAAGCCCTGAGTTGCCCTCCACCCCCATTATCGATGCCTTTTCACCAATGTGTGTAGTGGGGCGAGCGTAATCGCCAGGTCAGGGTTATATTTCTTGTAGTGGTTTACGAGACCTAAGAACTCTGTAATTCTGTTGCGTTTAGGGAGTGGGGGCTTCTCTTATCGCTCGTACCTTCCCCTCACCCGGGGTGTAGGGCTTCACAATCAACTCAATATCCAAAGTATGGGACTTCCTTGGCTTGAAAAATGCACTTTCCCCTCTTGAGGAGGACGCCTGTCTTGGAAAACCCGATGGAGTACTTCCTCCAGGTTGCTCAGGAGCTCCCTTCGAAGTAGGCCGCCACACGCAGTAGCCCCCTCGCTGGAAAATTGCGCAAGTCGATGACAGTCCAAATGGCAGCCTCATTATTTTCATAGAGGCCTCTGTGAGTATTGATGGTCACGTAACTCCAGGAATCGGCAGTGTTCAGCTCCAGATGCAGATAGGCGTGACTCATATCCAACTTGGAAAAGGAATGACTCCCAGATAACTTCACGTAAAGGTCTTCTACCCTTCACAGTGGTACCTGTCCAGAGGAGAGGCCTTGTTTATGGTCAACTTATAATCTCCACACAGGCATACAATTTTGTCAGGTTTGAGTACCAGGACTACTGGCGCTGCCCAATTGGCAAAACGTACCAGCCAGGTGTTGCTCTTTTTAACCTTAGTCTATTTGCTCTGTTTACGTCACCTTTGCTCATGAGTCGCCAGGTATCTTTATGATACCGCCACGTGGTTCAAGTTCAGGTTATGATTAATAACACAGCACACCGCTTAGTAAGGATTAAAACAACGGTCATTTATTATATACAACAAGCAATATTAATACCCTAATACTACTTTCTATATAATAAACCTATCACTACTGGCCAATACTTAACTTAGGACGAGCCCACCAGGTCAGCGAAACGAATGGTTTGTCCAATCAAATCTGGCCCGCGGGATTCAAAAGGCTGCTACAGGTCGGTGGCTAGGTGTCTCTACCGGATAGCGATCGTTGGATTCAAACTTACTATACACGGTGGCTGGTCTTGCGAAGGTCTCGAGCAGGCGAAGATGAGAGAGAGAGAGATCTGAACTTGGACCTTCACTTTTATAGGGCCCAGGGGCTTCCCGCCTCCCGGGGCGGCCTTTGACCCTGAGTCCCAAGTGATTGGATCTGTCCCCAATCTCTGGGGTCGATGTGTCCAATGGTGAGGCGATTCCTCGATCGGGGGGGTGGTCGCTCACCTGTCTTTGTTTCGGCCACTGCAGGTGCCGACAGGTCTGGCCCGGTATTCAATTGCTAATATGTTGCAATTGTTCCCGGGGATAGCCGATTTAACTGGATGTCTGAGTAGATTAGGTGTAAACAGTCCTGAATGTAACTGCGGATACCTGGGTTGATGGGCTGTTGATAGCCCTGAGTATCGATCTGGGCTACGTTCCCCGAGCTGAATATGCAATACTGTCTGCAGCTGCCTGCTTGTGTCTTCTTGGCTGCTTTTCCCAGCAGTCTTTTGGGTTAGCCGTTTTAAACTGGGTTTTGGCCAGATTAATCGGAACGCAGCCATTTTACATGGCTACACAGGTAATACCGAGGCCTTCCAATCAGCTGAACTTGTCCAGCAATGCATAGGTTGACTGGGTGGCCTTGAGGTATTTAGGCAGGGCCTCAGGGTCCACGTATATCTTGGCCACGGCCCACTTAATCTTTCCCAGGCCCTCCTGGAAGACCTTCGGGTGCTTTCCCAAGACTCCGGTGCCCATCCGGACAATCCGTTGCCAGTCCAGCCAATCGCAGCCCAATGGTGGCCTAACGGACTGGGCTGTCCATCGGTGACTGGAGTCGTAGCTGTGCCTGCGATGGCTGGGAGGGGGGGGGGGGGGGGAGTTGCTGGCCTTGCCTCGCTGTCCTGCAATCTCAGCTGTCGAATCGGCATCCTAATTTTCTTGACAGTCTGACTGTGGCTCCCCCCGTGCCCAGCTCCATATCCAGCGGGCGACCATTTACCTGGGCAGTTATTCGAATGGGGGCAGTCCGCAGAGCGGCAGCGCAATTCCACCTTCAGCCAGCTGTTCCAGGTGGAGGGCTCTGGGTCTGGGCTGGGGTCTCCCTTCGATAGGGCAGCGGGTTCGGCGCACTGCGCGGATCATCGACTCCGGGGAGGTCGCCTGTCTGGTTACAGTGTTCCTTGGCCGACGGTGTTCAGGGCAGGATGGGGTTCCAGGGTCCCACCCCTTGGGCACCGTGTGTCTGAATGGGGAGCGCCTAACGCTGATTACCTCCATCCCGGAGTTCCTGAACTCCCTTCTCGGCGCTCTCCCATCAGAGGGAGATGTCAACGGCCTTTTATAGGTCCAGCAACGGCTCAGCCAACAATTTCCGCTGTGTCGCCATTTTATTTACTCCGCATACAAGGCGGTCCCGTAGCATCTCGGTCAGGAATGGCCCATGGTCGCGATAATCTGCCAGTGTGTGCAATTGCATCAGAAATTTGGTCATAGACTCCCCTGGTGTCCTCTTGGCCGTGTTAAATCGATATCCTTGGACAATGACCGATGGCTAGGGTTGTACTGGTTTGTCATGAGGGACACAGCTCTTCGAATGCCTTGGAGTCTGGGGCTGGGGGATATGTTGCACTCTTTATAACGTTGAAGGTGGGGGTCCTGCAAGCGGTCAGACGAATTATCGTCTGGCGATCATCCCCAATGATAGCATTGGCCTTAAAAACATAGTGCATTCACTCCGCATAATGAGTACAGTCCTCCACCACACGTCAAATGCGTCGGGTCTGCCAAAGGGCGGCATTTTCAAAATAGTGCGAACGTTATTCCTCGGTGAAGGGAAGTGTCCGTGCTCCAAGTGGTTAACAGCGTTGACTGTAGTTTTGCATTATCCTCATCGCCAATACAGCAGTCAAGGAAACGTCTGAAAAGGAGAGTCAAAAAAGGTTTATTTCCGACCCTTGGTTTAGGAAACGTACATACAAGCAACAGTGTTAGGGCAGCAAGGTGGCACGGTGGTTAGCACTGCTGCCTAACGGCGTCGAGGACCCGGGTTCCATCCGGCCCCGGGTCACTGTCCGTGTGGAGTTTGCACATTCTCACTGTGTCTGCATGAGTCTCACCCCCACAATCCAAAGATTTGCAGGGTGGGTGGATTGGCCACGCTAAATTGCCCCTTAATTGGGAAAAAAAATTATTTGATATTAGAAAAATACAAGTAAGAGTTGAAGTTGCGGCCGGGACTGTACAGGGACCCCGGCTCCGACCTGGGCTGGAGTTTCATCCTGTGGAATTATCGAGCCCCATGAAGGGCCGCCACCCCTCAGCGGGGGAGCTCCTACCCCACCAGGTTCACGGGGAGATTAATCCAGTCATCCCCATGGGTGGCAAGGCAGTCACACAAACACTCAAACATCAGGAGAACCCTCCACCCAATCAACCAAGGCAGACACGGAATTTCTACAGAAACTGATCCTTCACATCCCAGAATGGGAAGGAGAGCAGGGAGCAAACCTCCACTGTGTGGAAACCACGTGACCTTCAGCAACGATGGAATTCCACAGCCCCAACTAATGGAAAACACATGAGGCAAATCCAACATCAGCTTTTGCTGCAAGAAATCACCCGGGAACATTTTGTCCCTTTGAGGCATCATCCTCAAATTTACAATTAAATTTCACCCCAACCGCAATAAAGATTCAAATATTAAATTCATGAGTACTGAGGGAGCGCCGCACTGTCAGAGGGTCAGTACTGAGGGAGCGCCGCACTGTCAGAGGGTCAGTACTGAGGGAGCGCCGCACTGTCAGAGGGTCAGTACTGAGGGAGTGCTGCACTGTCAGAGGGTCAGTACTGAGGGAGTGCCACATTGTCAGAGGGTCAGTACTGAGGGAGTGCTGCACTGTCAGAGGGTCAGTGCTGAGGGAGTGCTGCACTGTCAGAGGGTCAGTGCTGAGGGAGTGCTGCACTGTCAGAGGGTCAGTAATGAGGGAGTGCTGCACTGTCAGAGGGTGTGTGATGGCATTTCTAAGAATTAGCTGGAAGGGACCATGAGATGTCCGGGGATGGTGATAATCCCTATCTAATGGCAGCTCCTTTCTTTGTGTATCTTAAGGAATCGTTGGGGTTGGCACTGATCCCCTGAGCACTTCGACAATACAACAGAGTTGGAGATCGAGAACCCCTCAAGGAAATGATGGTGGTCTTATAGTCCTGGCTCTCTGCCGATCCCTGCCTGCCTCCTGAGTGTGGAGATGCCGGCGTTGGACTGGGGTGAGCACATAATGAAGTCTTACAACACCAGGTTAAAGTCCAACAGGTTTGTTTCGATGTCACTAGCTTTCGGAGCGCTGCTCCTTCCTCAGGTGAATGAAGAGGTCTGTTCCAGAAACATATATGTAGACAGATTCAAAGATGCCAGACAATGCTTGGAATGCGAGCATTAGCAGGTGATTAAATCTTTACAGATCCAGAGATGGGGTAACCCCAGGTTAAAGGGGTGTGAATTGTGTCAAGCCAGGACAGTTGGTAGGATTTCTCAGGCCAGATGGTGGGGGATGAATGTAATGCGACATGAATCCCAGGTCCTGGTTGAGGCCGCACTCATGTGTGCGGAACTTGGCTATAAGTTTCTGCTCGGCGATTCTGCGTTGTCGCGCGTCCTGAAGGCCGCCTTGGAGAACGCTTACCCGGAGATCAGAGGCTGAATGCCCTTGACTGCTGAAGTGTTCCCCGACTGGAAGGGAACATTCCTGCCTGGTGATTGTTGCGCGATGTCCGTTCATTCGTTGTCGCAGCGTCTGCATGGTCTCGCCAATGTACCACGCTTCGGGACATCCTTTCCTGCAGCGTATGAGGTAGACAACGTTGGCCGAGTCGCACGAGTATGTACCGCGTACCTGGTGGGTGGTGTTCTCACGTGTAATGGTGGTACCCATGTCGATGATCTGGCACGTCTTGCAGAGATTGTGTACCTCTGTGTACCTCTGAGTACCTCCGTGTGCCTCTGTGTGCCTCTGTGTGCCCCTGTGTACCTCTGTGTGCCTCTGTGTACCTCTGTGTGCCTCTGTGTACCTCTGTGTACCTCTATGTACCTCTGTGTGCCTCTGTATACATCTGTGTGCCTCTGTGTACCTCTGTGTACCTCTGTGTGCCTCTGTGTACCTCTGTGTGCCTCTATGTACCTCTGTGTGCCTCTGTATACCTCTGTGTGCCTCTGTGTACCTCTGTGTACCTCTGAGTACCTCCGTGTGCCTCTGTGTGCCTCTGTGTGCCCCTGTGTACCTCTGTGTGCCTCTGTGTACCTCTGTGTGCCTCTGTGTACCTCTGTGTACCTCTATGTACCTCTGTGTGCCTCTGTATACATCTGTGTGCCTCTGTGTACCTCTGTGTACCTCTGTGTGCCTCTGTATACCTCTGTGTGCCTCTGTGTACCTCTGTGTACCTCTGTGTGCCTCTGTGTACCTCTGTGTACCTCTGTGTACCTCTGAGTACCTCTGTGTACCTCTGTGTGCCTCTGTGTACCGCGCCCCACATTGTTCCCAGAGAATTTTTTTTTTTCTTTAATTAAAATTTATTGTACCCAATTCATTTTTTCCAATTAAAGGACAATTTAGCGTGGCCAATCCACCTACCCTGCACATCTTTGGGTTGTGGGGGCGAAACCCACGCAGACACTGGGAGAATGTGCAAACTCCACACGGACAGTGACCCAGAGTCGGGATCGAACCTGGGACCTTGGCGCAGTGAGGCAGCAGTGCTAACCCACTGCGCCACCGTGCTGCCCTCCCACAGATAAAATTAACCTTGTGTCCATTTTCTGCGTTTCGCCAGCGAGATCACGAATGAGGATGGTGGGGGCTGAATAAAAGAAACAAGCAGAATATTCTCGAAATACTGATACCTCAATCCTGCCTCCTTGCCTGAATGGAAGTATTTTCCTCATGGGAGGACTGTGCTTCCACTGCTCTGAGGCAGGAACAGCCCCAGCTGCTCCTCAACTGCCTACTGCTCCACCAGGCCGAGGGCGATAAACACAGAGGTCCATCACGCGGGGGGGGGGGGGGTCAATACCTCCAAACACAGGGTTTACTGACAGAAGATGATCAACTTCCTGGGCGTGAGTCAGCAGCGGTGTCTTCGGGGGCGTAGGGGCTGCAGTCCTCCTGGAAAGAAGGTCCTGTTCCAGGCCGACCATGTGGCTGCCACATCCATGAATTTCCTCCCCACTGACTCCTTCCTGGAATCAGCAGGAGAGACTTCCTGAATCTTGGCATCTGCCGCCAATGGTACATCTTAGAGCCACCCTCGCGATGCCAGGCTTACCATGATGACTTGTCGATGTTTCTCAACCAAGGAGGCCAACTGGGCAGATGGTGGCGTCGTCGTAATGTCACTGAAGCAATAATCCAGAGGTCCAGGTTAATGTTCTGGGACAGTTAGACAGGAATTGAAGAATTTGGATTGGGTCCAGCTGTCGGATAGTAAATCAACATCGGACATGTGGGAGTCTTTCCAAGCGACAGTTGATTAGGATTCGGGAAAGTCACGTTCCTGAGAGAACGAAGGATAAGTGTGGGAAGTTTGGGGAGCCTTGGATAACGAGGGATATTGTGAACCTCGTCAAAAAGAAAAAGGAGATTTTTGTATGGTCTAGAAGGGTGGGGACAGTGGAAACCCTTGAGGAGAACAAAGAAAGTGGGAAGGTACTGAAGCGGGAAATTAGGAGGGTTAGGAGGGGTCATGAAACGTCCTTGGCAAGTAGTGAATCCCAAAGCTTTTTATTCATATGTGAAAAGCGAGAGGGTGGCCAGGGAAAGGATTCGACCACTTAAAACTGTGGGGGGAATCTATGAGTTGAGCCAGAGGAAATAGGTGAGGAACTCGCCTGATTAAGCTATTATTACTACATGAACACTTTACATCAGTGTTCACTAAAGAAAGGGACTTTGAGGGCAGCCCGGCGGCGCAGTGGGTTAGCACCGCTGCCTCACGGCGCCGAGGTCCCAGGTTCGATCCCGGCTCTGGGTCACTGTCCGTGTGGAGTTTGCACATTCTCCCCGTGTCTGCGTGGATTTCGCCCCCACAACCCAGAGCTGTGCAGGATAGGTGGATTGGCCACGCTAAATTGCCCCTTAATTGGGAAAAATGAATTGGGTACTCTAAATTTTAAAAAAAGAAAGGGACTTTGTGGAAGATGATCCTTGGGTCGGGTGTGTGGACAGTCTCGATCAAGTTAACATCGAAAAAGAGGAGGTATTGGGTCTTTTAAAAGATATTAAGGTCGATAAGTTTCCTGGACCGGATGGGATTTACCCCAGAATACTGAGGGAAGCAAGGGAGGAAATTGCTGGGGCCAGGGCCTTGACTGACATTTTTGTATCCTCATTGGCTACAGGTGAGATCCCAGAGGACTGGAGAATAACTAATGTGGTGCCGCTGTTTAAGAAAGGTAGCAGGCATAATCCTGTAAACTATAGGCCGGTGAGTCTCACGTTGGTAGGAGGTAAATTATTGGAGAGAATTCTCAGGGACAGGGTTTATACCCATATGGAAACAAATGGACTCATAAGCGATAAACAGCATGGTTTTGTGAAGGGGAGGTCGTGCCTCACTAACTTGATCAAGTTTTTTAAGGAGGTGACAAAGGTGATTGATATGGGGAGGGCGGTGGATGTTGTTTACATGGACTTCAGTAAAGTCTTTGACAAGGTGCATCATGGCAGACTGGTACAAAAGGTGAAGTCACGCGGGATCAGAGGTGAGGTGGTAAGATGGATACAGAACTGGCTCAGTCACAGAGATAAAGGGTAGCAGTAGAAGGGTGATTTTCTGAATGGAAGGTGTGTGACTAGCGGTGTTCCACAGGGATCGGTGCTGGGGCCTCTGTTGTTTGTGGGGTACATAAATGATTTGGAGGAAAATGTAGCCGGTCTGATTAGTAAGTTTGCGGATGACACCAAGGTTGGTGGAGTGGCCGATAGTGTTGTGGATTGTCAGAGGATACAGCAGGACACGGATAGGTTGGAGACTTGGGCAGAGAAATGGCAAATGGAGTTTAATCCGGACAAATGTGCGGTAATGTATTTTGGTCGGTCTAACATAGAGGGGAAATATACCGTAAATGGTAAAACTCTTAGGAATATAGAAAGTCAGAGAGATCTGGACGTGCAGGTCCACAGATCTTTGAAAGTGGCATCACAAGTGGACAAGGTAGGCAAGAAAGCAGACGGAATGCTTGCCTTCATTGGACGGGGCATTGAGTATAAAAAAACTGCCAAGTCATTCTCCAGTTGTATAGAACCTTGGTAAGGCCGCACTTGGAATATTGCGCACAATTCTGGTCGCCACACTCCCAGAAGGATGTGGAGACTTTGGAGAGGGTGCAGAGGAGGTTTACAGGATGTTGCCTGGTCTGGAGGGTGTTAGCTATGCGGAGTGGCTGAATAGACTTGGTCTGTTTTCGTTAGAAAGACGGAGGTTGAGGGGTGACCTGATAGAGGTTTACAAGATTATGAGGGGCATGGATAGAGTGGATGGGCAGGCACTCTTTCCCAGGGTGGAGGGTCAGTCACCAGGGGGCAGAGGTTTAAGGTCCGTGGGGCAAAGTTGAGAGGAGATGTGTGAGGCAGGTTTTTTACGCAGAGGGTGGTGAGTGCCTGGAACGCGTTGTCAGGGGAGGTTGTGGAAGCAGATACATTAACGGCGTTCAAAAGGCATCTCGACAAACACATGGACAGGACGGGTATAGAGGGATACGGCACAAGGAAGTGCTGAGGGTTTTGTCCAAGGGTGGTATCATGACCGGTCCAGGCTTGGAGGGCCGAAGGGCCTGTTCCTGTGCTCTATTATTCTTTGTTCTTTGAATGTGGGTTCAAGTCCCACAACGGCAGCTGGTGGAATTTAAATTCAGTTATTAAATGTGAAATATTTCTGTAATTTTTAAAATAAGTTTTCAAGTACTCATTTCTTTTTTTCCAATTAAGGGGCAATTTAGCGTGGCCAATCCACCTAGCCCGCACATCTTTGGGTTGTGGGGGTGAGACCCACGCAGTCACGGGGAGAATGTGCAAACTCCACACGGACAGTGACCCGGGGCCGGGATCGAACCCGGGACCTCGGTGCCGTGAGGCTGCAGTGCTAACCACTGCGCCGCCGTGCCGCCTGAAATATCTCAGTAATGATGAAACTATCGATTGTTGTTTAAAACCCGTCTGGTTCACTGATGCCCTTTAGGGACGGAAATCTGCCGTCCTTACCCGGTCTGGCCTACACGTGACTCCAGATCCACAGCAATGTGGTTGACTCTTAAAACAGCCTCTGAAATGTGCAGGTGGAGGGCAGTTAGGGATGGACAATGCTGGCCTGGCTAGCAACATGCACACCCCATAAACGAAAAGAATGAACGAGTGTTATGCCTCTGACTGGATTGCCACAGCAACATGAAGTTGTTTGCACACACGAGGCAATCTGGATGACCCCCATTTCTGATCAAAGGTCATCGACCTGAAACATTGGCCGGAATTTTAAGGCCATTGTCCGATTCTGCCGATGGCGCAGCCCCGCTGTGGGTTCCCCGGTGGCAAGGGGCGCATTCAATGGGTAACCCCTTTGACAATGGCGGAACCAGAAGATCCTGCCCCCAGCCAATGGCGGCCCATTGTTCCCTGGGAACGTCCCGGGGAAGCCCCGCCCGTTAACCTCTGTTTCTCCCTCTCCGGATGCTGCCTGACCCGCCCAGTCTTTCCAGTATTTTCTATCTTTATTTCCGATTTCCAGAATCTGCAGCATTTTGCTTTTGCTTCCAGACCAGCTGAGAGTTTGATCGAAGGACCTTAATCCCCTCCCTAAACCTCTCCGTTATCACTCTCTCTTTCTCTCGCTCTTTCTCTCTCCCCTTCTTTATCATTCCCCTTGAAACCTGCCTCTTTCACCCAGGTTTTATCACTTGTCCTAATATCTCGTCCTGTCGATCGGTGTCACGCCTTGCCTGATAATTGATGCGCTTGAAGATCTGTGAGACGACATTAAAAGTGCTACATAAATGTACCAGTTGTTGTTGTTGCCTGGGAGGTTGTATCACAGAGAAGTTAGTGATTTTTGAACCACAATTCTATGGGAACCCTCACGTTTAACAGGACGGGGGAGTCCAGATTGGATTCAGAAACTGGCAACTTGTGGGTTAAAATTCTCAGTAAAATGGGGACGCTGAGAGAGAGGGTTTTAAAAAATTCTGTTCCCACAGCTTGAAACAGGCTCTGTCACCTTTGCTCCCTGGATCCCGGGAACTGGTAGAAATTCCCAGAGGCTGGGAAGCAGGGAAAGAGGCCTGAAACCTCATTCCAGACAGTGTCTAGACAAACTGCAATTACTGCCAGCACACAGCGCTCAAACACAACTATTTGAAGTGAAAGAAAGCTCAGCAAGAATTAAGGAGCAGGACCGGCACACTCAGGAACTTTCCAACCAGATCATTTTTCTCCCTCTCTCCCCCTCCCTCTGTCACCACCGGGGCTAAATATTAAATCTCTGTTTCAACATTAAATCATTGCCTCGGCATTGTAACACTGGTCGGCACATTTACAGAGGGAGATTTTCCAGCTTTGCGTTTGCCTTTGGAGAGACCGAGACCCATTCACTCCCGTTCTACACAATCCCAGTGGATCAAACCCCTTCCCATTCACTCCCACTGTACAAAATCCCAGTGGATCAAACCCCTTCCCATTCACTCCCGTTCTACACAATCCCAGTGGATCAAAGCCCTTCCCATTCACTCCCGTTCTACACAATCCCAGTGGATCAAACCCCTTCCCATTCACTCCCGTTCTACACAATCCCAGTGGATCAAACCCCTTCCCATTCACTCCCATTGTTCACAATCCCAATGGATCAAACCACTTCCCAATCACCCCCATTGTTCACAATCCCAGTGGATCAAGCCCCTTCCCAATCACTCCCGTTGTTCACAATCCCAGTGGATCAAACCCCTTCCCATTCACTCCCGTTCTACACAATCCCATGGATCAAACCCCTTCCCATTCACTCCCGTTCTACACAATCCCAATGGATCAAACCCCTTCCCATTCACTCCCATTGTTCACAATCCCAATGGATCAAACCACTTCCCATTCACTCCCATTGTTCACAATCCCAATGGATCAAACCCCTTCCCAATCACCCCCATTGTTCACAATCCCAGTGGATCAAACCCCTTCCCAATCACTCCCGTTGTTCACAATCCCAGTGGATCAAATCCCTTCCGATCACTCCCGTTCTACACAATCCCATGGATCAAACCCCTTCCCATTCACTCCCGTTCTACACAATCCCAATGGATCAAACCCCTTCCCATTCACTCCCATTGTTCACAATCCCAATGGATCAAACCCCTTCCCAATCACCCCCATTGTTCACAATCCCAGTGGATCAAACCCCTTCCCATTCACTCCCATTGTACACAATCCCAATGGAACAAACCCCTTCCCAATTACTCCCATTGTACACAATCCCAGTGGTTCAAACCCCTTCCCATTCACTCCTGTTTTACACAATCCCAATGGATCGAACCCTTTCCCATTCACTCCCATTGTTCACAATCCCAATGGATCAAACCCCTTCCCATTGATCACAATCCCAATGGATCAAACCCCTTCCCATTCACTCCCATTGTACACAATCCCAATGGATCAAACCCCTTCCCATTCACTCCCATTGTTCACAATCCCAGTGGATCAAACCTCTTCCCATTCACTCCTGTTTTACACAATCCCAATGGATCGAACCCTTTCCCATTCACTCCCTTTCTACACAATCCGAGTGGATCAAACCCCTTCCCATTCACTCCCATTCTACACAATCCCAGTGGATCAAACCCCTTCCCATTCACTCCCATTATGCACAATCCTGTGAATCAAACCCCTTCCCATTCACTCCCATTGTTCACAATCCCAATGGATCAAACCACTTCCCATTCACTCCCATTGTTCACAATCCCAATGGATCAAACCCCTTCCCAATCACCCCCATTGTTCACAATCCCAGTGGATCAAACCCCTTCCCATTCACTCCCATTGATCACAATCCCAATGGATCAAACCCCTTCCCATTCACTCCCTTTGTACACAATCCCAATGGAACAAACCCCTTCCCAATTACTCCCATTGTACACAATCCCAGTGGTTCAAACCCCTTCCCATTCACTCCCATTGTTCACAATCCCAATGGACCCAAACCCCTTCCCATTCACTCCCATTGTACACAATCCCAATGGATCAAACCCCTTCCCATTCACTCCCATTGTACACAAACCCAATGGATCAAACTCCTTCCCATTCACTCCCATTGTTCACAATCCCAATGGACCCAAACCCCTTCCCATTCACTCCCATTGTTCACAATCCCAGTGGATCAAACCCCTTCCCATTCACTCCTGTTTTACACAATCCCAATGGATCAAACCCCTTCCCATTCACTCCCATTCTACACAATCCCAGTGGATCAAACCCCTTCCCATTCACTCCCATTCTACCCATCCCAATGGATCAAACCCCTTCCCATTCACTCCCATTATGCACAATCCTGTGAATCAAACCCCTCCCCATTCACTCCCATTGTTCACAATCCCAATGGATCAAACCACTTCCCATTCACTCCCATTGTTCACAATCCCAATGGATCAAACCCCTTCCCAATCACCCCCATTGTTCACAATCCCAGTGGATCAAACCCCTTCCCATTCACTCCCATTGATCACAATCCCAATGGATCAAACCCCTTCCCATTCACTCCCTTTGTACACAATCCCAATGGAACAAACCCCTTCCCAATTACTCCCATTGTACACAATCCCAGTGGTTCAAACCCCTTCCCATTCACTCCCATTGTTCACAATCCCAGTGGATCAAACCCCTTCCCATTCACTCCTGTTTTACACAATCCCAATGGATCAAACCCCTTCCCATTCACTCCCTTTCTACACAATCCGAGTGGATCAAACCCCTTCCCATTCACTCCCATTCTACACAATCCCAGTGGATCAAACCCCTTCCCATTCACTCCCTTTCTACACAATCCCAATGGACCCAAACCCCTTCCCATTCTACACAATCCCAGTGGATCAAACCCCTTCCCATTCACTCCCATTGTACACAATCCCAATGGATCAAACCCCTTCCCATTCACTCCCATTCTACACAATCCCAATGGATCAAACCCCTTCCCATTCACTCCCATTCTACCCATCCCAATGGATCAAACCCCTTCCCATTCACTCCCATTATGCACAATCCTGTGAATCAAACCCCTTCCCATTCACTCCCATTGTACACAATCCCAATGGATCAAACCCCATCCCATTCACTCCCATTGTACACAATCCCAATGGATCAAACCCCATCCCATTCACTCCCATTCAACACAATCCCAATGGATTCCTTCCCCTGAACCCTGTTGACCAAGTATGCTGCAAATGTTTGGTTTGTATTCATGACCATTAGACAGAATCTGCGTGGAGCTGTCCCTCAGCCTGCAGCACAGCTAACTACCTGTCCTCTCCCTTACCTGGAGTTTGTCAGTGGTGCGGGTGTGGGCCTAGCTCCTCAGGCTGGGCCAGCATTTATTGCCCATCCCTAACTCATTCCATTTCAGAGGGGCATTTGAGAGTGGGTCTGGAGTCACGTCTAGGCCAGACCGGGTAAGGACGTCAGATTTCCTTCCCTGAAGGACATTAGTGAACCAGGTGTTTTTTTTTACAACAATCGACAAAGGTTTCATTGGTCATCATTCGACTTTTAATTCCAGATCTTTATTGAATTCAAATTTCACCTCCTTCCGGATTTGAACCCAGGTCCCTGGGTCTCGGGTTATAAATCCAGTGACAAAACCATTCCCTGTCTTTGTGCGGCTTGTGATCCATGTGGGATAGTAGGTTGAAAACTCCTGGTTGTGTCTTTGAATGCCTGATCCAACCGAATCGATTTGGGAACAACGTTCTTTTTTAAAATCAGTGGACAAGCCAGCTGATGGCAAAGCAGTAATCTCCTCATCCTCCCTCCCTGCTTCCTCAGGCCAGTCCCTGCTCTCTCTTCCTTGTGAAAAGCCACAGGATTTAGCCGGGATAGGATTCCCGGAGATTCTGTTGCTCCTTTGGTAATTCAGCCCAGAAAGTGAGGAAGAGGAATCGGCCATTCGGCCCCTCCAACCTGCTGTCCCATTCAATGTGATTGTGGCTGACCTCAGATCTAATTCCATACTCTGGCCTTTTCCTCACATCCCATAAAACCTTCAGTGAAGATAAACCTATTGCTTTCAGCTTTAATTCGTCCAACATTATCAACATTCCCGCTGCAAAGAGAATTTCAACTTCTACCACAGGTCCTGTCAGGATTTCACTGTTGGATGATCCACTTTTCGTTTTCACACTACGGCCCCACATTGCAGACTCCACACAGACAGTGGCCCCGAACCTCCGAGCACAGCATTCAGCGTCAGATTGTCACTTCGCTCATAGATCCACCTGGCCCGACCTGCTGAAGATTATTATTGCGATCTCGAGACACGACATTGACATAATGCAAAGAGCAGTGATCCTCCGGGAAGACCGAGCAGAGCAGAGTCAGGCATCCGGCAGACATTAGGTGCCGTTGGGTACGTTTAATGGATGAATGGGTAGGTGGGTGAGTGAAAGGGTAGGTGGGTGAGTGAATGGGTAGATGGGTGAGTGAATGGGTAGGCGAGTGAGTGAATGGGTAGGTGAGTGAGTGAATGGGTAGGTGGGTGAGTGAATGGGCAGGTGAGTGAGTGAATGGGTAGGTAAGTGAGTGAATGGATAGGTGGGTGAGTGAATGGGTAGGTAAGTGAGTGAATGGGTAGGTGGGTGAGTGAATGTGCAGGTGGGTGAGTGAATGGGTAGATGGGTGAGTGAATGGGTAGGGGAGTGAGTGAATGGGTAGGTGAGTGAGTGAATGGGTAGGTGGGTGAGTGAATGGGTAGGTAAGTGAGTGAATGGGTAGGTGGGTGAGTGAATGTGCAAGTGGGTGAGTGACTGGTTAGGTGGGTGAGTGAGGGGTAGGTGGGTGAGTGAGGGGTAGGTGGGTGACTGAATTGGTAGGTGAGTGAGTGAATGGGTAGGTGAGTGAGTGAATGGGTAGGTGGGTGAGTGAGGGGTAGGTGGGTGAGTGAATGGGTAGGTGAGTGAGTAAAAGGCGTAGGTGAGTGAGTGAATGGGGAGATGGGTGAGTGAATGGGTAGGTAAGTGAGTGAATGGGTAGGTGGGTGAGTGAGGTGTGGGTGGGTGAGTGAATGGGTAGGTGGGTGAGTGAATGGGTAGGTGGGTGAGTGAATGGGTAGGTGGGTGAGTGAATGGGTAGGTGAGTGAGTGAATGGGTAGGTGGGTGAGTGAATGGGTAGGTGGGTGAGTGAATGGGTAGGCGGGAGAGTGAATGGGTAGGTGGGTGAGTGAATGTGCAAGTGGGTGAGTGACTGGTTAGGTGGGTGAGCGAGGGGTAGGTGGGTGAGTGAGGGGTAGGTGGGTGAGTGAATTGGTAGGTGAGTGAGTGAATGGGTAGGTGAGTGAGTGAATGGATAGGTGGGTGAGTGAGGGGTAGGTGGGTGAGTGAATGGGTAGGTGAGTGAGTAAATGGGTAGGTGGGTGAGTGAATGGGCAGGTGGGTTAGTGAATGGGTAGGTGAGTGAGTGAATGGGTGGTGGGTGAGTGAATGGGTAGTTGGGTGAGTGAATGTGTAGGTGGGTGAGTGAATGGGTAGGTGAGTGAGTGAATGGGTAGGTGGGTGAGTGAATGGGTAGGTGAGTGAGTGAATGGGTAGGTGGGTGAGTGAATGGGTAGGTGGGTGAGTGACTGGGTAGGTGGGTGAGTGAATGGATAGGTGGGTGAGTGAATGGGTAGGTGGGTGAGTGAATGGATAGGTGGGTGAGTGAATGGGTAGGTGGGTGAGTGAATGGATAGGTCGGTGAGTGAATGGGTAGGCGTGTGAGTGAATGGGTAGGTGAGTGAGTGAAGGGAGGGTGGGTGAGTGAACGTGTAGGTGAGAGAGTGAATGGATTGGTGGCTGAGTGAATGGGTAGGTGAGAGAGTGAATGGGTAGGTGGCTGAGTGAATGGATAGGTAGGTGTGTGAATGTGTAGGTGGGTGAGTGAATGGGTAGGTGGGTGAGTGAATGGGTAGGTGGGTGAGTGAATGGATAGGTAGATGTGTGAATGTGTAGGTGGGTGAGTGAATGGGTAGGTGGATGAGTGAATGGGTAGGTGAGAGAGTGAATGGATAGTTGAGTGAGTGAATGGGTATGTGGGTGAGTGAATGGGTAGGTGGGTGAGTGAATGGGTAGGTGGGTGAGTGAATGGGTAGGTGGGTGAGTGAATGGATAGGTAGATGTGTGAATGTGTAGGTGGGTGAGTGAATGGGTAGGTGGATGAGTGAATGGGTAGGTGAGAGAGTGAATGGATAGTTGAGTGAGTGAATGGGTATGTGGGTGAGTGAATGGGTAGGTGGGTGAGTGAATGGGTAGGTGGGTGAGTGAATGGGTAGGTGGGTGAGTGAATGGGTAGGTGGGTGAGTGAATGGGTAGGTGGGTGAGTGAATGGGTAGGTGGGTGAGTGAATGGATAGGTGGGTGAGTGAATGGGTAGGTGGGTGAGTGAATGGGTAGGTGGGTGAGTGAATGGGTAGGTGGGTGAGTGAATGGATAGGTGGGTGAGTGAATGGGTTGGTGGTTGAGTGAATGGGTAGGTGAGAGAGTGAATGGGTAGGTGGGTGAGTGAATGGGTAGGTGGGTGAGTGAATGGGTAGGTAGGTGAGTGAATGGGTGGTGGGTGAGTGAATGGGTAGATGGGTGAGTGAATGGGTAGGTGGGTGAGTGAATTGGCAGGTGGGTGAGTGAATTGGTAGGTGGGTGAGTGAATGGGTAGGTGTGTGAGTGAATGGGTAGGTGGGTGAGTGAATGGGTAGGTGGGTGAGTGAATGGGTAGGTGGGTGAGTGAATGGATTGGTGGCTGAGTGAATGGGTAGATGGGTGAGTGAATTGAGAGGTGGGTGATTGAATGGGTAGGTGAGAGAGTGAATGGATAGTTGAGTGAGTGAATGGGTAGGTGGGTGAGTGAATGGATAGGTGGGTGAGTGAATGGGTAGGTGAGTGAGTGAATGGATTGGTGGCTGAGTGAATGGGTAGATGGGTGAGTGAATGGATAGGTAGGTGTGTGAATGGGTCGGTGGGTTAGTGAATGGGTAGGTGGGTGATTGAATGGATAGGTCGGTGAGTGAATGGGTAGGTGGGTTAGTGAATGCGTAGGTGGGTGAGTGAATGGGTAGGTGGGTGAGTGAATGGATAGGTAGGTGTGTGAATGGGTAGGTGGGTGAGTGAATGGGTAGGTGAGTGAGTGAATGGGTAGGTGGGTGAGTGAATGGGTAGGTGGGTGAGTGAATGGGTAGGTGGGTGAGTGAATGGGTAGGTGTGTGAGTGAATGGGTAGGTGTGTGAATGGGTAGGTGGGTGAGTGAATGGATAGGTGGGTGAGTGAATGTGTAGATGGATGAGTAAATGGATTGGTGGCTGAGTGAATGGGTAGGTGAGTGAGTGAATGGCTAGGTGGGTGAGTGAATGGCTAGGTGGGTGAGTGAATGGATAGGTGGGTGAGTGAATGAGTAGGTGGGTGAGTGAATGGGTAGGTGGGTGAGTGAATGGGTAGGTGAGAGAGTGAATGGATAGGTGGGTGAGTGAATGGGTAGTTGGGAGAGTGAATGGATAGTTGAGTGAGTGAATGTGTAGGTGGGAGAGTGAATGGATATGTGGGTGAGTAATGGGTAGGTGAGAGAGTGAATGGGTAGATGAGTGAGTGAGTGGTTAGCTGGGTGAGTGAATGGGTAGGTGGGAGAGTGAATGGGTAGGTGGGTGAGTGAATGGGTAGGTGGGTGAGTGAATGGGTAGGTGAGTGAGTGAATGGGTAGGTGGGTGAGTGAATGGTAGGTGAGTGAATGAATGGGTGGTGGGTGAGTGAATGGGTAGGTGAGTGAGTGAATGGGTAGGTGGGTGAGTGAATGGGTAGGTTGGGTGAGTGAATGGGTGGCGGGTGAGTGAATGGGTAGGTGGGCGAGTGAATGGATGGATGAGTGAGTGAGTGGTTAGGTGGGTGAGTGAATGGGTAGGTGGGAGAGTGAATGGGTAGGTGAGTGAGTGAATGGGTAGGTGGGTGAGTGAATGGGTGGTGGGTGAGTGAATGGTAGGTGAGTGAGTGAATGGGTGGTGGGTGAGTGAATGGGTAGGTGGGTAAGTGAATGGGTAGGTGGGTGAGTGAATGGGTAGGTGGGTGAGTGAATGGGTAGGTGGGTGAGTGGATGGATAGGTGAGTGAGTGGATGGATAGGTGAGTGAGTGAATGGATAGGTGTTTGAGTGAATGGGTAGGTGGGTGAGTGAATGAATAGGTGAGTGAGTGAATGGGTAGGTGAGTGAGTGAATGGGTAGGTGGGTGAGTGAATGGATAGATGAGTGAGTGATTGGGTAGGTGGGTGAGTGAATGGATAGGTGGGTGAGTGAATGGGTAGGTGGGTGAGTGAATGGGTAGGTAGGTGAGTGAATGGGTAGGTGGGTGAGTGAATGGGTAGGTGGGTGAGTGAATGGGTAGACGGGTGAGTGAATAGGTAGGTTGGTGAGTGAATGGGTAGGTGGGTGAGTGAATGGGTAGATGTGTGAGTGAATGGGTAGGTGGGTGAGTGAAGGGTAGGTGAGTGAGTGAATGGGTGGTGGGTGAGTGAATGGGTAGGTAGGTGTGTGAATGGGTCGGTGGGTTAGTGAATGGGTAGGTGGGTGATTGAATGGATAGATCGGTGAGTGAATGGGTAGGTGGGTTAGTGAATGGGTAGGTGGGTGAGTGAATAGGTAGGTGGGTGAGTGAATGGATAGGTAGGTGTGTGAATGGGTAGGTGGGTGAGTGAATGGGTAGGTGAGTGAGTGAATGGGTAGGTGGGTGAGTGAATGGGTAGGTGGGTGAGTGAATGGGTAGGTGGGTGAGTGAATGGGTAGGTGTGTGAGTGAATGGGTAGGTGTGTGAATGGGTAGGTGGGTGAGTGAATGGATAGGTGGGTGAGTGAATGTGTAGATGGATGAGTAAATGGATTGGTGGCTGAGTGAATGGGTAGGTGAGTGAGTGAATGGCTAGGTGGGTGAGTGAATGGCTAGGTGGGTGAGTGAATGGATAGGTGGGTGAGTGAATGGGTAGGTGGGTGAGTGAATGGGTAGGTGGGTGAGTGAATGGGTAGGTGAGAGAGTGAATGGATAGGTGGGTGAGTGAATGGGTAGTTGGGAGAGTGAATGGATAGTTGAGTGAGTGAATGTGTAGGTGAGAGAGTGAATGGATTGGTGGGTGAGTGAATGGGTAGGTGGCTGAGTGAATGGATAGGTAGGTGTGTGAATGGGGAGGTGGGTGAGTGAATGGGTAGGTGGGTGAGTGAATGGGTAGGTGAGTGAGTGAATGGGTAGGTGGGTGAGTGAATGGTAGGTGAGTGAATGAATGGGTGGTGGGTGAGTGAATGGGTAGGTGAGTGAGTGAATGGGTAGGTGGGTGAGTGAATGGGTAGGTTGGGTGAGTGAATGGGTGGCGGGTGAGTGAATGGGTAGGTGGGCGAGTGAATGGATGGATGAGTGAGTGAGTGGTTAGGTGGGTGAGTGAATGGGTAGGTGGGAGAGTGAATGGGTAGGTGAGTGAGTGAATGGGTAGGTGGGTGAGTGAATGGGTGGTGGGTGAGTGAATGGTAGGTGAGTGAGTGAATGGGTGGTGGGTGAGTGAATGGGTAGGTGGGTAAGTGAATGGGTAGGTGGGTGAGTGAATGGGTAGGTGGGTGAGTGAATGGGTAGGTGGGTGAGTGGATGGATAGGTGAGTGAGTGGATGGATAGGTGAGTGAGTGAATGGATAGGTGTTTGAGTGAATGGGTAGGTGGGTGAGTGAATGAATAGGTGAGTGAGTGAATGGGTAGGTGAGTGAGTGAATGGGTAGGTGGGTGAGTGAATGGATAGATGAGTGAGTGAATGGGTAGGTGGGTGAGTGAATGGATAGGTGGGTGAGTGAATGGGTAGGTGGGTGAGTGAATGGATAGGTGAGTGAGTGAAAGGATAGGTGTTTGAGTGAATGGGTAGGTGGGTGAGTGAATGCATAGGTGGGTGAGTGAATGGATAGGCGGGTGAGGGAATGGTTAGGTGAGTGAGTGAATGGGTAGGTGAGTGAGTGAATGGGTAGGTGGGTGAGTGAATGGATAGATGAGTGAGTGAATGGGTAGGTGGGTGAGTGAATGGATAGGTGGGTGAGTGAATGGGTAGGTGGGTGAGTGAATGGGTAGGTAGGTGAGTGAATGGGTAGGTGGGTGAGTGAATGGGTAGGTGGGTGAGTGAATGGGTAGACGGGTGAGTGAATGGGTAGGTTGGTGAGTGAATGGGTAGGTGGGTGAGTGAATGGGTAGATGTGTGAGTGAATGGGTAGGTGGGTGAGTGAAGGGTAGGTGAGTGAGTGAATGGGTGGTGGGTGAGTGAATGGGTAGGTGGGTGAGTGAATGAGTAGGTGGGTGAGTGAATAGGTAGGTGGGTGAGTGAATGGGTAGGTGGGTGAGTGAATGGGTAGGTGAGTGAGTGAAGGGGAGGTGGGTGAGTGAATGGGTGGTGGGTGAGTGAATGGGTAGGTGGGCGAGTGAATGGGTAGATGAGTGAGTGAGTGGTTAGCTGGGTGAGTGAATGGGTAGGTGGGAGAGTGAATGGGTAGGTGGGTGAGTGAATGGGTAGGTGAGTGAGTGAATGGGTAGGTGGGTGAGTGAATGGTAGGTGAGTGAGTGAATGGGTGGTGGGTGAGTGACTGGGTAGGTGGGTGAGTGAATGTGTAGGTGGGTGAGTGAATGGGTAGGTGAGTGAGTGGATGGATAAGTGAGTGAGCGAATGGATAGGTATTTGAGTGAATGGGTACGTGGGTGAGTGAATGAATAGGTGGGTGAGTGAATGGATAGGCGGGTGAGGGAATGGTTAGGTGAGTGAGTGAATGGGTAGGTGAGTGAGTGAATGGGTAGGTGGGTGAGTGAATGGATAGATGAGTGAGTGAACTCACCTACCCATTCACTCACCCACCTACCCATTCACTCACCCACCTACCCATTCACTCACTCACCTACCCATTCACTCACCCACCTACCCATTCACTCACTCACCTACCCATTCACTCACCCACTCCACAGTGAATGGGGAGATGGGTGAGTGAATGGGTAGGTGAGTGAGTGAATGGGTAGGTGGGTGAGTGAATGGGGAGATGGGTGAGTGAATGGATATGTGGGTGAGTGAATGGGTAGGTGAGTGAGTGGATGGATAGGTGAGTGAGTGGATGGATAGGTGAGTGAGTGAATGGGTAGGTGGGTGAGTGAATGGGTGGTGGGTGAGTGAATGGGTAGGTGGGTGTGTGAATGGGGAGATGGGTGAGTGAATGGGTAGGTGGGTGAGTGAATGGGTAGGTGAGTGAGTGAATGGGTAGGTTGGTGAGTGAATGGGTAGGTGGGTGAGTGAATGGGTAGGTGGGTGAGTGAATGGGTAGGTGAGTGAGTGAATGGGAAGGTGAGTGAGTGGATGGATAGGTGGGTGAGTGAATGGGGAGATGGGTGAGTGAATGGGTAGGTGGGTGGGTGAATGGGGAGATGGGTGAGTGAATGGGTAGGTGGGTGAGTGAATGGGTAGGTGGGTGTGTGAATGGGTAGGTGGGTGAGTGAATGGGTAGGTGGGTGAGTGAATGGGTAGGTGGGTGAGTGAATGGGTAGGTGAGTGAGTGGGTAGGAAGTTGCCATGGTTGGGTACAGTTAGTGGGTAAAGTGGGCAGGTGAGCGAGGTGGGTATGTGGATAGGTGTGCAGTTGGTGAGGTGCAAAGGTGGGTCGGGTGGCTAGGTGGGTGAGGTGAGTAAGTGGGTTGGGAATAGGGAGGTGATCTGCCGGGTGGGTGTGTGGGTGAGTTTGGTGAGGAGGGTGGATTATTGGGTGAGGAGGCTAAGTGGGTTAGGGGGTTTAATGGGAAGTGAGTTGGGTGGGTAGTTGGGTGAGGAGCGATAGTTCGGCCAGGGAGGGGGTTCAGTTGTCTGATCAATGGGGGTTTATGGGTAGCTTCGGGAGGATATGGGGTGTTCGGCTGGCACAGTGTTAACACTGCTGCCTCACAGCGCCAGGGACCCGGGTTCAATTCCGACCTTGGGTGACTCTCTGTGCGGAGTCTGCACGTTCTCCCCGTGGCTGCGTGGGTTTCCTCCGGGTGCTCCGGTTTCCTCCCACAGTTCTGAAGTACGCAGGTTAGGTGGATTGGCCGTGATAAATTGGCCCTTAGTGTCCAAAGGTTAGATGGGGTTCTGGGCAGAGGGTGGGTTAGTGGGACTAGGTAGAGGCTCTTTCGGAGGGACGGCACCGATTCGATGGACCAAGTAGCCTCTCTCGGCACTGTAGGGTTTCTGTGATTCCATGATAAAGGGGCCAGAATGGGAGGGGTAATCAGGTTTGGGGTTAGTTCGATTGGGGTGGGGGTGTAGTCAGGGGTGTGGCAGTCAGGGAGTGGGGGTGGGAGTTAGCAGACCAGGGCTGTGATTAGGCGATCGGTTATGTAGTTATCCACGAGTTAGACCAGGATTTAATGTTTGTTGGTTAACCATCAGGGTAAGTAACGTGGAACTGCTCGCAGTCTCTGACTAGCTCAGAGCTGAACACTTTTATGAAGAGTTTCAGGGAACAGGGGAATTGGCCAGGGGACGTTGTAACTTGCTGGGGAATTCCCACATCGATCTGTGGGTCAGAACTTCAGAGCAGACGGTTTGGCGCACTCGATTTTCTCCATCATAGGAAGAAAGGAACTAGGAACAGAAGTGGGCAATCCAGCCCTTCGAGCCTGTTCCACCAATCAATCAGATCAGGGCTGATCTCTTCCTGCTCTCAAATCCACCTCCCTCTGTTCCCCTTTAACCTGTTTTTTTACCATCCATATATCTATCTCCCTCCTGAAACAATTTAATGACTCAGATTCCACTGCATTATGGAGCAGCGAGTTCCACCTTCTGCATGACGTAGGGGGCGATTCTCCGATATGGAGGCCAAGAGTTTGCGCCGTCATGAACGCCGTCGTGAACAGGGCCCAGGCACGACCTATTCTGGCCCCCACAGGGGACCAGCACGGAGCCGGAGCGCTTCACGCCGCTCCAGCGTCCGTTTGGCGTCGCGCCAACCCGCGCATGCGCAGTCGGGGCAGCCCAATCCTGCGCATGCGCGGGGAACGTCTTATACACGCCGGCCCCTCACCAACATGGGGCCGGTGTTCTGGGGCAGCGCGCGGAGAGGGGGAGAGGCCGGCCCGCCGATCGGTGGGCCCCGATCGCGGGCCAAACCCCATCGGAGGCCAACCCGGTGAAGGAGCCCCCGTCCCTCCCCCACAGGCCGCCCCCCCCCCCCAGCGTTCCCAGAGAGTTCCCGCCGGCAGCGACCAGGGGTGGACAGCACCGGCGGGAACCTGTCCTGTCGTAATGGCCGCTCGGCCCATCCGGACCGGAGAATCGCCTCTCGCCGGTTCTCGGAGCGGCCCGGTGCGAATCGCGCGCCACTGGTTTCCGGGGGAGGGGGGGCGGGGTAGAATAGCGCCTGTAGTTTCTCCTCATAACGGATATTGGAGGTCTGGCAAACATTGGTCAAATCGTCCCTTGCTCACTTCCACAGAATCCAAGCCTAGTTAGTGTCTCCTTATTTAACCCATTCTGGTATATCTACACCGTATTCCCTCCAAGGTCAACATATCCTTCCTGCAGCGTGGAGCTCCCTGAACAGTTACAACTCCAGTGCTGTGGCTGCACCAGTCTGTGTACAGCTGAACTCGAATTCCCACCTTTTGTATTGTGATTAGATAGTGACAGCCTGTCAGCAAGTCGCTCAGACTCTTCACAACTGACAGTCACCCTGTCTTCGCTGAACTCCATCCAGAGGCAGTCATCTCTGCCTCGAGATCAGGAGGACAGTGGGACCAATAAGCACCTTTCTTATTTAACCTCCTAACTCTGGAAATTCCAAAATCAGACCCCCTAACAAACATGGCCCCTTCCCACCCCATCCCACTCGGTCCCGACTTACTCCCGGTCGAGATCAGTTAATTCAGCATCTTACCCTGCATTGAGCTCAAAGTAACTCTGAACCAGGAGCTAGGCCATTGGGATAACAGAGTACCGTCCGAGCCAGCCACCCTAACCAAAGCAATTTGCCTCTCCTTTTGATTTTTGCTTTCCTTCTTTCTTTCTCACTCAATGTGGTAAACCACTGTGTTCCTATATTAAGGGCTGTACGGTAGAACCTGCACTACAGGTTCACCTGGGCCCCTGCATGCTAGCTCCGCCCAGGAGACGGGGTATACATATGCGTGGCCTCCAGCTAGCAGCCATTTCGTCAGCTGCTGTCGGAGGCCACACTTCAGATACTAATAAAGCCTCAGTTTGAATTCAACTTCGTCTCCAGCCAAATTGATCGTGCCTCACTCTCCACACACCAATTATTTTGTTGCTGGATGAAAGTTCTGAAACTAAGCTGGCTGAGATTTTGGAGAAGCAGTCTGATTTCACCAGCATCTCCCTGTGCGCCTCCGCGCTGAGATACGCGGGAGAGGTCTTCGCTTCCAGCTGATCCAGGGTTTACCGTGTGGAGAAAACTTCATCCCAGAGCTCTCCCACCTCGTCTCTCACAAACCTGTCCTCACCACCTCGGCAGGGTTTGTTTAATCAGCATTCCCCTGCATTTCCAAAACTGGAGCTCCTCGAAATGCAGCAGCAATTAACTTGGTTTAATTAGGAATGAGCTGTGAATCTCAGTGGATTTGAACAACATTTTCAATCTTCTCTCCCCTCCTCGCCTGAATGTGCTGACTCTCACTGGGGTACAGTCCCCCTCCTCTCCTGAAGGTGCTGACTCTCACTGGGGTACAGTCCCCCTCCTCTCCTGAAGGTGCTGACTCTCACTGGGGTACAGTCCCCCTCCTCTCCTGAAGGTGCTGACTCTCACTGGGGTACAGTCCCCCTCCTCTCCTGAAGATGCTGACTCTCACTGGGGTACAGAGTCCCCCTCCTCTCCTGAAGGTGCTGACTCTCACTGGGGTACAGAACCCCCTCCACTCCTGAAGGTGCTGACTCTCACTGGGATACAGGGTCCCCCTCCTCTCCTGAAGGTGCTGACTCTCACTGGGGTACAGGGTCCCCCTCCTCTTCTGAAGGTGCTGACTCTCACTGGGGTACAGACCCCCTCTTCTCCTGAAGGTGCTGACTCTCACTGGGGTACAGACCCCCTCCTCTCCTGAAGGTGCTGACTCTCACTGGGGTACAGGGTCCCCCTCCTCTCCTGAAGGTGCTGACTCTCACTGGGGTACAGGTTCCCCCTCCTCTCCTGAAGGTGCTGACTCTCACTGGGGTACAGCGTCCCCCTCCTCTCCTGAAGGTGCTGACTCTCACTGGGGTACAGACCCCCTCCTCTCCTGAAGGTGCTGACTCTCACTGGGGTACAGGGTCCCTCTCCTCTCCTGAAGGTTCTGACTCACTGGGGTACAGGGTCCCTCTCCTGAGGGTGCTGACTCTCACTGAGGTGCAGGGTCCCCCTCCTCTCCTGAAGGTGCTGACTCACACTGGGGTACAGGGTCCCCCTCCTCTCCTGTAGGTGCTGACTCTCACTGGGGTACAGGGTCCCTCTCCTGAAGGTGCTGACTCTCACTGGGGTACAGGGCCCCCCTCCTCTCCTGTAGGTGCTGACTCTCACTCGGGCACAGGGCCCCCTCCTCTCCTGAAGGTGCTGACTCTCACTGGGGTACAGGGCCCCCCTCCTCCCCTGTAGGTGCTGATTCTCACTAGGGTACAGGATCCCCCTCCTCTCCTGAAGGTGCTGACTCTCACTGGGGTACAGGGTCCCCCTCCTCTCCTGAAGGTGCTGGCTCTCACTGGGGTACAGGGTTCCCTCCTCTCCTGAAGGTGCTGACTCTCACTGGGGTACAGGGTCCCCCTCCTCTCCTGAAGGTGCTGACTCTCACTGGGGTACAAACCCCCTCCTCTCCTGAAGGTGCTGACTCTCACTGGGGTGCAGGGTCCCCCTCCTCTCCTGAAGGTGCAGACTCTCACTGGGGTACAGGGTCCCTCTCCTCTCCTGAAGGTGCTGACTCTCACTGGGGTACAGGGTCCCTCTCCTGAAGATGCTGACTCTCACTGGGGTACAGAGTGTCCCTCCTCTCCTGAAGGTGCTGACTCTCACTGGGGTACAGGGTCCCCCTCCTCTCCTGTAGGTGCTGACTCTCACTGGGGTACAGGGCCCCCCTCCTCTCCTGTAGGTGCTGACTCTCACTGGGGTACAGGGTCCCCCTCCTCTCCTGTAGGTGCTGACTCTCACTGGGGTACAGGGTCCCCCTCCTCTCCTGTAGGTGCTGACTCTCACTGGGGTACAGGGCCCCCCTCCTCTCCTGTAGGTGCTGACTCTCACTGGGGTACAGACCCCCTCCTCTCCTGAAGGTGCTGACTCTCACTGGGGTACAGACCCCCTCCTCTCCTGTAGGTGCTGACTCTCACTGGGGTACAGGGTCCCCCTCCTCTCCTGTAGGTGCTGACTCTCACTGGGGTACAGGGCCCCCCTCCTCTCCTGTAGGTGCTGACTCTCACTGGGGTACAGGGCCCCCTCCTCTCCTGTAGGTGCTGACTCTCACTGGGGTACAGGGTCCCCCTCCTCGCCTGAAGGTGTTGACGTCTGTTGAATGTCCACTCCCAAGAATGGAGCTCCCCTCCGTCATATCCTCCAAGCTACTAAATGTTCCTGGACAATGAACACCAGTGGTCTATTTGGCCATGTGAGGCATCATTTCACAGCCTGCACCCCCACCCCCCCCAAATCAGGCACTTCCAGGCCAGGTGGAGCAAGAGGTTTGTTAGATCTAGAGTAAACCCTTGCTACACAGATTGATAAAAATATCGAATGGGACTCTGGGTTTCACAGTAGACGGATTGTGTCCAAAAGCAATTTTCACGGCTATTGGGAAAGAATAAGGGAGAGGGGTGGATGAGACAGCTGGTACGATGGGCTGAATGGTGGGAATGTGTTGGGAGTTTATGATTCCACAATGTGATTCTGTTATGGTAAAATGTCATTGTCTGGGAGCATTCCGTCTGTCTCACTCCCCAAAGGTGATGCGTGCGATCTGTCCGGAGTTTCCCCTGCTTCTTTCTGAGTGTTTAAATGACGTATGGTTTGGAACAACAGGTTCATTCTACTTGGCTGCCCGGCTAGTTAAAGTCAACTGGAGAAATGTTTGGAGTAATTTTGGGGTCTCTGAATGGAGGGTTAGTCAGTGTTCTGGGTGGTTTTCCCTGTGCACTGTCTCCTCCTGAGGAGTTGTGTGTACTGTAGTCCCCTCAGTAACAACACGAGAGTGTGGAATGGTAAATGGAGGCTTTAATAAGCAGAGAACTAGCCAGTTACCGAGACGTGTGCTTACTGAGTGCCGCCTACAGGGCGCCACCTTATATACGGCTCCCTGGTGGGCGGAGCCGGAGGCGGAGTCCCCCAGGGTTCCAAACCCGGTCTTAAAGGGGCATCACCCACATGGTGTTAAGGGTACAGTAACCATTCATCACAGTGGACACCAACTGAGAACGGGGTGATTGAAGCCTGTGGTTTTTGAGTGCTCGCTGGTTCCATTCTTTCGGCAGCTGTTAGTGATCATAGAATCTTAAAGCCATTCAGCCCATCAGTCCTGGTGCCGGCTCTGCGACTGACTTAATCAGTCCCACTTTCCCGCTCCACCCGCAAAACCCTGCATGTCCGTCCTTTCCAAAGATTTATCCAACTCCCCTTTGAAAGTCACTATTGGATCTGCGTCTGCCGCAGATTCAAGGGCAATAAGGAAATTATCCACAACACGGATGAATGAATACACGGTGAGATGGAACCTCACCGTGTATACACCCCGAACATGTTGGGGTTCCGTTTTGTACATTCCACCCCCTGCATTTATCTTTTTCTAGATCCGAGGACTGTTCTCCCTGGAATCCGAGTTTTTTCCCAGCGCTTGCGAGCTCCTCTCTCTCTCTCTCTGCCACACACACACACCCCTCCTCTCGGTCTCGGCCTCCTATTCATCGTTTCTCAGTCCCTCTCTCTCTCCATTGCCTCAACGAGAATACAGAATATTGAGAGAATCTCAGCTAATGTGGGGAGGGCAAATGCACGTTTGCTCCCCTGCGTTCTCTCTTAATCCCCTGCTCGCATTTATCTCTGATTTGCTTTCTCCCTTCCAATCTCTCCGCCCTTTTTCCCCCTTTCTTCCTCTTTCCCTCTAATTCTCTCGTCCACGCTCTCTCCAGTTGGTAATCCCTCCCTTGCACATTCATTCCCTTTCCTTTCGGTGCCTCCTATTCTGCCTTTGGAGGTTTTTTTACCCTCTGACTCTCCCTCCCCCTTCTCTCCCTCTCCCTCTCTCTCTCTCTCTCTCTCACACATTCTCTCCATTGCACTCCACTTCCCCTCCCCCAAGGCTTCAGTCGCCACTTTGCCTTTCATTCCCCCCCCCCCCCCCCCCCCCCCCCCCCCCCCCCCGCTTGCCTCCCTCTTCCATTATTCAAAGGCTGTCAGGCTGTTCCAGACGAGAGGCGCCAGTGCCTCAGTGCAACTCGTCAGGACGAGGAAGAGAAATGAAAGCCCACAAATTCACAAAGATCTGAGGGGGTGGGGGGGAAAAAAGAGGAACCAAAAAAAAAAGATTGAAGCAACGAAGAAGAAACATGAAAAAGAATTCTATTCCCCGAGACAAATGAAAATCAGGAAGGGATGGCAGAATTACAGCTTGCAGGCTCCCTGACAACAGAGTGCTTCATCGGGCTGCCTGCTAGACCAGCGGTTGATAAATTAATTTCTCAGGAGAGCTCTCCCTCTCTCCCTCTCCCTGTTCTTTCACACAGACACACAGCTAGCAGCCGGGGGTCAGCAGACTGCAGATTCCCCAGCCAGCTCCCACCGACACACTCAACAGGGAGAAACTGGCCAGCTTAGATCCCAGCCTCACCAACTGCAGATCTCAAAGGAGCAGGAACTGCACAACAAAAAGTTTGCATTCCTGTAGCACCTTTCGCAGGCTCAGGCGCTGCCGTAGGGCTCGACAGCCAAATATCTACACTTGAGGCGTAGTCACCGTTCTCAACGTAGGGAAGGTGACATCCATTTTGCTGACTGCAAAATCCCACAAGCACCACTACATTGAGAATGGGCCCAAGACACTGGGAGATGTTCACACCTTCTCTTCATCGAAGTATTGCCATGAAACCATTTCCCTCAGTACCGACCCTCTGACAGTGCAGCACTCCCTCAGTACTGACCCTCTGACAGTGCAGCACTCCCTCAGTACTGACCCTCTGACAGTGCAGCACTCCCTCAGTACTGACCCTCTGACAGTGCGGCACTCCCTCAGTACTGACCCTCTGACAGTGCAGCACTCCCTCTGTACTGACCCTCTGACAGTGCAGCACTCCATCAGTGCTGACCCTCTGACAATGCAGCACTCCCTCAGTACTGACCCTCTGACAGTGCAGCACTCCCTCAGTACTGACCCTCTGACAGTGCAGCACTCCCTCAGTACTGACCCTCTGACAGTGCAGCACTCCCTCAGTACTGACCCTCTGACAGTGCAGCACTCCCTCAGTACTGACCCTCTGACAGTGCAGCACTCCCTCAGTACTGACCCTCTGACAGTGCGGCACTCCCTCAGTACTAACCCTCTGACAGTGCAGCACTCCCTCTGTACTGACCCTCTGACAGTGCCGCACTCCCTCAGTACTGACCCTCTGACAGTGCAGCACTCCCTCAGTACTGACCCTCTGACAGTGCAGCACTCCCTCAGTACTGTCCCTCTGACAGTGCAGCACTCCATCAGTGCTGACCCTCTGACAATGCAGCACTCCCTCAGTACTGACCCTCTGACAGTGCGGCACTCCCTCGGTTCTGACCCTCTGACAGTGCGGCACTCCCTCAGTACTGACCCTCTGACAGTGCAGCGCTCCCTCAGTACTGACCCTCTGACAGTGCGGCACTCCCTCAGTACTGACCCTCTGACAGTGCGGCACTCCCTCAGTACTGACCCTCTGACAGTGCAGCACTCTCTCAGTACTGACCCTCTGACAGTGCAGCACTCCCTCAGTACTGACCCTCTGACAGTGCAGCACTCCCTCAGTACTGACCCTCTGACAGTGCAGCACTCCCTCAGTACTGACCCTCTGACAGTGCAGCACTCCCTCAGTACTGACCCTCTGACAGTGCGGCACTCCCTCAGTACTGACCCTCTGACAGTGCGGCACTCCCTCAGTACTGACCCTCTGACAGTGCAGCACTCCCTCAGTACTGACCCTCTGACAGTGCGGCACTCCCTCAGTGCTGCGCTGTGAGCCTGGATTGTGTGCTATTGTCTTTTCATAGTGACGGGAATCCCTGTCCTGACTCCAAGCTGTTTTCTGCTTTCCGCACAGTGAAACACAGCTGACAGGTTGGTGGCAGCTGAACCAACGTCATTGTAACCTCGAGGAGTGACTTAACCTCGGCGAGAAGCAAAGGAAGGTCGATGCAAACTTGGACGGACTATGTTCTCTTCCTGCATCCAAATCCATCCGGTGAAATGTGGAAGCTGTCGTGCGCACCAATATATCCTCCCACTGACAGAGTTGGTGTCCCTTTCTACCAATGACATCCCACCCTCTGCCTTCACTCTAGACGTACCTCATTGAACAAGTCTACCATTGGCTCTTTATTTTGGGCCATGTGTGGATATTCTGTCATACAGAACACATCTCTGAATACCTCCCATTTGTCTAGGTTAGTCCAATAATAGTCCATTTGGACCCAGTAACAGAAGGAAAACCTTGCATTTATCCATTGATCTCATGGCATGTGAGTGTACCTTGAAGAAATGGGTGTTTATTACTGCGGTGATGTCAGAGAGTGGGTGGAGCTGGGCTGTCTGTCAGCTTTTTACTTTCGTTTTAGGCTGTTTGCTGCAGGGTGTGTTTTAGTTTCATTTTCAATGTTGGAGCTGAAGCCAGGCAGAGCAGGTGCACTGTTGATCTCTCTGCCATGTAAAGACCACCTCTTGATCATTTGTTGAATTCAGAATTATAAATGTTCTCAGTAGTGAATGTAAACCGAATGTGCTTCTGTTAAAAGGTGTTTCTTTTGTCTTCTGGATGTTGTTTGGGAAGTAATTAAGCATTACTTAGTGTTGTATTCTTTGGGGGTTGTATTTGAATTGATGGTTGCTAAGATGTTCACTGTATGTTTTAAAAAGGTTAACTTGAGTTCATAGAATAAACATTATTTTGCTTTAAAAAATACTTTTCCATTTCTGCTGTACCACACCTGTAGAGTGGGCCGTGTGCTCCCCATACCACAATCTAGTAAAAGTTGTGGGTCAGGTGAACTCCATGATACCCTTGGGGTTCTCTAAGCCCTGGCCCATAACAAATTGGGGGCTCGTCCGGGATAAAAGTCTATCCATTGGATTGGCTTACTGAACTTAAAGACAGTGAGGGGTGAGCATATTGTGGTTGCTTTTCAGGTGTGGTATTTTAGTTTAAGTAGAGAGTGTGTTGTGAACAATGGCTCTTTCAGAGGCTCTGAAGTTTTTTGGGGGTGGAGACGGTCACATGCAGTACCTTACGGACAGATTTGGTTAGATTTGGCAAAAACATTGCAGTTAACATTACCTGACAAAATGTGAAAGGTTGAGGTCATTATGGCGGTGGCTAAGCATTTAAAGTTGCCTGAGATACAGTTTGACTCATTGGAAATGGCAAAAATTCAGTTACAAATTAAACAAATGGAACATGAGAAAGAATTGAAGCAGTTTGAACACGAAAGAGAGAGAGAGGAAAAAGAAAGAGAAAGAGAGAGGAAAAAGAGAGAGAAGAAAGGAAAACTGAAAGAATAGTCCGAGCAGAACAAAAAGAAAGAGTAGGGAGATACAGATCAGAGAAAAAGATAAAGAGAGTGAGTTTGAACTTCAGAAAATGGCCATGAAACATGACAGTCATTTAAAATTGGCAGACGTAAAGGGAAACGTACAGTTGGATGATAGTGATGAGGATAGTGAGAAAGAGTGTCAAAGTCGAAGGCTTGGTGGGGATCTATTTAAATATGTCCAAGCATTGACAAGGTTTGACGAGAAGGAGGTAGAAGCCTTTTTCATTTCATTTGAGAAGGTGGCTAAACAAACAAAATGGCCACGGGACATGTGGGTATTACTGATTCAAACAAAGCTGATAGGTAGAGCTAGTGAAGTGTTTGCACCACTACCGGAGGAGGTATCTGAGACATATGAGGAGGTGAAAAGCTCCATCTTAGGTGCATATGAACTAGTGCCTGAAGCCTACAGACAAAGGTTTAGAAATTTAAGGAAGAATTTGGTCAAACATACATGGAGTTTGAAAGGCTCAAACAGAGTAATTTTGATAGGTGGATATTGGCTTTGAAAATAGACCAAACGTATGAAGCTCTCAGAGAAATTATACTTTTGGAGGAGTTTAAAAATTCAATTCCTGATGTAGTGAGAACTCATGTGGAAGAGCAGAGGGTCAAAATTGCGAGATTAGCAGCAGAAATGGCAGATGATTATGAATTTGTTCATAAACCAAAGCTTGGTTTCCGACATCAGTTTCAGCCGGTGAGGGACAGAAACTGGGGACATGAGAAATACTCAAGTGGTAAAGGCAAAGGTGATCTGATGGGAGATAATAAGGAGGGTGTACCCCAGATTAAAAAAGAAATCCAGGAGGGTGGAAAAGAAATGAAAAATTTCAGATGTTTTCACTGTAATAAACTAGGTCATGTAAAGTCACAGTGTTGGTGGTTGAAGAAAAGCACTGGGAAGGCTGATGTGGTAAAACAGGATAAGACAGTGGGGTTTGTTAAAGTGGTAAAGGAAAGCCCAAGTGAAGCGAAGGGGATGCAAACAATTGTACAGCCTGTTCAAGAAGTAATTGATAAGAAGGTGCCAGATGTCTTTAAAGAATTTACTTGTGTGGGTAAAGTTTACTCATGTGTATCAGGAGGAGTAGGTAAAGAAGTCACAATTTTATGAGATACGGGGGCTAGTCAATCTTTAATGGTGAGAGATGAGGAGTTATGTGGTTTGGGAAGAATGTTGCCAGAAAAGATGGTAATATGTGGAATTCAGGGTGAGAGGAGTAGTGTTCCATTATATAAGGTAAGGTTGGAAAGTCCAGTGACGAGTGGTGAAGTGGCATTAGGAGTAATAGAGAAACTATCTTGTCCAGGAATACAGTTTATCTTGGGTATTGATATAGCTGGATCGCAGGTGGGAGTGATGCTTACTGTGGTTGATAAGCCAGTGGAAAATCAGACAACTGAAGTGTTAAAAGACAAATATCCTGGGTGTTTTCCGAATTGTGTAGTAACAAGGTCGCAAAGTCACAGGTTAAGACAAGAGGAGAAATCAGAGAGTGAAGATGAAGTTGAAGTGCAATTATCAGAAACAAGTTTTGATCAGATGGTTTAAAAAGAACAAGAAAAGGTGGAGGATGAGGCGGATATTTTTAGTTCAGGAAAATTGGCGGAGTTACAACAGAATGATGTAGAAATAAAACGGATATATCAGAAAGCATACACGGAGGAGGAATCGGAGTGTATACCAGAGTGTTATTACCGTAAAAGTGATGCCTTGATGAGAAAATGGAGACCTTTACATATGCAGGCGGTTGAAAAGTGGGCAGAAGTTCATCAAGTAGTATTGCCGGTAGGGTATAGAAAGGAGGTGTTGCGATTTGCAGGTACCAGTGGGAGGTCATTTGGGAATAAGGAAAACTCAAGCTAAAATACAAAAACATTTTTATTGGCCTGGACTACATAAAGATGTAGTTAAATTTTGTCAATCATAATAAGAACATAAGAACTAGGAGCAGGAGTAGGCCATCTGGCCCCTCGAGCCTGCTCCGCCATTCAATGAGATCATGGCTGATCTTTTGTGGACTCAGCTCCACTTTCCGGCCCGAACACCATAACCCTTAATCCCTTTATTCTTCAAAAAACTATCTATCTTTATCTTAAAAACATTTAATGAAGGAGCCTCTACTGCTTCACTGGGCAAGGAATTCCATAGATTCACAACCCTTTGGGTGAAGAAGTTCCTCCTAAACTCAGTCCTAAATCTACTTCCCCTTATTTTGAGGCTATGCCCCCTAGTTCTGCTTTCACCCGCCAGTGGAAACAACCTGCCCGCATCTATCCTATCGATTCCCTTCATAATTTTATATGTTTCTATAAGATCCCCCCTCATCCTTCTAAATTCCAACGAGTACAGTCCCAGACTACTCAACCTCTCCTCGTAATCCAACCCCTTCAGCTCTGGGATTAACCTAGTGAATCTCCTCTGCACACCCTCCAGTGCCAGTACGTCCTTTCTCAAGTAAGGAGACCAAAACTGAACACAATACTCCAGGTGTGGCCTCACTAACACCTTATACAATTGCAGCATAACCTCCCTAGTCTTAAACTCCATCCCTCTAGCAATGAAGGACAAAATTCCATTTGCCTTCTTAATCACCTGTTGCACCTGAAAACCAACTTTCTGCGACTCATGCACGAGCACACCCAGGTCTCTCTGCACAGCAGCATGTTTTAATATTTTATCATTTAAATAATAATCCCTTTTGCCGTTATTCTTACCAAAATGGATAACCTCACATTTGTCAACATTGTATTCCATCTGCCAGACCCTAGCCCATTCACTTAGCCTGTCCAAATCCCTCTGCAGACTTCCAGTATCCTCTGCACTTTTTGCTTTACCACTTATCTTAGTGTCGTCTGCAAACTTGGACACATTGCCCTTGCCACATTGACATCATGTCACACATGTCAAGTGATAGGGAAACCTCAAGCAGTGATAAAACCAGCGCGCTTAATACCCATTCCAGAATTTGAGGAACCTTTTACAAGGGTCCTAATTGATTGCGTAGGACCGCTTCCTAAAACAAAAAGTGGAAATCAATATCTTTTGACTATAATGGATGTGTCAACTAGGTTTCCAGAGGCCATTCCAGTACGTAATATTACAGCTAAAAGGATTGTGGAGGAGTTACTTAAATTCTTTACGAGATATGGACTACCCACAGAAATACAATCGGATCAAGGATCGAATTTTACCTCAAGGTTATTCATGGAAGTTATGGATAGTTTCGGAATAAAACAATTTAAATCAACTGCGTACCATCCAGAATCGCAGGGAGCATTAGAAAGGTGGCATCAGACATTAAAGGCAATGTTGAGGGCTTATTGTCAAGATTATCCAGAGGATTGGGATAAAGGAATTCCATGCGTAATGTTTGCAATTAGGGATGCACCTAATGAGTCAACCAAATTTAGTCCTTTTGAACTAATTTTTGGTCATGAGGTAAGAGGACCACTTAAATTGATTAAGGAAAAATCGGTGAGTGAGAAATCAGAATTTGCATTATTGGATTACGTTCAAATTTTAGGGAACAATTAAATAGAGCAGGTGAATTGGCTAAACAACATTTAAAAGTTGCACAAAATGTGATGAAATGGGTAGTGGACAAGAAATCCAAAGTTCGTAGTTTTGCCAGTGGAGATAAAGTTTTAGTGTTGTTACCAATGGTAGGTGAACGTTTAAAAGCTACGTTTTGTGGACCGTATCAGATTGAAAGGAAATTAAGTGAGGTGAATTATGTGGTAAAAACACCAGATAGAAGGAAGACTCACCGAGTGTGTCATGTGAATATGCTTAAAAGGTACTTTGAAAGGGAAGGAGAGAAAAAAGAGGTTTTTATGATTCTAACTCAAAGTGACAAACCAAATCCAGATCACTGTGAATTTGACATACCTCAAATTAAATTCAAAAATGAGGATGTTCTTAAAAATTGGGATAAATTGTTGAGTTACCTTCCAGAGGAAAAACAAACTGACCTGAAAGAGTTATTGATATCACATGGGCAAGTTTGTGGAGATAAATTGGGAAGTACTAAAATGGCGATACACGATGCAGATGTGGGAAATGCTGGTCCAATCAAACAGCACCCATATAGAACACAGAACATAGAAAATACAGCACAGAACAGGCCCTTCGGCCCACGATGTTGTGCCGAACCTTTGTCCTAGATTAATCATAAATTGACATTGAATTTACACCTTCACCCAACACCAAGGGCAATTTGGACATTAAGGGCAATTTATCATTGGCCAATTCACCTAACCCGCACATCTTTGGATTGTGGGAGGAAACCGGAGCACCCGGAGGAAACCCACGCAGACACGGGGAGGACGTGCAGTGACCCAAGCCGGAATCGAACCTGGGACCCTGGAGCTGTGAAGCAATTGTGCTATCCACAATGCTACCGTGCTGCCCTTGAGAACAAATAAATCTACACTATATCATTTAACCGTAATCCATGTACCTATCCAATAGCTGCTTGAAGGTCCCTAATGTTTCCGACTCAACTACTTCCACAGGCAGTGCATTCCATGCCCCCACTACTCTCTGGGTAAAGAACCTACCTCTGATATCCCTCCTATATCTTCCACCTTTCACCTTAAATTTATGTCCCCTTGTAATGGTTTGTTCCACCCGGGGAAAAAGTCTCTGACTGTCTACTCTATCTATTCCCCTGATCATCTTATAAACCTCTATCAAGTCGCCCCTCATCCTTCTCCGTTCTAATGAGAAAAGGCCTAGCACCCTCAACCTTTCCTCGTAAGACCTACTCTCCATTCCAGGCAACATCCTGGTAAATCTTCTTTGCACCTTTTCCAAAGCTTCCACATCCTTCCTAAAATGAGGCGACCAGAACTGTACACAGTACTCCAAATGTGGCCTTACCAAAGTTTTGTACAGCTGCATCATCACCTCACGGCTCTTAAATTCAATCCCTCTGTTAATGAACGCGAGCACACCATAGGCCTTCTTCACAGCTCTATCCACTTGAGTGGCAACTTTCAAAGATGTATGAACATAGACCCCAAGATCTCTCTGCTCCTCCACATTGCCAAGAACCCTACCGTTAACCCTACATTCCGCATTCATATTTGTCCTTCCAAAATGGACAACCTCACACTTTTCAGGGTTAAACTCCATCTGCCACTTCTCAGCCCAGCTCTGCATCCTATCTATGTCTCTTTGCAGCCGACAACAGCCCTCCTTACTATCCACAACTCCACCAATCTTCGTATCGTCTGCAAATTTACTGACCCACCCTTCAACTCCCTCATCCAAGTCATTAATGAAAATCACAAACAGCAGAGGACCCAGAACTGATCCCTGCGGTACGCCTCTGGTAACTGGGATCCAGGCTGAATATTTGCCATCCACCACCACTCTCTGACTTCTATCGGTTAGCCAGTTCGTTATCCAACTGGCCAAATTTCCCACTATCCCATGCCTCCTTACTTTCTGCATAAGCCTACCATGGGGAACTTTATCAAATGCCTTACTAAAATCCATGTACACTACATCCACTGCTTTACCTTCATCCACATGCTTGGTCACCTCCTCAAAGAATTCAATAAGATTTGTAAGGCAAGACCTACCCCTCACAAATCCGTGCTGACTATCCCTAATCAAGCAGTGTCTTTCCAGATGCTCAGAAATCCTATCCTTCAGTACCCTTTCCATTACTTTGCCTACCACCGAAGTAAGACTAACTGGCCTGTAATTCCCAGGGTTATCCCTAGTCCCTTTTTTGAACAGGGGCACGACATTCGCCACTCTCCAATCCCCTGGTACCACCCCTGTTGACAGTGAGGACGAAAAGATCATTGCCAACGGCTCTGCAATTTCATCTCTTGCTTCCCATAGAATCCTTGGATATATCCCGTCAGGCCCGGGGGACTTGTCTATCCTCAAGTTTTTCAAAATGCCCAACATATCTTCCTTCCTAACAAGTATTTCCTCGAGCTTACCAATCTGTTTCACACTGTCCTCTCCAACAATATCGCCCCTCTCATTTGTAAATACAGAAGAAAAGTACTCGTTCAAGACCTCTCCTATCTCTTCAGACTCAATACACAATCTCCCGCTACTGTCCTTGATCAGACCTACCCTCGCTCTAGTCATTCTCATATTTCTCACATATGTGTAAAAGGCCTTGGGGTTTTCCTTGATCCTACCCGCCAAAGATTGTTCATGCCCTCTCTTAGCTCTCCTAATCCCTTTCTTCAGTTCCCTCCTGGCTATCTTGTATCCCTCCAATGCCCTGTCTGAACCTTGTTTCCTCAGCCTTACATAAGTCACCTTTTTCCTCTTAACAAGACATTCAACCTCTCTTGTCAACCATGGTTCCCTCACTCGACCATCTCTTCCCTGCCTGACAGGGACATACATATCAAGGACACGTAGCACCTGTTCCTTGAACAAGTTCCACATTTCACTTGTGTCCTTCCCTGCCAGCCTATGTTCCCAACTTATGCACTTCAATTCTTGTCTGACAACATCGTATTTACCCTTCCCCCAATTGTAAACCTTGCCCTGTTGCACGTACCTATCCCTCTCCATTACTAAAGTGAAAGTCACAGAATTGTGGTCACTATCTCCAAAATGCTCCCCCACTAACAAATCTATCACTTGCCCTGGCTCATTACCCAGTACTAAATCCAATATTGCCCCTCCTCTGGTCGGACAATCTACATACTGCGTTAGAAAAGCTTCCTGGACACACTGCACAAACACCACCCCATCCAAACTATTTGATCTAAAGAGTTTCCACTCAATGGGCGTCATTCTCCGACCCCCCGCCGGGTCGGAGAATGGCCGTTGGCCGCCGTGAATCCCGCCCCCGCCCCCGCCGAAGTCTCCGCTCCCGGAGATTGGGCGGGGGCGGGAATCCAGCCGCGCCGGTTGGCGGGACCCCCCGCTGGATTCTCCGGCCCGGATGGGCCGAAGTCCCGCCCAGGAATTGCCTGTCCCGCCGACGTAAATCAAACCTGGTATTTACCGGCGGGACCAGGCGGCGTGGGCGGGCTCCGGGGTCCTGGGGGGGGGCGCGGGGCGATCTGACCCCGGGGGGTGCCCCCACGGTGGCCTGGCCCGCGATCGGGGCCCACCGATCCGCGGGCGGGCCTGTGCCGTGGGGGCACTCTTTCCCTTCCGCCTCCGCTACGGCCTCCACCATGGCGGAGGCGGAAGAGACTCTCCCCACTGCGCATGCGCGGGAAACTTTCGGCGGCCGCTGACGCTCCCGCGCATGCGCGGGGAAACTGACAGCGGCCGCTGACGCTCCCGCGCATGCGCCGCATTTCCGCGCCAGCTGGCGGGGCAACAAACGCCATTTCCGCCAGCTGGCGGGGCGGAAATCCCTCCGGCGTCGGCCTAGCCCCTCAATGTTGGGGCTAGGCCGCCAAAGATGCGGAGACTTCCGCACCTTTTTGCCGGCGCGATGCCCGTCTGATTTGCGCCGGCTTTGGCGCCAGTCGGCGGGCATCCCGCCGTTGGGGGAGAATTTCGCCCAATATTTGGGAAGTTAAAGTCGCCCATGACTACTACCCTATGACTTCTGCACCTTTCCAAAATCTGTTTCCCAATCTGTTCCTCCACATCTCTGCTACTATTGGGGGGCCTATAGAAAACTCCTAACAAGGTGACTGCTCCTTTCCTATTTCTGACTTCAACCCATACTACCTCAGTAGGCTGATACTCCTCGAACTGCCTTTCTGCAGCTGTTATACTATCTCTAATTAATAATGCCACCCCCCACCTCTTTTACCACCCTCCCTAATCTTATTGAAACATCTATAACCAGGGACCTCCAACAACCATTTCTGCCCCTCTTCTATCCAAGTTTCCGTGATGGCCACCACATCGTAGTCCCAAGTACCGATCCATGCCTTAAGTTCACCCACCTTATTCCTGATGCTTCTTGCGTTGAAGTATATACACTTCAACCCCTCTCCGTGCCTGCAAGTACTCTCCTTTGTCAGTGTTCCCTTCCCCACTGCCTCATTACACGCTTTGGCGTCCTGAATATCGGCTACCTTAGTTGCTGGACTACAAATTCGGTTCCCATTCCCCTGCCAAATTAGTTTAAACCCTCCCGAAGAGTACTAGAAAACCTCCCTCCCAGGATATTGGTGCCCCTCTGGTTCAGATGCAACCCGTCCTGCTTGTACAGGTCCCACCTTCCCCAGAATGCGCTCCAATTATCCAAATACCTGAAGCCCTCCCTCCTACACCATTCCTGCAGCCACGTGTTCAACTGCACTCTCTCCCTATTCCTAGCCTCGCTATCACGTGGCACCGGCAACAAACCAGAGATGACAACTCTATCTGTCCTGGCTTTTAACTTCCAGCCTAACTCCCTAAACTTGTTTATTACCTCCACACCCCTTTTCCTACCTATGTCGTTGGTACCAATGTGCACCACGACTTCTGGCTGCTCCCCCTCCCCCTTAAGGATCCTGAAGACATGATCCGAGACATCCCTGGCCCTGGCACCCGGGAGGCAACATACCTTCCGGGAGTCTCGCTCGCGACCACAGAATCTCCTATCTATTCCCCTAACCATTGAATCTCCTACAACTATTGCTTTTCTATTCTCCTCCCTTCCCTTCTGAGCCCCAGAGCCAGACTCAGTGCCAGAGACCTGGCCGCTAGGGCCTTCCCCCGGTAGGTCATCCCCCCCAACAGCATCCAAAACGGTATACTTGTTTTGAAGGGGAACGGCCACGAGGGATCCCTGCACTTTCTGCCTGTTTGTTTTTTTCCCCCTGACTGTAACCCAGCTATTCTTGTCCTGTACCTTGGGTGTGGTTACCTCCTTGTAACTCTTCTCAATCACCCCCCTCTGCCTCCCGGATGATCCGAAGCTCATCCAGCTTCAGCTCCAGTTCCCTAATACGGTCTTTGAGGAGCTGAAGTTGGGTGCACTTCCCGCAGGTATAGTCAGTGGGGACACCGGTGGTATCCCTCACCACCCACATCCTACAGGAGGAGCATGTAACTGGCCTAGCCTCCATCCCCTCTTACCTGACAGAATATAGCTGCCCTGTGGACTAACTAGATCTCCGCCCTCCGACCCTGCTCCCAGTCAGCTACACTTTCTGTAAACTCCTGGCTCTCTTCGCACTCTTTGCGGAAATGTCGGAAACAAAATGAAAGGAGCGCCTTACTCCCTCCTCACCTAACTCCCTCAGTCACCAAACTCTCACTATCGCACTCAAATGCACCAAATTCAGCACTGAGTGCAAACAAAGTCTGCACTGTAGGGGATCACTTTTATACTGTGAATCTAGCCTCTGAAAACCTGGCCTAATCCAATTAACTAATTAACAAGCTCCAGCTGCAAGTGCCTACAAGTAGAAGCCGGTTTAAAGCTTATTGAAAATTCACCTTCTTCTAAACCAAACAGCAACTTTTAAGTTAATTAACTAAATAAAAGAAAGACTAAACTTTAGCTAAAAATGAAGCCTTATACTCCCTCGGTCACCAAACTCTCACTATCGCACTCAAATGCACCAAATTCAGCACTCAGTGCAAACCTGAATTTAGACTTAACCCTTTAAAATTGGCACAGGTTAACAAAGAGATTGAGAGTATGCTTAAAAATGGCATAATTGAAATGGTTGCAGCCAATGGAGCTCACCCATAGTGATGGTACCTAAACCAGACGGTACCAAACGGTTGTGTGTGGACTATAGAAAGGTTAATGCAGTTACAAGGACGGGCTCTTATCCTATCCCACGTTTGGAGGATTGCATTGACAAAGTGGGACAATCAGTTTTTATTTCCAAACTGGATTTACTTAAAGGTTACTGGCAGGTACCTTTATCCGAAAGGGCGAAGGAGACTTCAGCTTTTGTGACTCCAGATGGTATATACCAATTCAAAGTTATGCCATTTGGCATGAAAAACGCCCCAGTCACATTTCAACGGTTAACTAACAAAGTTGTTTCAGGATTACCCAATTGTGCGGTAAACATCGACGATCTGGTAATTTTCAGCCAGACATGGACAGAACATTTAAAACATCTGATGGAGTTATTCGATCGACTTCAGGAGGCGGTTTGGTGATAAACCTAGCCAAAAGTGAATTTGGAAAAGCCCAAGTCACTTTCCTTGACCATACAATCGGACAGGGTCGACTGGTCACACGGGATGTGAAACCAACAGTTATTGAGGAGTTTCCGATACCCTCAAGACGAAGGGAAATAATGCGATTTCTTGGCATGAGTGAATTTGATTGAACATTTGTGCAAAGGTTTTGTAGCGTGATTGCTCCACTGATGGACTTGCTCAAGAAGCATAACAAATTCCAGTGGACAGCGGAGTTTCAACAGGCATTTGACTGCCTGAAAGCTGTGATAACCAATGCTCCTGTGTTGGAGAATTACAAGGGACTCTGTGATCAGATTGAACTAAAGTATCTGACTTTAAAGAGAAATGCCAAAGCTTAGAGAAATAGACGGATCGTGCAGAGACCTTCTTGTTCAAAGAGACTGTCAATCGAGACGGATTTCAGTTGGAGGAAGATGAATGAAAAAAGATGGACTATATTATTATACCTGTTTGCGTGTGTTATTTTTTTAAAACGATAAAGTATATTTACTGCGTGCATTTCTTAAAGGGTGGTGAAAAGGTGAAAAATGAAACCATCTTGAAGTTGATGGGGTTTTTTTCTTGGGGGGACATGTCATGTGAGTGTACCTTTAAGAAATGGGTGTTTATAAATGGGTGTGTATATAAGTATCTGTAGTGAGAGTACCTTTAAGAATTGGGTGTTTATTACTGCAGTGATGTCAGAGAGTGGGTGGAGCTGGGCTGTCTGTCAGCTTTTTACTTTTGATTCAGGCTGTTTGCTGCAGGGTGTGTTTTAGTTTTGTTTTCAGTGTTGGAGCTGAAGCCAGACAGAGCAGGTGTACTGTGTTCTCTCTGCCATGAAAAGACTGTCTCTTGATCATTTGGTGAATTCAGAATTATAAATGTTCTCAGTAGTGAATGTAAACCTAATGTGCTTCTGTTAAAAGGTGTCTTCTGGATGGTGTTTGGGACGTTATTAAGGATTACTTAGTGTTGTATTCTTTGGGGGTTGTATTTGAATTAATGGTTGCTAAGATGTTCACTGTATGTTTTAAAAAGGTTGACTTGAGTTCATAGAATAAACATTGTTTTGCTTTAAAAAATACTTTTCCATTTCTGCTGTCCCACACCTGTAGAGTGGGCCGTGTGCTCCCCATACCACAGTCTATTAAAAGTTGTGGGTCAGGTGAACTCCATGATACACTTTGGGGTTCTCTAACACTCAGCTGTTTCAACAAAAAATAACTGTTATTTAAACAGAACGTTTAACAAAGTAAAATGTCCCTGTATGCCTCACAGCTCTGATTGTCAAACAATGTGACACTGAATTACAAGGGGAGATATTCGGGGTGGTCATCCAAAACTCATTCAAAGAAGGAGGTTTAACGCAGATTCTCAAAGGAGGAGGGTGGAGTGGAAAGGGGTGAAGAGGGTCAGGGAGGAATTGCACAGCTTAGGACTCAGGGGGCTAAATCCACGGCCACTGATGTTGAGGTGAAGGGGAGGGCGGCATTTACACAGCATTGGTTAGGAGTGGGGTTCGTGAGCAGAATCTGGGCATTCGGTGTGTGGCAAGTGGAGAATCAGCGATTGTGCATCAGCAGAGATGCAGCGTTCACTCTCACTCAGCAGCATTCCTCATAGCAACCGCAATCTGACGGAACAAAGCTGATTGTAGCACAATCATCAGCCTTTGCCCAAGTTACAACAGTCAGGTGAGGTGAGAGTGACTGGCCTTGACATCACGGCAGCATTTGACTGTGTATGTATAAAGGAGCCCGAGCTAAACTGGAGCCAATGGGAATCAGGGGAAACTCTCCGCTGGTTGGAGTCATACCCGGCACAAAGGCAGATGGTTGTGGTTGTTGGAGGCCAATCATCTCAGCTCCAGGAGATCAGAGCAGGAGTTCCTCAGGGTAGTGTCCTAGACCCATCCATCTTCAGCTGCTTCATCAATGACCTCCCTTCCATTATAAGGTCAGAAGTGGGGATGTTTGCGGGTGACTGCACAATGTTCAGCACCATTCGCGACTCCTCAGATACTGAAGCGGTCCCCGTCCAAATGCAGCAAGACCCGGACAATATCCAGGCTTGGGCTGACAAGTGGCAAGTTACATTCACGCCACACAAGTGCCCGGCAATGACCATCTCCTACAAGAGAGGATCTAACCACTGCCCCTTGACATTCAAAGGCATTACCATCGCTGAATCTCCCACAATCAACATCCTGGGGGTTACCATTGATCAGAAACTGAACTGGACTAGTCATAGCTAGTGGCTACCAGGGCAGATCAAAGGCTAGGAATCCTACAGCGAGTAACTTACCTCCTGACCCCCCCCCCCCCCCCCCCCCCCAAAGCCTGTCCACCATCTACAAGGCACAAGTCTTATGTCATCATTGGCTACAGGAATAGTGCCAGAGGACTGGAGGATAGCAAATGTGGTCCCTTTGTTCAAAAAGGGGAGCAGAGACAACCCCGGCAACTATAGACCGGTGAGCCTCACGTCTGTAGTGGGTAAAGTCTTGGAGGGGATTATAAGAGACAAGATTTATAATCATCTAGATAGGAATAATATGATCAGGGATAGTCAGCATGGCTTTGTGAAGGGTAGGTCATGCCTCACAAACCTTATTGAGTTCTTTGAGAAGGTGACTGAACAGGTAGATGAGGGTAGAGCAGCTGATGTGGTGTATATGGATTTCAGCAAAGTGTTTGATAAGGTTCCCCACGGTAGGCTATTGCAGAAAATACGGAGGCTGGGGATTGAGGGTGATTTAGAGATGTGGATCAGAAATTGGCTAGCTGAAAGAAGACAGAGGGTGGTGGTTGATGGGAAATGTTCAGAATGGAGTTCAGTTACAAGTGGAGTACCACAAGGATCTGTTCTGGGGCCGTTGCTGTTTGTAATTTTTATCAATGACCTAGAGGAAGGTGCAGAAGGGTGGGTGAGTAAATTTGCAGACGATACTAAAGTCGGTGGTGTTGTCGATAGTGTGGAAGGATGTAGCAGGTTACAGAGGGATATAGATAAGCTGCAGAGCTGGGCTGAGAGGTGGCAAATGGAGTTTAATGTAGAGAAGTGTGAGGTGATTCACTTTGGAAGGAATAACAGGAATGCAGAATATTTGGCTGATGGAAAAGTTCTTGAAAGTGTGGATGAGCAGAGGGATCTAGGTGTCCATGTACATAGATCCCTGAAAGTTGCCACCCAGGTTGATAGGGTTGTGAAGAAGGCCTATGGAGTGTTGGCCTTTATTGGTAGAGGGATTGAATTCCGGGGTCAGGAGGTCATGTTGCAGCTGTACAGAACTCTGGTACGGTCGCATTTGGAGTATTGCGTACAGTTCTGGTCACCGCATTATAGGAAGGACGTGGAGGCTTTGGAGCGGGTGCAGAGGAGATTTACCAGGATGTTGCCTGGTATGGAGGGAAAATCTTATGAGGAAAGGCTGATGGACTTGAGGTTGTTTTCGTTGGAGAGAAGAAGGTTAAGAGGAGACTTAATAGAGGCATACAAAATGATCAGGGGGTTGGATAGGGTGGACAGTGAGAGCCTTCTCCCGCGGATGGAAATGGCTGGCATGAGGGGACATAGCTTTAAACTGAGGGGTAATAGATATAGGACAGAGGTCAGAGGTAGGTTCTTTACGCAAAGAGTAGTGAGGCCGTGGAATGCCCTACCTGCTACAGTAGTGAACTCGCCAACATTGAGGGCATTTAAAAGTTTATTGGATAAACATATGGATGATAATGGCATAGTGTAGGTTAGATGGCTTTTGTTTCGGTGCAACATTGTGGGCTGAAGGGCCTGTACTGCGCTGTATCGTTCTATGTTCTATGTTCTAAGTCAGGAGTGTGAGGGAATAATCTCCACTTGCCTGGATGAGCGCAGCTCCAACATTCAAGAAGCTCGACACCATCCAGGACAAAGCAGCCCCGCTTGATTGCTCCCCTTCCACAAACATTCAAATGAAGAGTGCAGGGGAGCATACCAGGGGCAACACCAGGCATAACAAAAAAAGCAGGTGTCAACCTGGTGACGCTTCAATACAGGGCTGTTTGTGAGCCAATCAGCAGAAGCAGCAAGTAATAGACAGAGCGAAGCGATTCCACACCGAACACATCAGATCTAAGCTCTGCAGTCTTGCCACATCCAGCCGTGAATGGTGGTGGACAATTAAACAACTCACTGGAGGAGGAGGCTCCACAAATATCCCCATCCCCAATGATGGAGGAGCCCAGCACATCTGTGCTAAAGACGAGGCTGAGGCATTCGCAACAATCTTCAGCCAGAAGTGCCGAGTGGAAGATCCGTCTCGGTCTCCTCCGGAGGTCCCAGCATCACAGATGTCCGTCTTCATCCGATACGATTCACTCCACGTGACTGCAAGAAACGGCTGAAGGCCCTGGATGCTGCAAAGGCTGTGGGCCCTGACAATATCCCGGCAATAGTACTGAAGACTCCAGAACTTGCTGCACCCCTAGCCAAGCTGTTCAGTGCAGCTACAACACTGGCGTCTACCCGGCAATGTGGAAAATTGCCCAGGTGTGTCCTATACACAAGAAACAGGACAAATCCAACCCAGCCAATTACCGTCCTATCAGTCTACTCTCCATCATCAGCAAAGTGATGGAAGGAATCATCAACAGAGCTATCAAGCAGCACTTACTCAGCAATAACCTGCTCACTGACGGTCAGTTTGGGTTCCGCCAGGGTCACTTAGCTCTTGACCTCATTACAGCCTTGGTTCAGATGTGGACATAGAGCTGAATTCCAGAGGTGAGGTGAGAGTGACTGCCCTCGACATCCAGGCAGCGTTTGACCGAGTTTGGCATCACGGAGCCCGAGCTAAACTGGAGTCAATGGGAATCAGGGGAAAACTCTCCGCTGGTTCGAGTCATACCCGGCACAAAGGAAGATGGTTGTGGTGGTTGGAGGTCAATCATCTCAGCTCCAGGACATCACTGCAGGAGTTCCTCAGGGTCGTGTCCTCGGCCCCAACCATCTTCAGCTGTTTCATCAACGACTTCCCTTCCATTATAAGGTCAGAAGTGGGGATGTTTGCGGATGACTGCACAATGTTCAGCACCATTCATGACTCAGATAATGAAGCAGTCCCTGTCCAAATGCAGCAAGACCAGGACAATATCCAGGCTCGGGCTGACAAGTGGCAAGTTACATTCGTGCCACATAAGTGCCCGGCAATGACCATCTCCTACAAGAGAGGATCTAACCACCGCCGCTTGACATTCAATGGCATTGCCATCGCTGAATCCCCCACAATCAACATCCTGGGGGTTACTGTTGACCAGAAACTGAACTGGACCCAGCCACATAAATACTGTGGCTACCAGGGCAAGTTAAAGGCTAGGAATCCTGCGGTGAGTAACTCACTTCCTGACCTCCCAAAGCCTGCCCACCATCTACAAGGCACAAGTCAGGAGTGTGATGGAATACTCTCCACTTGCCTGGGTGAGCGCAGCTCCAACAACACTCAAGAAGCTCGACACCATCCAGGACAAAGCAGCCCCGCTTGATTGCTCCCCTTCCACAAACATTCACTCCCTCCACCACCGACGCACAGTGGCAGTCGTGTGTACCGTCTACAAGATGCACTGCCGTAATTCACCAAGGCTCCTTAGGCAGCAACTTCCAAACCCACGACCTCTACCATCGAGAAGGTCAAGAGCAGCAGATACCTGGGAACCCCACCACCTGGAGGTTCCCCTCCGAGTCACTCACCATCCTGACTGGGAAATATATCGCCGTTCCTTCACTGTCGCTGGGGCAACATCCTGTAACTCCCTCCCTAACAGCACAGTGGGTGTACCCACACCTCAGGGACTGCAGCTGATCATGAAGACAGCCTTCTGATGGACATCTAGGGATGGGCAATAAATGCTGTCCCACATCCCGTAAATTAATTTTTTTTAAACGATTCATTCCACATGATATCAAGAAACGGCTGAAGGCCCTGGATGCTGCAAAGGCTCTGGGCCCTGACAATATCCCGGCAATAGTACTGAAGACTCCAGAACTTGCTGCACCCCTAGCCAAGCTGTTCCAGTACAGCTACAACACTGGCATCTACCCGGCAATGAGGAAAATTACCCAAGTGTGTCCTGTACACAAGAAACAGGACAAATCCAACCCAGCCAATTACCAATCTGTCCACTCTCCATCATCAGCAAAGTGACGGAAGGATCATTATCAGAGCTATCAAGCGGCACTTACTCTGTAATAACCCGTTCACAGACGCTTAGTTTGGATTCCGCCAGGGTCACTCAGCTCTTGACCTCATTACAGCCTTGGTTCAAACATGGACATAGAGCTGAATGCCAGAGGTGAGGTGAGAGTGACCGCCCTCGACATCAAGGCAGCATTTGACCGAGTGTGGCATCACGGAGCCCGAGCTAAACTGGAGTCAATGGGAATCAGGGGGGAAACTCTCCGCTGGTTGGAGTCATACCCGGCACAAAGGAAGATGGTTGTGGTGGTTGGAGGTCAATCATCTCAGCTCCAGGACATCACTGCAGGAGTTCCTCAGGGTATTGTCCTCGTCCCAACCATCTTCAGCTGTTTTATCAATGATCTTCCTTCTATCATAAGGTCAGAAGTGGTGACGTTTGCGGATGACTGCACAATGTTCCGCGCCATTCGCGACTCCTCAGATAATGAAGCAGTCCCTGTCCGAATGCAGCAAGACCCGGACAATACCCAGTCTTGGGCTGACAAGTGGCAAGTTACAATTTGTGCCACACAAGTGCCCGGCAATGACCATCTCCTACAAGAGAGGATCTAACCATCGCCCCTTGACATTCAATGGCATTACCATCGCTGAATCCCCACAATCAACATCCTGGGGGTTACTGTTGACCAGAAACTGAACTGGACCCAGCCACATTAATACTGTGGCTACCAGGGCAGGTCAGAGGCTAGAAATCCCGTGGCGAGTAACTCACCTACTGAACTCCCCAAAGCCTGCCCACCATCGTGTGTGTTGGAATACTCTCCACTTGCCTGGATGAGCGCAGCTCCAACAACAAGGAGCTCGACACCATCCAGGACAAAGCAGCCCCGCTTGATTGCTCCCCTTCCACAAACATTCACTCCCTCCACCACCGACGTACAGTGGCAGCCGTGTGGACCATCTACAAGATGCACTGCAGTAACTCGCCAAGGATCCTTAGGCAGCACCTTCCAAACCCACAACCTCTACCATCTCGAAGGACAAGAGCAGCAGATACCTGGGAACCCCACCACCTGGAGGTTCCCCTCCCAGTCACTCACCACCCTGACTTGGAAATATATTGGCCGTTCCTTCACCGTCGCCGGGTCAAAATCCTGGAACTCCCCCCCTAACAGCACAGTGGGTGTACCTACACCTCAGGGACTGCAGCGGTTCAAGAGGGCAGCTCACCACCACCTTCTGAAAGGCAATTAGGGCTGGGCAATAGATGCCGGCCTAACCAGCGACGCCCACACCCCGTAAATTAAATTTAAATAATTCGGAAATATACTCGGCTCACTAAAAATCACCACCACGCTGAAACCCATTCCAAAACCAAAGTTAAGATACCCAAACAACTGCCCCTGATCCTGAGCAAGCTGAAGAAAAGGGAATGCACCACCTCGCGTTGTTAGAAGATGAGATCAGGCGCATTAGGAGCGGGAGCAGGCCATTCGACCCCTCGACCCTGCTATGCCATTAAATAGGTTGACGGCTGAACTGACCCTGTCCTGAGCTCCACTTTCCCCCCTGCTCCCCCTCAGAACCTCTACTTTCTTGTCGACTGGAAATCTGTCTGACTCGGCCTTGACTAGATTCTGTGACGTAGCCTCCACTGCTCCCGGGGGAAGCAACTTCCACAGAGCAGCGATCTGTCTGAGGGAATAAATTCCTGCTGATCTCTGTCTTCAGTGGGAGACCCCCTTTTTACGTAACCCTGCCCCCAGTTCTCGATTCCCCCAGAGGGGGAACCGTCCCCTCAGCATCCACCCTCTGGAGCCTCATCAGAATCTTATATGTTTCATTATAATCGCCTCGCGTTCTTCCAAACTCCAATGGGTATCGACTCACCCTGCTTAATCTTTGCTGATAAGCCAAACCCCTTCATCCCAGGAATTATTCTGGTGAATCTCCACTGAACTGCGTCCAATGCAAGTATCTGCCTCTTCGGAAAGCAGGACTATACCTCGTGCTCTCGGTGTGGTCTCACCAATGCCCCGCACAGATATCGCTCGTGTGGCCAGGTGGTCTAAGATGCTGGATTTAGGCTCCAGTCTCCTTGGAGGCGTGGGTTCGAATACCACCGCTGCCAAGCGGCTACTTTCTAGGGACGACACAGTAGCACAGTGGTTAGCACCGTTGCTTCAGCAGGGCCCCGGGTTTAATTCCCGCTTGGGTCACTGTCTGCACGTTCTCCCCCGTGTCTGCGTGGGTTCCCTCCGGGTGCTCCGGTTTCCTCCCACAAGTCCCGAAAGACGTGCTTGTTAGGTGAATTGGACATTCTGAATTCTCCCTCTGTGTACCCGGACAGGCGCCGGAATGTGGCGACTAGGGGATTTACACAGTAACTTCATTACAGTGTTAATGTGAGCCTACTTGTGACACTAATAAAGATTATTATTATAAAGACTTCCCTACTTCTAATAACCCATCCCCCTTAAATTAAATACCAACATTGGAGTATTGCGTGCAATTCTGGTCGCCCCATTATAGGAAGGATGTGGAAGCATTGGAAAGGGTGCAGAGGAGATTTACCAGAATGTTGCCTGGTATGGAGGGAAGATCTTATGAGGAAAGGCTGAGGGACTTGAGGCTGTTTTCGTTAGAGAGAAGAAGGTTAAGAGGTGACTTAATTGAGGCATACAAGATGGTCAGAGGGTTGGATAGGGTGGACAGTGAGAGCCTTTTTCCTCGGATGGTGATGTCTAACACGAGGGGACATAGCTTTAAATTGAGGGGAGATAGATATAGGACAGATGTCAGAGGTAGGTTCTTTACTCAGAGAGTAGTAAGGGCGTGGAATGCCCTGCCTGCAACAGTAGTGGACTCGCCAACACTAAGGGCATTCAAATGGTCATTGGATAGACATATGGACGATAAGGGAATAGTGTAGATGGGCTTTAGAGTGGTTTCACAGGTCGGCGCAACATCGAGGGCCGAAGGGCCTGTACTGCGTTGTAATGTTCTATGTTTTATTCCATTTGCCTTCCTAATTGCTTATTCCAGCCGCATACCAACGTCTTGTGATTCATGTACAAGGCCGCCCAGATCCCTCTGCACCGCAGCAACCAGCAACCTCTCTCAATCTGAATAATATTCTGTTCGGAGGGTTCCTCGCACGAGGAGTGAGCAGACAGCAGGTTCTGCTCCCAGCGAGCTGCTCCGTCCCGAGGTACGCACAGGAGACTCCCAGAACTAGCTCGGGGGGAGGGGGGGTGGCGGGGTGGGGGGGGGGGGGGGTGGGGGGTGCGCGGAAACGACGTTCTTGCCCCCCCGCACCCTTAATCCTGACGGCAGTTTGAATTCGCTGCCTCCAATCCCAGTGCAGCCCTCACGGGGTTAATGAGTGCGACGGCTGTTTAATTGTGAGGAGAATTTGGGAGGCTTACATCGGGGGAAATGATGGGACGTTTTTCAGTTCGGGGAAAAAAAGCAAAAGGTTCTTTTTTTTCAACAGAAGTAAATGGAGTTGGGAGGGGCGGCGGGGGGGGGGGGGGGGGGGTGGTTTGTGTTTTGGCAACATCCCATCTCCCATGACGAATCATGGCTCATTGTTCTGTTGGATGGGTGCCCAATCCCGTCACGTGTTGTGGTTGCTACAGCAACCGAGCTCTGACTAATCATTTGCTCAATGACCTTTATTCCCCAGGGGAGGGGGGAATTTTGTTTGGGGGGGGGGGGTTTGGTGGGAGGTAGGACAGGGGGGGGGGTGGCGGCTGTGGGAGCACGGAGCCTGCCTGAGGCTGGTACAGATGACGGGAGGGGTACAGAATGTTCTGCCGATTCAGTTTAACTCTTTGCGCCCAGTCGGAGTTCCATCCGAGAGGTTCCGATGCACCAGCCTGTCTGTGCCCAGGCTGCCAGCTGCCAACGGACGGTTTAAACCAGCCGAACTTGTAACGGGCTGGAAACAGAGACCAGCGCTGGTCCCTCACACCGTCGGCTAAAGCTGACTGCCAGAGATTTGTGACACGCACCAGGGACGGTGTGAAGCCTTTGATCGGAAAGTTTTCACAGCGTTATCATTGGGAACAGGAGGATGCCACAGGCTCAGGGGTACGGTCACGTCCTGCCCCTGATACTGAGCTGGCCATCCACGTATCAGCACTTTGAGAACGCGGCTCTCTGCTCTTAAAAGCTGGAAATAAAAAGCTGCTGAAAAGGAACTGGTTTTATCGGGTTCTGTGAAACACGGTTGGACATTTTTCTATGTTGAAGATACATTAACTCACTCACACTCACACTCACACTCACTCACTCACCCTCACACTCACTCACTCTCACTCATTCACACTCATTCACTCACTCACACTCACACTCATTCAAACTCACTCACTCTCACTCATTCACTCACACACACTCACACTCACCCTCTCACACTCACACTCATTCATACTGACTCTCACATTCACACTCACTCACACTCACACTCATTCAAATTCACTCACTCACACTCACTCCACTCATACTTACTCTCTCACACTCACATTCACCCTCACATTCACTCACACTCACACTCACTCATACCGACTCACATTCACACTCACTCACACTCATTCAAACTCACTCACTCACACTCACATTCCACTCATACTGACTCTGTCACACACACACTCACTCATTTAAACTCACTCACTCACACTCACCCTCTCACACTCACTCACTCTCACACTCACTCATACTGACTCTCTCACATTCACACTCATTCACCCTCACACTCAGTCTCTCACACTTACTCTCTCACACTCACACGCATTCACACTCACTCACTCTCACACTCAGTCTCTCACACTTACTCTCTCACACTTATTCACACTCATTCAAACTCACTCACTCACTTACACTCACCCTCTCACACTCACTCATACTGACTCTCACATTCACACCAATTCACACTCACTCACTCTTACACTCAGTCTCACACTTACTCTCTCACACTCATTCACACTCACTCACAATCACTCGTTCTCACACTCACTCTCCCACTCTCCCACACCCACTCTCTCACACTCATTCACACTCACTCACACTCACCCTCTCATACTCACTCACATTCACTTTCACTCACTCACACTCACGCTCTCACAATCACTCACAACCACTCACACTTACTCACTCATTCACACACATACTCATTCAGTCACAGTCATTTACTCACACACTTACTCTCAGTCACACTCACTCACTCACAGACTCTCACTCATTCACATGCACCAGCACAGATTCACACTCAGTCACACTCACACGCACTCAGGCTCACGCAATCATACTCACACTTATTCACATTCACACACACTGACATTCTCACAAACGCATACTCATACACACTCGCCCACATACATACACACAATGAGTCACACTCACTCAAACATGATGACAATATCCAGGCTTGGGCTGAGAAGGAGCAGGTAATATCCACGCCCACGTGCACCAGACAGTGACCATCTCCAACCAGAGAGAATCCAACATCTCTCCTTGACTCTCAAAGGCATTGCCATCGCTGAACCTCCCACTATCAACATCCTGGGGTTCCCATTGATCAGACACTGAACTGGACCCAGCCACATTAATACTGTGGCTACCAGGGTAGGGCTAGGAATCCTGTAGCGAGTAACTCACCTCCTGACCCCCCACAACCTGCCCACCATCGACAAGACACAAGTCAGGAGTGTGATGGAATACTCTCCACTTGCCTGGGTGAGCGCAGCTCCAACAACACTCAAGAAGCTCGACACCATCCAGGACAAAGCAGCCCCGCTTGATTGCTCCCCCATCCATGACCAGTGCACAGAGGCAGCCGTGTGTACATTCTAAAGGAGAGGCTGGAGTTTGGGCCTTCTGGAGCACCTTCCAAACCCATGACCATTACCATCAAGAATGACAAGGGTAACAGGGAACAATGGACCACCATTAACTGCAAGGTACCTCCGACAGTGCAGCACTCCCCCAGTACAGACCCTCTGACAGTGCAGCACTCCCTCAGTACTGACCCTCTGAAAGTGCAGCACTCCCTCAGTACTGACCCTCTGACAGTGCAGCACTCCCTCAGTACTGACCCTCTGACAGTGCGGCACTCCCTCAGTACTGACCCTCGAACTGCAGCGCTCCCCCAGTACTGACCCTCTGACAGTGCGGCACTCCCTCAGTACTGACCCTCTGACAGTGCAGCACTCCCTCAGTACTGACCCTCTGACAGTGCGGCACTCCCTCAGTACTGACCCTCTGACAGTGCGGCACTCCCTCAGTACTGACCCTCGAACTGCAGCGCTCCCCCAGTACTGACCCTCTGACAGTGCAGCACTCCCTCAGTACTGACCCTCTGACAGTGCGGCACTCCCTCAGTACTGACCGTCTGACAGTGCGGCACTCCCTCAGTACTGACCATCTGACAGTGCAGCACTCCCTCAGTACTGACCCTCTGACAGTGCGGCACTCCCTCAGTACTGACCCTCTGACAGTGCAGCACTCCCTCAGTACTGACCCTCTGACAGTGCAGCACTCACTCAGTACTGACCCTCTGACAATGCAGCACTCCCTCAGTACTGACCCTCTGACAGTTGTTCGGACACTGGACGAGAATCCCAAACAATTTGCAACGTGTAAAGACTGAGAAAAGGATACTTCACCCCAGGAGTGATGACTCTGACCAATCGGTATCCATTATGTTAAAACAAACTTTAATTTAAACACAGGATTAACCATGTTAACATCAAAGAAATAGCTTTACTATTAACAGTTATACAGTTCTCAAATACAAGGAAAAACCTTAACTCACCATCTACATTTAAAAATAATAAATAATAAACAATAATAATAAAAAATAAAATAATAAATAAACAAACAAACAAATAAATAAATAGGTAAATAAATAATAAAATAATAATTATTATATATTGCCTCTATATTTTTTCTAACGATGCAACCCAATACAGTTCAAAACCAACTCATAAATAAAGTTAGCAATCAGGGTTTCTTGCTGTTCTCTGTGTCGATGTTTGGAGAGAGACACTTTCAGGAACAACCTGAAAATGTTGTCCTGTCGGACTTAAATCCCTTGGCAAACTGCCCAAACCACAGACAGACCTGCTCCTCCCATTAATTACATCATCTGTATCCCACTAAGATGTCCCATGACCTGCTTAGTTAAGCCTAAACACCATCCCTCATTAATTATCTACACTCCAGGAAACCTCCAAAAACATAAACCATATTCCATTTGCCATTTCTCTGTGAGCAAGTAAATGGTTTTAATCCTTTACCTCCTCTTTACAACTCCTTAATCACAAAGCAGACACACTGCCTTTATTTATTTATTTGAATTATTCAATAATATTACTACAATAAAATAGAATGTATAAAAAATTCCTGCATTCATCACACCGCCCTCCCTGAAAAAATTAATATGTAAAGAGGGCTCTATTTTCCAAAGCCTTTTCAGCTTCATATACTACTCATTACTAAACACCACCATTACAGTATGTGATGCATATCTCCTCATATTTATGCATGCAAATTTGAACATCAGTATTTTGGTCTTTCTTTCCCAACTTTGAATGTTCCATTCTTCTTATAACTCCAAGTTGTGACAAAGCATTGGCTATCGTTTTTTATCTTCCTCCCATGTTAAATATTTCAAGTTAAATGGTTGTAGCAATAAACTCCATCTAAACATTAGTGCATTTCGATCTTTAAACTTCTCCAGAAATTTTAATGGATTATGATCTGAATATACAATTGTCTCTGGCAAATTGTTAGTAACATCAATGTCAGAATGTTGCAATGCCACTCCGAACTCAATGTCTTCTTCTCGATGGGTGAATCCTTCTTTTGTTGAATATTCAGTTTTGTGGAATAAGAACCAACAGGTCGTTCTATACCTTTGTCATCTTCTTGTAACAGCACAGCACCAACGCCCATATCACTCACATCAATTGCCATTTGAATTTCTTGTTATAATTCGGTGTTGCCGAAACTTCTGCAGTGGTTAGCAAAATTTTCAGGTTGACAAAAGCCTCCTGACATTCTGATGTCCAATGACGTTTCTGGTTCGTTTAGAAAAAGTTCAGTCAGTGGAGCAACCAGACTGTTAAAAAGTTTGGCACAAATTTTCTGCAGAAAGCACTTCCGCCCAGAACTCTCAGGACCACACTCTCCTCGTTGGTGGCATTGGGAATACCCCAATAGCTTTCATTTCATCCGACCATGTCCAACGGTATGGCCTGAGAATGTGACTTGGGCTTTCACAAACTCCCTCTTCGTCAAGTTTACCACCAAGCCAGCCTCTTGCAGTCGATCGAATAATTCCGTTAAACGTTCCAAATGCTCCTTCCACGTTTGATTAAACACCAGCAGATCGTCAATGTACAATTCCTATGTCCAGAAACGATGTTACTGGTTAGTCTTTGGAATGATGCTAGTGCATTCTTCATTCCAAACGGCATAACTTTAAACTGATACAGACCATTTGGTGTTACAAAAGCCAAAAAATTGTTCGTCATTTCTGATAAAGGTATTTGCCCATATCCTTTTAGTAAGTCAATTTTGATAATAAAATTTGTTTGACCCACATTTTCACTACAAGGAATAGGATACAAATCTGACTTTGTTACTGCATTGGCTTTCCAATAGTCCACACACAATCATTGCATTCCATCTGGTTTTGGTACCATCACAATAGGTGAGCTCCAATCACTGCAATTCACTTCAATTATATCATTCTTAAGCATGCTTTCGGTATCCTTTTGAACCTGTGCTAACAGCCTCTATGGATGTTGCTTAATTGGAATAGAATTTCCTACATTACATTATTATAAATACCTTTGTATTTCCTAGTTTGCTCCCACGTTTAGCTCGATGTGACTGTAATAACTCTTTCTGGTCACTCTGATTTTCCCCTGGAAGGTAACTCAGTAATTTATCCAAATTTATGATTGCTCCCTCATTGTCCAATCTAATTTGAGGAATGTCAATTTCAGAATCATTTGGATGTATCTCTTCTCCCTGAATTATAACTACCAATGCATTCGCCTTCTTATCTTCCCTAACAAATAACCTTTACAGCTCAGTAACATGACACACCCTGTGAGTTTTCCTTCTATTTAGCATTCTTATAAAATCATTCAGCTCGCTCAATTTCCTTCCAATTTGATAAAGCCCACTAAATCTTGCTTTTAATAGTTCATCTGCCACTAGTAATAACACTTTCTTCCCATAAATAAAACTACGAGTTTTTGATTTCTTACCTGCCTCTCTTTTCATCACATGCTGTGACAATTTTAAATGATATCGAGCCAACTCACCAGCCCTAGATTTTTTTAAATTTAGAGTACCCAATTATTTTTTTCCCAACTAAGGGGCAATTTAGCATGGCCAATCCACCTCGCCTGCACATCTTTGGGTTGTGGGGGCGAAACCCACGCAAACACAGGGAGAATGTGCAAACTCCACACGGATAGTGACCCAGAGCCGGGATTGAACCTGGGACCCCGGCGCCGTGAGGCTGCAGGGCTGACCCACTGCGCCACCGTGCTGCCCCGTAACTGTTTTATTTGTAATTGCATTTCAGCTAATTCCAATGATTCAGACTGTGTCGCTGGCAAATTTAAACGCTGAGTTATTGCTTTAATTATCTCCGCCTTCCTCACCCCTTCAGGTCAAATCAACTGCAACTTGACCGCCACATCCAAAAGCTTTGATTTAACCACCCTTTGTAAACCACCCAGAGTGACCTCTTTCACACCCAGGAAACTCTTTACCAGTCACTCCCTATTCAAACTGACAAGTGTGTCAACTCCGGAACGATAACAACAATTACTCACACTCACTGTCTTTAAATTCAATAATCCCAAAACCAACAAGGAATTATACTTTTTAATCCCGGATGAGCTCCCAATTTTTGTTCGGATACCAGACCCCAATTTTTATTAGGGTACCGGAGGAGAAACATCAAACAATCTGCAAGTTGTAAAACTCTGAGGAGAGGGTACTTCACCCAAGGTGTCGCCCCTTCTTCAAAACTCTCGGGAATACAGACTCCGTTTCCTCAATCTCTCCCTCAATCCTGCCAAACAAGGGATTAGTCTGGTGAGCATCTACTGCACTCCCTCTATGGCAAGTATGTCCCTTGTTAGGTAGGGAGTTCAAGATGACCCGCACTACTCCAGGTGAGGTCTCACCAAGGTTCCATCCAAATGCAGAAAGACATCTTTACTTCTGTACTCAAAGCCCTTTGTAATGAAGGCCAACATACCATTCCGATTGCTTGCTGAATCTGCATGCGAGCTTTTGGTGATTCTTCCGACATCAACATTTCACAAACTCTCACCATTTAATTAATAGTCTGCCTTTCTGTTCTTCCTATCAAAGTGGATAACTTCACCCTGTTCCGGGCCAGGGTTTAGAAACTCCAAAGTGTATTATGAAGTCCTCCTGACCAACAACCTTTATGTTGAATTTGGCTAGGATGAGCAACAAAAGCCTTCTCTTCAGGAATAGAGGCATAGACTACTTTCTAAATGGGGAAATCAGAAGCACAAAGGGACTTGGGAGTCCTTGGGCAGGATTTCCGCGCCAGCTGGCGGGGCACCTCTGCCAGCTGGCGGGGCGGAAATCAGTCCGGCGCGAGCCTAGCCCCTCAAGGTTAGGGCTCGGCCCCCCAAGATGCGGAGGATTCCGCACCTTTGGGGCGGCGCGGTGCCCGAATGATTTGCGCCGTTTTTGGCGCCGGTCGGCGGACATCGCGCCGATACCGGAGAATTTCGCCCCAGATGTCACCATCTCAGACTAAAGGGACGATCCTTTAAACCGAGATGAGGAGGAATTTCTTCAGCCAGAGGGTGGAGAATCTGTGGAACTCTTTGCCGCAGAAGGCTGTGGAGGCCAAATCACTGAGTGTCTTTAAGACAGAGATAGATAGGGTCTTGATTAATAAGGGGGTCAGGGGTAATGGGGAGACGGCAGGAGAATGGGGATGAGAAAAATATCAGCCATGATTGAATGGCGGAGCAGACTCGATGGGCCGAGTGGCCTAATTCTGCTCCTGTGTCTTATGGTGGTAGTGGAAGCAGATTCAATAGGAACTTTCAAAAGGAAATTGGATAAATAGTGGAGAAAGGAGAGAATTCACAGGGATAAGGAGAAAGGAGCTGTGGGAGTGGGCTAATTGGATAGGTCTAAGAGCTGGCACGGATTTGATGGGCTGAATGGGCTCCTCCTGTGCCATATGAGTTAAAAACAAGAAACCAAGAAGACGGGTTGTTTTACAGCAGCTGTGTTTGATATGGGGACATTTTCCAATTTACAATAACGCTGGGACCAACATAAAGAGTGTCAGCTTGTTGCAATTTAAACACAGAATCGCTCTTGGGCTCAAAAGCCCGAGACCACAACAGGAGGAGAGACGAGAGTTTAAAGAAGGCACAGGAAGCTCTGAACAGAACGATCAAACAGGCAAGAAGAACATTTGCAGATAGTTCAGAGTCTCGAAACATCAATCCAGGGATTGTAATTAGACAATGGGAAGCATATGAGGTCAAAACCAGCAGGCTGAACTCCAGCAGAGGCCCGGGACGACCCTGACCAGGGATTCACACAGTTTACAGCGGAGTGTATCTCAGCATGGGGAGTACATACTTCACGTGCCAGCTCCTCTTGTCCCTCAGTTAGCACACGGGACCTCCTGAGTTCCAGTTCCAAGTGGTATATTCTGATGTGCGCTGCCTCCATGGACGCTGCCAACAGGACGGTCCGAGAGGAACACAGGAACATGGAACTTACCAGCAGGAGGGGGGCATCCAGTCCTTCCAGCCCGCACCACCATTCAATAAAATCCTGACTGATCTGAGTGTGGTCCACTTTCCTCCCATAACCCCCAACTCCCGTGTCTAAAATAAAAACAGGGACTGCTGGATAAACTCAGCAAGTCCGGCGGCATCTTAATAATAATAATCTTTATTAGTGTCACCAGTAGGCTTACATTAACAATGCAACAAAGTTACTGTGAAAAGCCCCTAGTCGCCACATTCCGGCGCCTGTTCGGGTACACAGAGGGAGAATTCAGAATGTCCGATTCACCTAACAAGCACGTCTTCCGGGACTTGTGGGAGGGAACCGGAGCACCCGGAGGAAACCCACGCAGACACGGGGAGAACGCGCAGACTCCGCACAGACAGTGACCCAAGCCAGGAATCAAACCCGGGGCCCTGGCGCTGTGAAGCATCAATGCTAACCACTGTGCTACTGTGCTGCCGAATATAATCCTAACCGACTTAGTCTCTCCTCATATGACAGTCCCGCCACCCCAGGACTCAGCCTGGTAAACCTTCGCTGCTCTCCCTCCATAGCAAGGCCCAGAGTGTCCTCAGGTAAGGACACCCAAACTGCTCACAATACTCCCGGTGTGGCCTCGCCAGTGCCCTGTACAATTGCAGTGAAACATCGCTATTCCTATACACAAATCCTCTCGCTATGAAGGCCGACATACCATTGGCCTTCTTTACTGCCTGCTGTACCTGCGCGCTTACTGTCAGTGACTGATTCACGGGGACACCAAGGTCTTGCTGAGTATCCGCCTCTCTCAATTTACACCCATTCAAATAATAATCTGCCTTCCTATTGTTGCTACCGAAGCGGATAACCTCACATTTATCCACATTATACTGCCTCTGCCATTCGTTTGCCCACTCACTCAGCCTGTCCATATCCCGCTGAAGCATCTCTGTATCCTCCTCACAGCTCACCCTCCCACCCAGCTTTGCATCATCCGCAAATTTGGAGATAAGACATTTAGTTCCCTCGTCCAAATCATTAATATATAATGTGAACAGTTGGGGGTCTGAGCACAGATCCCTGCAGTACCCCACTAGTCACTGCCTGCCAATCAGAACAAGACCCATTTATTCCAATCTTTTGCTTCCTGTCTGCTAACCAGCTTTCTATCCATCTCAAGACACTATCCGTAATCCCATTTGCTTTAATTTACATATTAATCTGCTATGTGAGACCTTGTCGAAAGCCTTCTGAAAGTCTAAATAAACCACATCCACCGGTTCTCCCTGGTCAACTCTACTAGTTACATCTTCAAAGAATTCTAGTACATTTGTCGAGCTTGAGTTTCCTTTCGTAAATCCACGCTGATGTTGTCTGATTACACCCCTGCTTTCCAAATGCAGTGCTGTGAAATTCTTGATAATGGACTCCAGCAACTTCCCGATTACCGACGCTAGCTCACTGCTCTATAGTTCCCTGTTTTCTCTCTACCTCCCTTTTTGAATGGGGGGGGGGGGGGGTTATGTTCAATCTGTAGGAACCATCCCAGAGTCGAAAGAATTTTGGAAAATGACCACCAATGGATCTGCTATTTCTGGGGCTACTTCGCTAAGTACTCTGGGATGAATATTATGAGGCCTTCAGAACCACTTAGGATCTTGAAAATCAAATAAGGGGCTGTTTAGCACAGGGCTAAATCGCTGGCTTTGAAAGCAGACCAAGGCAGGCCTGCAGCACGGTTCAATTCCCATACCAGCCTCCCCCAACAGGCGCCGGAATGTGGCGACTAGGGGCTTTTCACAGTAACTTCATTTGAAGCCTACTTGTGACAATAAGCGATTTTCATGAGGGCAGCACGGTAGCATTATGGATAGCACAATTGCTTCACAGCTCCAGGGTCCCAGGTTCGATTCCCCGCTGGGTCACTGTCTGTGCGGAGTCTGCACATCCTCCCCGTGTGTGCGTGGGTTTCCTCCGGGTGCTCCGGTTTCCTCCCACAGTCCAAAGATGTGCAGGTTAGGTGGATTGGCCATGATAAATTGCCCTTAGTATCCAAAATTGCCCTTAGTGTTGGGTGGGGTTACTGGGGTATGGGGATAGGGTGGAGATGTAGACCTTGGGTAGGGTGCTCTTTCCAAGAGCTGGTGCAGACTCGATGGGCCGAATGGCCTTCTTCTGCACTGTAAATTCTATGATAATCTATGAAATCACTCCCTAACTTTTGAAAATCCAGAGAATACAAACCTGATTTGTGTAATCTCCATTTGTAAATTAACCCTTGTGGTCCAGGTCTCATTTCTGGTAAATCTGTGCTGTGGTGCCAGCATAATTCACGATATTAGACCTTTGATAACAGTAGTTTGCTTTGAGGCCCTTGTGTAAAGACCAGAAGGTCTTTCACCTTTTTTAATATTCGCTGAACCTTTTCATGACTTTAATTGATCTGTGAAACTGGACCCCACCCCCCAGCCCATTCCCCACCCTCATACCCACCCCAACTCTGCCCCACCCCCTTCCTCACCCCATCACACACCCCCCTCGCCCCATCCCACCCCCACCCCATCCCCCACTTCCATCCCCACCTCGTCCTGGCCCCTGCCCCAGCCCACCCCCTCCTTCCCACCTCACCCCTACCCCCCTGCTCCATCTCATCCCATCCCCCACCCCATCCCCACCTCATCACTTGCCCAATCGCCCACCTCATCCCCCACCAGCATCTCCAGCCCAAACCCATCCCCGCCCATCCCCCATCCTGTCCCCTGCCCCAACCCTCACCCCAATCCCCGCCCCAACTCTGCCACCCCCCCCCCCCCCGCCCCATCCCATCCCTCACCCCATCCCCGCCCAATCCATCACCCCAACTCCCGCCCCAACTCTGCCCATCCCCACTCCCGTCAACATGCTCCAGGCTGGACACTCGCTCAGGCGCTGTCTCCGATGCTGCTGGATACAATCAATATTCTTTCCCACGATGAGCCCAGTGGCTGCTCTTTGTTTGCACTTCGTAGCTTCCATTTTAAGGGGGGAATTAGCATCACTGACAGGGCCTTTGTTATTGTTGGTAGCCCCATGGAGATGGAGTTAGAACCTCTCCTCGGGGGCGGTGGGTGGGGTTAGGGGGAGGGGGCTGCGGGGTGGGGGGCTGTAGTTAGCCAAGTTGTTTGGGTCAGGACTCACAGACGGCTCCTCACTGGACAGCGGGGGTCGGGTGACAAACCGACAACCCTTGGTCACTTTTACCGAGGCCATCATTTTATTTTTGGCTTTTTCAAAACAAAATCAGGTTCTCAAACGATCGGAGATATGAACGTTGAATAACTGGAACAGAATCACTGTGCTACTTCACAGAGATACATCAACGTTTTCAGATGCTGTACAATGGAAGCGATCACGAGAGAACATTCCCCTCCGAGGAATGAAGACAGGACTGAAAACAGGACTGTTTCCACGGGAGGAGGTTACAGGACAACGATGTAAACAGGTACTCCAGACACACACTTCGAGCACAGTACTGAGCACTGTCAGAGGGTCAGTACTGAGGGAGTGCCGCACTGTCAGAGGGTCAGTACTGAGGGAGTGCCGCACTGTCAGAGGGTCAGTACTGAGGGAGTGCCGCACTGTCAGAGGGTCAGTACTGAGGGAGTGTCGCACTGTCAGAGGGTCAGTGCAGAAGGAGTGCCGCACTGTCAGAGGGTCAGTACTGAGGGAGTGCTGCACTGTCAGAGGGTCAGTACTGAGGGAGTGCTGCACTGTCAGAGGGTCAGTACTGAGGGAGTGTCGCACTGTCAGAGGGTCAGTACTGAGGGAGCGTCGCACTGTCAGAGGGTCAGTACTGAGGGAGTGCCGCACTGTCAGAGGGTCAGTACTGAGGGAGTGCCGCACTGTCAGAGGGTCAGTACTGAGGGAGTGTCGCACTGTCAGAGGGTCAGTACTGAGGGAGTGCCGCACTGTCAGAGGGTCAGTACTGAGGGAGTGTCGCACTGTCAGAGGGTCAGTACTGAGGGAGTGCCGCACTGTCAGAGGGTCAGTACTGAGGGAGTGCCGCACTGTCAGAGGGTCAGTACTGAGGGAGTGCCACACTGTCAGAGGGTCAGTACAGAGGGAGTGTCGCACTGTCAGAGGGTCAGTACCGAGGGAGCGTCGCACTGTCAGAGGGTCAGTACTGAGGGAGTGCTGCACTGTCAGAGGGTCAGTACTGAGGGAGTGCCGCACTGTCAGAGGGTCAGTACTGAGGGAGTGCCGCACTGTCAGAGGGTCAGTACTGAGGGAGTGCCACACTGTCAGAGGGTCAGTACTGAGGGAGTGCCGCACTGTCAGAGGGTCAGTACTGAGGGAGTGTCGCACTGTCAGAGGGTCAGTACTGAGGGAGTGCCGCACTGTCAGAGGGTCAGTACTAAGGGAGTGCTGCACTGTCAGAGGGTCAGTACTGAGGGAGTACTGCACTGTCAGAGGGTCAGTACCGAGGGAGTGCTGCACTGTCAGAGGGTCAGTACTGAGGGAGTGTCGCACTGTCAGAGGGTCAGTACTGAGGGAGTGCTGCACTGTCAGAAGGTCAGTACTGAGGGACTGCCGCACTGTCAGAGGGTCAGTACTGAGGGAGTGCCGCACTGTCAGAGGGTCAGTACTGAGGGAGTGCTGCACTGTCAGAGGGTCAGTACTGAGGGAGCGCTGCACTGTCAGAGGGTCGGTACTGAGGGAGTGCTGCACTGTCAGAGGGTCAGTACTGAGGGAGTGCCGCACTGTCAGAGGGTCAGTACTGAGGGAGTGCCGCACTGTCAGAGGGTCAGTACTGAGGGAGTGCCACACTGTCAGAGGGTCAGTACTGAGGGAGTGCCGCACTGTCAGAGGGTCAGTACTGAGGGAGTGTCGCACTGTCAGAGGGTCAGTACTGAGGGAGTGTCGCACTGTCGGAGGGTCAGTACTGAGGGAGTGCTGCACTGTCAGAGGGTCAGTACTGAGGGAGTGCTGCACTGTCAGAGGGTCAGTACTGAGGGCGTGTCGCACTGTCAGAGGGTCAGTACTGAGGGAGTGCTGCACTGTCAGAAGGTCAGTACTGAGGGACTGCCGCACTGTCAGAGGGTCAGTACTGAGGGAGTGCTGCACTGTCAGAGGGTCAGTACTGAGGGAGTGTCGCACTGTCAGAGGGTCAGTACTGAGGGAGCCGCACTGTCAGAGGGTCAGTACTGAGGGAGTGCCGCACTGTCAGAGGGTCAGTACTGAGGGAGTGCTGCACTGTCAGAGGGTCAGTACTGAGGGAGTGCCGCACTGTCAGAGGGTCAGTACTGAGGGAGTGCTGCACTGTCAGAGGGTCAGTACTGAGGGAGTGCCGCACTGTCAGAGGGTCAGTACTGAGGGAGTGCCGCACTGTCAGAGGGTCAGTACTGAGGGAGTGCTGCACAGTCAGAGGGTCATTACTGAGGGAGATCTGCACTGATGGAGGGGCTACGCCTGGGAACACAATGTGTACAATAAGGAAGTTTATAAATTCTGTCAATTGTCCGATGAAGGGGCAAAGTCAGTTTTTTATGGGATCTGCCTGTGTGAACATCGTGGGGGTTGACCAGAAACTGAACTGGACCCAGACACATTAATACTGTGGCTACCAGGGCAGGTCAAAGGCTAAAAATCCTACAGCGATGAACCCACCTCCTGACCCCCCCTCAAAGCCTGACCACCATCTACAAGGCACAGTTCAGGAGTGTGAGGGAATACTCTCCACTTGCCTGGATGAGTGCAGCTCCAACAACACTCAAGAAGCTCAACACCATCCAGGACAAAGCAGCCCTGCTTGATTGCTCCCCTTCCACAAACATTCAAACCCCCCACCACCGACGCACTGTGACAGCCGTGTGTACCATCTACAAGATGCGCTGCAGTAATTCGCCAAGGATCCTTAACCATCACCTTCCAAACCCACGGCCTACCATCTAGAAGGACAGGAGCAGCAGATACCTGGGAACCCCACCACCTGGAGGTTCCCCTCCAAGTCACTCACCACCCTGACTGGGAAATATATCGGCCGTTCCTTCACTGTCGCTGGGGCAACATCCTGGAACTCCCTCCCTAACAGCACAGTGGGTGTGCCTACACCTCAGGGCTGGGCAATAAACGCACCAGTGACGCCCTCACCCCGTGAATGAATGAATACGGGTATCACGCTTGTGATACCTGTACCCAATGTGACTGCAATCACCGTGAGTGCCTGAGAGGCATGGTAATTGGTCGAAACTGAAATTGTGGTGTTTAAGGGACCAGGTTAATATTTCAACTCTTCTCGTGGTCACTGTTAGTGCTTTGTAGATGGTGTCTTGGAAATGTGTCCATGTTCTCATTTGGAACAGAGCTGTGGAGCTCATTATCCTTCAGGACGAGGCACTGCTGATGCATTTTAATTATATTAAACAACTCGGGGGCCAGAAATAACCATTTTGGCGTCGCTGTGTGAGGCCTCCGCTGCAGGAGCGAGTGAACAGTCACAATATGCAGCTGACAACATTGTCAACCATTTTCTCTTCTTGTTAATTAACGGGCGTCAAGCAAGCCACCTTGTTACATGGATAAATTCAGCAAATCGGAAGGCAAAAGAGAAGTGTGTGGCACTTGGGGGAGGTGTTAGTATCGTGGTCATGTCACAGGGATAGTTAGCCAAAGGCCCAGGGAATTACCCTGGGGAAACTGGGCTCGAACCCAACACAGCAGCTGGTGGGATTTCAATTCAATCATTTTTTAAAATTCAGGTAATTAATAAAAGCCTGTGAAAGTGATTTTCAGAACCCAGACTGGGGTTTTACATGCTATGTGTGAATTTCCGGCCCCACATCATCTCCATCCCAAAGACCACTGACTTCGATCTCCATAACACTGACCCCTCCCTCATCCCACGAACGTCTGATACCCCAGCCGTGTCTGTGATACATCCAGATCTGAATCATCGAACCCGTCCCCCGTCAGCCGCCCATATTCCACTTTGGAAACTCATTCCTGAACTCTGCTGTTTCGGACGTCACTCCCAGCACACCCCATTCACCCAATACCCCTGCGCTCACTGACCTATATCGACTCATTCCTCCAACCTAAAGTTCCCAACCTCCTGTTTCAATTCCTTTGTGACCTCACCTCTCACCCCCACCACCACCCCCCCCTATCCATGGGCTATTTGCTAGAACATCGTAGAGTTTGCCTGATAATCGCTGTGCATTGAGATTCACATAAAATCCAACAAATTCAGCAGCACAGAAACAGGCCTTTGGGCCCACCTGCTGCATGCTAGTGTTTAAGCTCCACGCGATCCGTCTCCCCCCCTCCCTTCATCTCACCCCACCACCATATCCTTCTGTTCCTTTCTCCCTTGTGATGTAATTCGGAATTTCAGATTGTATGGTCTGTATTTGGTGCAGTAAGGGATCAAAGTCCAGTTAGTGTCTGATTGCTGCAGCAATGGTTTGAGAAATCCTGGGGCTGGATCCTCCGCAGCCCCGCGCTGAAATCGCGGGGGTGGAGAATCCAATTTCACGGCGAAACTGGGCCCGGCGCCGGTCCAGCGATTCTCCGGGACCCGAGAAACGGCGTGATCGCGGAGTACTCCGCCCGGCTGGGGGGGGGGGGGGGGAGGGATTGGACACCGGGGGAAGGACTTATAGGTGGCCGGGCGCACGGCCGATCGGGGGGGCCCACATTCTTCATCTGCCTCCGCGGTCCAAGTCCGCTGTGGAGCTCGGCGCGGCTGCTGGCGGCCAGAACCGGAGGCGCGGGGGCCCATATCCGCAGCTAAAGCGGCGTGAACTACTCTGGGTCCCTGCTCGCCCCCTGCTGGCCAGTGAATTGGCTAGTCTTTTTCCAGGCAATCTTGAGAGTGAAACACTTGCATTTTTATGCCGGCGTGGTGACCTGGTCCCATTTTGGGAGAATCCAGCCCCCGGTTGGAAAGACAGCCAAGTTTTGTTGCCCTCAGAGGTGCAATTAAAGCACCATAAAACTGAGATCATCATTCATTCGAACCATGTATATTGGTTACTGAGCTGGAGTTAATGGAATTTTGTTGCTATAAAGAAGGTTCCCTGGGAGTAGATAATTAGACACATTGGGCACAATTCAGCAGCCTCGTTGCGCCTGACTTGGTGTCGGGACGAGACTGTTCAACCTTGCGAGAGACCTCTCAAATCGTCATGACCGGGATCTCGCTCTCGCTGGACGTGATCCAGATCGGAATGTTTAAATAAGCATCAGTGCTCTCACCGGTCGCCTCTCGGAGACGTCACCAGGGCGCCGCTTAGTACCGGAATGTTGACCAGGTGTAACGGCATCTGGTGGGGTCTCCCGCGCAATTGGAGACCTCTGGATAGTTGGGGACGGGGCAGGGTGGCACCCTGGTAACTCCCATTGGGCACCTGTGCACTTTGGCAATGCCGGCCTGACACCCCTGCTGTGTCATAGGCACTGCCAAAGCTCCCGTGTGGCACTGCCAGTGGTCAGGCCCTGGGGGGATGGGGGGGGGGGGCGTTGCCAGGTAAAGGGAGGGGGTGAGGGTGTTACCGGGGGCCACCCCAAGATTGGGAGGGTGCGGGGAGGGTCACAAGCACAGTGGGGCCTGAAAGGGAGGAGGGGGGTCAAGATCGGGGCAGCCGGTCAAAATGGCGCCTCGACCAGCGCGGTGCTGCTGGTGGGTCTCAGCCCCCCAGCAGGATCTCCCATTGACTGCGGCCTCGACGGTGAGAATCCCCCCGAGGCACAAAAACCCAGCAAAGTGCCGTTGAATAGGACATAGAACATACAGTGCCGAAGGAGGCCATTCGGCCCATCGAGTCTGCACCGACCCACTTAACCCTGACTTCCACCCTATCCCCGTAACCCAATAACCCCTCCTAACCTTTTTGGACACTAAGGGCAATTTATCATGGCCAATCCACCTACCCTGCACATAGAATTTACAGTACAGAAGGAGGCCATTCGGCCCATCGAGGCTGCACCGGCCCTTGGAAAGAGCACCTTACCCAAACCCACACCTCCACCCTATTCCGGTAGCCCAGTAACCCCACCCAAACTTTTTTGGGACACAAAGGGCAATTTAACCCACCTAACCTGCACATCGTTGGACTGTGGGAGGAAACCGGAGCACCCGGAGAAAACCCACACACACACGGGGAGAACATGCAGACTCCGCACGGACAGTGACCCAGTGGGGAATCGAACCTGGGACCCTGGCGCTGTGAAGCCACAGTGTTACCATGCTGCCACCATGCTGCAGGTGCCGGGAAACACCCCGCTAAGTCTGCCATTCAGCGTTCTTTAAATCAAGTTAAAATCGCACCCATTGTGTTTAGCTTAATAAGATGACGTAGTTAATGGGAGGAGCCATGGGCTGAAGCAGTCAGCTATTGAGGTTGAGTATCTGGAAAAAAAGCAGTTTAGATTGGGGTTGTGAACAGACAGACAGCTTTTTTTAACAAAAGTTAGAAAGTTAAACAGTAGTTTGGCACAAGCAAGAATCTGCAAGCTAGCTCCTAAAGGATCTCTCTTTCTCAAAGCAGCTTATCCAAGATGTGCAGTTTAGGTGGATTGGCCGTGATAAATTACCCTTAGTGACCAAAAAGGTTAGGAGGGGTTATTGGGTTACGGGGATAGGGTGGAAGTGAGGGCTTAAGTGGGTCAGTGCAGACTCGATGGGCCGAATGGCCTCCTTCTGCACTGTATGTTCTATGTTCTATGTTTAAGACATCTCTATACAGCAAATATTCCTAGGTCTGCTCACTGTATTTAAAAGTGGATTTTGACCTGAGGGGGGTTTTGCTTGAGTGGCGATAAAGGATAGCCGCTAGGATTTAGTGTTTCATTTTATTGTTAAACATTGTTTAATTGTAAGCTATTTTCTTGTATGATGGTAATAATGTGTCAGTAATAATATTTGTTTCAATATACGATATCCCTATTTGTGTGTGGAATCACTCCCGGAGCAAAGTACCCTTTTCTCACAGTGTTAGAAATTAAAGTAAATAGTGGGGTATCTGTCCGGTATCCTAGCAACTGCTGGGGCCTGGTCTGAAATTGTAATAACCTAATGGGTTTATCGAGCTTGCCCCTGATATGTATCAATACTATTCACCACTCCCTATGAGAGTGAGTTCCACTCGCTCCAGATAAAGACGTTTCCCCAGAGGTCCCCATTGGATTAATTAGTGACTTTATTAGATTGATGCCCCCCCTCGCACATCTTTGGACTGTGGGAGGAAACCGGAGCACCCAGAGGAACCCCACGCACACACGGGGAGGATGTGCTGACTCCGCACAGACAGTGACCCAAGCCAGAATCGAACCTGGGACCCTGGAGCTGTGAAGCAATTGTGCTATCCACAATGCTACCGTGCTACCGTGCTGCATGATATGCAGACATGCACATAATGATATACCGACAGGCAGCGAATGAACACAGAGAACAGGACATGACCAATGAGCAGGCAGGACACTCAGGGGTGGGATCTCACTATAAAAGGTACGAGACACTCACACTCCGCCTCTGTCCACTGATGAACATCTACAGAGTGAGTCAGGGTGTATGTACAGTAACACACCTCCAGCACGTGGCTAAGAGCTAGTCTGGTTCAGTCAGACAGAGTAACCACACTTAGGTTAGCAGAGAGTCGAACTCACAGAGAACTGTGCTAACGGTGCTACCGGTTCAATAAATCAGATTGGACTAACTTCAAGGTCTGGAGTATCTTTTGGTCAAAGCTGCATCCAGTTGCAGCCTGTGTTGTCGCAGAGTACATAACACATCAACCTCGATCGGGTCACCCCTCAGGTCTCCTTAAGAAAGTCTGCTGCAATATAATATTATTTCAAACCCTGCGCCAGCTCAAATTCCCGAGGGATGTTACTGTGAAGCTGGAGGTCCCACGCCCACTCTGTGGCGTTCCATTCACACAAGCTCAAACGTTGAATCAGAGTTTGGGCCCCCCCCCCCCCCGCCCGGCCAGTACCTACAGCAGGACTGAGATTCAACTTGGTGCCGTTTCCGGTTCCTCGCTGCCTCGTCGCCATGGTGACCACATCTTGGATCAAGCAGGTCTGGTTCCCTTCTGCTGTCAGGCAAAGTGATAAAGCTCCGTGCACCCAGGGTGGCACACTCGAGGCTGCGGGACCGGGATCGAGGGCACAGCCGGGCCTACGCTCCATGGCTGCCAAGGTTCATTCGAATCAAAGATTGAGGACAGCCTCATTCAGCATGTTCAAAACATTCAGCTGCCTCCTGTTCTGTTTAAATCCGAATACAGTGACCCGCAGAGAGAGTGAACAGCCAAAGGACACTCGTCCAACAAACTCTCACCCAAAATTATTTTGCTAAACCTCCCCAGGCTCCTCCTGGAGATTCCAGCATTTATCGAGCTGAATATTGATGGGAAACGAGATCAGAGTGATTTCAAACACACACCACACTCCCCATATTAAACACTTTTATTAACTGTGAAAAATGTTAGAGATGCAGGCCGGCAGGCAGGATATTTGTACAGGCGGAGTGGTTGGAGGTGGTGGTGGTGGTTAGGGGGGGGGGGGGCGGTGTTGGATCCTGTAGTGATGCCGTGAGGAATGATCAGAGTTGGAAATTGATCCTATGTCCAAATATCTTCCCAACTGACCAACTTCCCTCGAATGTCCATCAGAGAGCCACAAAACAGCGACAAATACAGGACAGAAGATTCCTCTGAATCAGAAATAACAAATTGTGTCTGACTCAGAGATCTCACTAGCAGAATCATGGCTGTCTCACAAAGTGCACGCTGCTGACTATCACTGGGGTACAGGGTCCCCCTACTCTCCTGGAGGTGCTGACTCTCACTAGGGTACAGGATCCCCTCCTCTCCTAAAGGTGCTGACTCTCACTGGGGTACAGGGTCCCCCTCCTCTCCTGAAGGTGCTGACTCTCACTGGGGTACAGGGTCCCCCTCCGCTACTGAAGGTGCTGACTCTCACTGGGGTACAGACCCCCTCCTCTCCTGAAGGTGCTGACTCTCACTGGGTTACAGGGTCCCCTCCTCTCCTGGAGTTGCTGACTCTCACTGGGGTACAGGGTCCCCCTCCGCTACTGAAGGTGCTGACTCTCACTGGGGTACAGACCCCCTCCTCTCCTGAAGGTGCTGACTCTCACTGGGTTACAGGATCCCCTCCTCTCCTGAAGGTGCTGACTCTCACTGGGGTACGGGTCCCCCTCCTCTCCTGAAGGTGCTGACTCTCACTGGGGTACAGGGTCCCCCTCCTCTCCTGAAGGTGCTGACTCTCACTGGGGTACAGACCCCCCTCCTCTCCTGAAGGTGCTGACTCTCACTGGGGTACAGACCCCCCTCCTCTCCTGAAGGTGCTGACTCTCACTGGGGTACAGACCCCCCTCCTCTCCTGAAGGTGCTGACTCTCACTGGGGTACAGACCCCCCTCCTCTCCTGAATGCTGACTCTCACTGGGGTACAGACCCCCCTCCTCTCCTGAAGGTGCTGACTCTCACTGGGGTACAGACCCCCCTCCTCTCCTGAAGGTGCTGACTCTCACTGGGGTACAGGGTCCCCCTCCTCTCCTGAAGATGCTGACTCTCACTGGGGTACAGGGTCCCCCTCCTCTCCTGAAGGTGCTGACTCTCACTGGGGTCTGGGTCCCCCTCCTCTCCTGAAGGTGCTGACACTCACTGGGGTACGGGTCCCCTCCTCTCCTGAAGGTGCTGACTCTCACTGGGGTACAGACTCACTCTCCTCTCCTGAAGGTGCTGACACTCACTGGGGTACGGGTCCCCTCCTCTCCTGAAGGTGCTGACTCTCACTGGGGTACAGACTCACTCTCCTCTCCTGAAGGTGCTGACTCTCACTGGGCTACAGACCCCCTCCTCTCCTGAAGGTGCTGACTCTCACTGGGGTACAGGGTCCCCTCCTCTCCTGAAGGTGCTGACTCTCACTGGGGTATGGGGTCCCTCTCCTGAAGGTGCTGACTCTCACTGGGGTACAGGGTCCCCCTCCTCTCCTGAAGGTGCTGACTCTCACTGGGGTCTGGGTCCCCCTCCTCTCCTGAAGGTGCTGACACTCACTGGGGTACGGGTCCCCTCCTCTCCTGAAGGTGCTGACTCTCACTGGGGTACAGACTCACTCTCCTCTCCTGAAGGTGCTGACTCTCACTGGGGTACAGGGTCCCCCTCCTCTCCTGGAGGTGCTGACTCTCACTGGGGTACAGGATCCCCTCCACTCCTAGAGGTGCTGACTCTCACTGGGGTACAGAGTCCCCTTCCTCTCCTGAAGGTGCTGACTCTCACTGGGGTACAGACTCCCCCTCCTCTACTGAAGATGCTGACTCTCACTGGGGTACAGGGTCCCCTTCTCTCCTGAAGGTGCTGACTCTCACTGGGGTACAGACTCCCCCTTCTCTCCTGAAGGTGCTGACTCTCACTGGGGTACAGACTCCCCCTCCTCTACTGAAGATGCTGACTCTCACTGGGGTACAGGGTCCCTCTCCTGAAGGTGCTGACTCTCACTGGGGTACAGACTCCCCCTCCTCTACTGAAGATGCTGACTCTCACTGGGGTACAGGGTCCCCTTCTCTCCTGAAGGTGCTGACTCTCACTGGGGTACAGACTCCCCCTCCTCTCCTGTAGGTGCTGACTCTCACTCGGGCACAGGGCCCCCTCCTCTCCTGAAGGTGCTGACTCTCACTGGGGTACAGAACCCCCTCCACTCCTGTAGGTGCTGACTCTCACTGGGGTACAGGGTCCCCCTCCTCTCCTGAAGGTGCTGACTCTCACTGGGGTACAGACCCCCCTCCTCTCCTGAAGGTGCTGACTCTCACTGGGGTAAAGGGTCCTCCTCCTCTCCTGAAGGTGCTAACTCTCACTGGGTTACAGGGTCCCCCTCCTCTCCTGAAGGTGCTGACTCTCACTGGGCTACAGACCCCCTCCTCCCCTGAAGGTGCTGACTCTCACTGGGGTACAGGGTCCCCTCCTCTCCTGAAGGTGCTGACTCTCACTGGGGTCTGGGTCCCCCTCCTCTCCTGAAGGTGCTGACACTCACTGGGGTATGGGTCCCCCTCCTCTCCTGAAGGTGCTGACTCTCACTGGGGTACAGGGTCCCCCTCCTCTCCTGAAGGTGCTGACTCTCACTGGGGTCTGGGTCCCCCTCCTCTCCTGAAGGTGCTGACTCTCACTGGGGTACGGGTCCCCTCCTCTCCTGAAGGTGCTGACTTTAACTGGTGACTGGGTTTATTGTGGGGGTCTGGGTGGTTTATATCTAGATTGATAGATACCCGGGAGTGAGTTACAGACTGGAATCTAATCGAGGGGTTCGGGGGGTTTAAATATAGAATAACAGATACCCGGGAGTGAGTTACAGACTGGAATCTAATCGAGGGGTTCGGGGGGTTTAAATATAGAATAACAGATACCCGGGAGTGAGTTACAGACTGGAATCTAATCGAGGGGTTTGGGGTGGTTTATATATAGAATAACAGATACCCGGGAGTGAGTTACAGACTGGAATCTAATCGAGGGGTTTGGGGTGGTTTATATATAGAATAATAGATACCCAGGACTGAGTTACAGACTGGAATCTAATCGAGGGCTTCGGGGTGGTTTATATATAGAATAACAGATACCCGGGAGTGAGTTACAGACTGGAATCTAATCGAGGGGTTCAGGGGGTTTAAATATAGAATAACAGATACCCGGGAGTGAGTTACAGACTGGAATCTAATCGAGGGGTTTGGGGTGGTTTATATATAGAATAACAGATACCCGGGAGTGAGTTACAGACTGGAATCTAATCGAGGGGTTCAGGGTGGTTTATATATAGAATAACAGATTCCCGGGAGTGAGTTACAGACTGGAATCTAATCAAGGGGTTCAGGGTGGTTTATATATAGAATAACAGATACCCCGGAGTGAGTTACAGACTGGATTCTAATCGAGGGGTTCTTGGGGTTTATGGAATAACAGATACCCGGGAGTGAGTTACAGACTGGAATCTAATCGAGGGGTTCGGGTGGTTTATACATAGAATAACAGATACCCGGGAGTGAGTTACAGACTGGAATCTGATCGAGGGGTTCTTGGTGTTTATGGAATAACAGATACCCGGGAGTGAGTTACAGACTGGAATCTAATCGAGGGGTTCGGGTGGTTTATATGTAGAATAGCAGATACCTGGGAGTGAGTTACAGACTGGAATGTAATCGCGGGGTTCGGGCTGGTTTATATATATAGAATAACAGATACCCGTGAGTGAGTTACAGACTGGAATCTAATCGAGGGTTTCGGTGTGGTTTATATATAGAATAACAGATACCCGGGAGTGAGTTACAGACTGGAATCTAATCGAGGGGTTCAGGGTGGTTTATATATAGAATAACAGATACCCGGGAGTGAGTTACAGACTGGAATGTAATCGCGGGGTTCGGGCTGGTTTATATATATAGAATAACAGATACCCGTGAGTGAGTTACAGACTGGAATCTAATCGAGGGGTTCGGGGTGGTTTATATATAGAATAACAGATACCCGGGAGTGAGTTACAGACTGGAATCTACTCGAGGGGTTCAGGGTGGTTTATATATAGAATAACAGATACCCGGGAGTGAGTTACAGACTGGAATCTAATCGAGGGGTTCGGGCTGGTTTATATATAGAATAACAGATACCCGGGAGTGAGTTACAGACTGGAATCTAATCGAGGGGTTCAGGGTGGCTTATATATAGAATAACAGATACCCGGGAGTGAATTACATACTGGAATATAATCAATGGGTTCAGGGTTGTTTATATATAGAATAACAGATACCCGTGAGTGAGTTAGAGACTGGAATCTAATCGAGGGGTTCGGGCTGGTTTATATATAGAATAACAGATTCCCGGGAGTGAGTTACAGACTGGAATCTAATCAAGGGGTTCAGGGTGGTTTATATATAGAATAACAGATACCCCGGAGTGAGTTACAGACTGGAATCTCATCGAGGGGTTCTTGGGGTTTATGGAATAACAGATACCCGGGAGTGAGTTACAGACTGGAATCTAATCGAGGGGTTCAGGGTGGTTTTTATATAGAATAACAGATACCCCGGAGTGAGTTACAGACTGGAATCTAATCGGTGTGTTTGGGATGGTTTATATATAGAATAACAGATACCCGGGAGTGAGTTACAGACTGGAATCTAATCGAGGGTTTCGGTGTGGTTTATATATAGAATAACAGATACCCGGGAGTGAGTTACAGACTGGAATCTAATCGAGGGGTTCAGGGTGGTTTATATATAGAATAACAGATACCCGGGAGTGAGTTACAGACTGGAATCTAATCGAGGGGTTCTTGGTGTTTATGGAATAACAGATACCCGGGAGTGAGTTACAGACTGGAATCTAATCGAGGGGTTCGGGTGGTTTATATGTAGAATAGCAGATACCTGCGAGTGAGTTACAGACTGGAATGTAATCGAGGGGTTCGGACTGGTTTATATATATAGAATAACAGATACCCGGGAGTGAGTTACAGACTGGAATCTAATCGAGGGGTTCGGGGTGGTTTGTATATAGAATAACAGATACCCGGGAGTGAGTTACAGACTGGAATCTGATCGAGGGGTTTGTGAGGTTTATAGAATAACAGATACCCGGGAGTGAGTTACAGACTGGAATCTAATCGAGGGGTTCTGGATGGTTTATATATAGAATAACAGATACCCGGGAGTGAGTTACAGACTGGAATCTAATCGATGGGTTTGGGGTGGTTTATATATAGAATAACAGATACCCGGGAGTGAGTTACAGACTGGAATCTAATCGAGGGGTTCGGGGTGGTTTATATATAGAATAACAGATCGCCGGGAGTGAGTTATGGACTGGAATCTAATAGAGGAGTTTGGTGTGGTTTATATATAGAATAACAGATACCCGGGAGTAAGTTACAGACTGGAATCTAATCGAGGGTTTCGGGTGATTTATATATTGAATAACAGACACCCGGGTGTGAGTTACAGACTGGAATCTAATTGAGGGGTTCAGGGTGGTTTATATATGGAATAACAGATACCCGGGAGTGAGTTACAGACTGGAATCTAATCGAGGGGTTCAGGGTGGTTTATATATAGAATAACAGATCGCCGGGAGTGAGTTACGGACTGGAATCTAATAGAGGGGTTTGGGGTGGTTTATATATAGAATAACAGATACCCGGGAATGAGTAACAGACTGGAATCTAATCGAGGGGTTCGGGGTGGTTTATATATAGAATAACAGATACCCGGGAGTGAGTTACAGACTGGAATCTAATCGAGGGGTTCAGGGTGGTTTATATATAGAATAACAGATGCCCGGGAGTGAGTTACAGACTGGAATCTAATCGAGGGGTTCGGGCTGTTTTATATATAGAATAACAGATACCCGGGAGTGAGTTACAGACTGGAATCTAATCGAGGGGTTCGGGCTGGTTTATATATAGAATAACAGATACCCCGGAGTGAGTTACAGACTGGAATCTAATCGAGGGGTTCTTGGGGTTTATGGAATAACAGATACCCGGGAGTGAGTTACAGACTGGAATCTAATCGAGGGGTTCAGGGTGGTTTATATATAGAATAACAGATACCCCGGAGTGAGTTACAGACTGGAATCTAATCGGTGTGTTTGGGATGGTTTACATATAGAATAACAGATACCCGGCAGTGAGTTACAGACTGGAATCTAATCGAGGGGTTCGGTGTGGTTTATATATAGAATAACAGATACCCGGGAGTGAGTTACAGACTGGAATCTAATCGAGGGGTTCAGGGTGGTTTATATATAGAATAACAGATACCCGGGAGTGAGTTACAGACTGGAATCTAATCGAGGGGTTCTTGGTGTTTATGGAATAACAGATACCCGGGAGTGAGTTACAGACTGGAATCTAATCGAGGGGTTCGGGTGGTTTATATGTAGAATAGCAGATACCTGGGAGTGAGTTACAGACTGGAATGTAATCGAGGGGTTCGGGCTGGTTTATATATATAGAATAACATACCCGGGATTGAGTTACAGACTGGAATCTAATCGAGGGGTTCGGGGTGGTTTATATATAGAATAACAGATACCCGGGAGTGAGTTACAGACTGGAATCTACTCGAGGGGTTCAGGGTGGTTTATATATAGAATAACAGATACCCGGGAGTGAGTTACAGACTGGAATCTAATCGAGGGGTTCGGGCTGGTTTATATATAGAATAACAGATACCCGGGAGTGAGTTACAGACTGGAATCTAATCGAGGGGTTCAGGGTGGCTTATATATAGAATAACAGATACCCGGGAGTGAATTACATACTGGAATATAATCAATGGGTTCAGGGTGGTTTATATATAGAATAACAGATACCCGGGAGTGAGTTACAGACTGGAATCTAATCGAGGGGATCGGGGTGGTTTATATATAGAATAACAGATACCCGGGAGTGAGTTACAGGCTGGAATCTAATCGAGGGGTTCGGGTGGTTTATATGTAGAATAGCAAATACCCGGGAGTGAATTACAGACTGGAATCTAATCGAGGGGTTCGGGGTGGTTTGTATATAGAATAACAGATACCCGGGAGTGAGTTACAGACTGGAATCTGATCGAGGGGTTTGTGAGGTTTATAGAATAACAGATACCCGGGAGTGAGTTACAGACTGGAATCTAATCGAGGGGTTCTGGATGGTTTATATATAGAATAACAGATACCCGGGAGTGAGTTACAGACTGGAATCTAATCGATGGGTTTGGGGTGGTTTATATATAGAATAACAGATACCCGGGAGTGAGTTACAGACTGGAATCTAATCGAGGGGTTCGGGGTGGTTTATATATAGAATAACAGATACCCGGGAGTGAGTTACAGACTGGAATGTAATCGCGGGGTTCGGGCTGGTTTATATATATAGAATAACAGATACCCGTGAGTGAGTTACAGACTGGAATCTAATCGAGGGGTTCGGGGTGGTTTATATATAGAATAACAGATACCCGGGAGTGAGTTACAGACTGGAATCTACTCGAGGGGTTCAGGGTGGTTTATATATAGAATAACAGATACCCGGGAGTGAGTTACAGACTGGAATCTAATCGAGGGGTTCGGGCTGGTTTATATATAGAATAACAGATACCCGGGAGTGAGTTACAGACTGGAATCTAATCGAGGGGTTCAGGGTGGCTTATATATAGAATAACAGATACCCGGGAGTGAATTACACACTGGAATATAATCAATGGGTTCAGGGTTGTTTATATATAGAATAACAGATACCCGTGAGTGAGTTAGAGACTGGAATCTAATCGAGGGGTTCGGGCTGGTTTATATATAGAATAACAGATTCCCGGGAGTGAGTTACAGACTGGAATCTAATCAAGGGGTTCAGGGTGGTTTATATATAGAATAACAGATACCCCGGAGTGAGTTACAGACTGGAATCTCATCGAGGGGTTCTTGGGGTTTATGGAATAACAGATACCCGGGAGTGAGTTACAGACTGGAATCTAATCGAGGGGTTCAGGGTGGTTTTTATATAGAATAACAGATACCCCGGAGTGAGTTACAGACTGGAATCTAATCGGTGTGTTTGGGATGGTTTATATATAGAATAACAGATACCCGGGAGTGAGTTACAGACTGGAATCTAATCGAGGGTTTCGGTGTGGTTTATATATAGAATAACAGATACCCGGGAGTGAGTTACAGACTGGAATCTAATCGAGGGGTTCAGGGTGGTTTATATATAGAATAACAGATACCCGGGAGTGAGTTACAGACTGGAATCTAATCGAGGGGTTCTTGGTGTTTATGGAATAACAGATACCCGGGAGTGAGTTACAGACTGGAATCTAATCGAGGGGTTCGGGTGGTTTATATGTAGAATAGCAGATACCTGCGAGTGAGTTACAGACTGGAATGTAATCGAGGGGTTCGGACTGGTTTATATATATAGAATAACAGATACCCGGGAGTGAGTTACAGACTGGAATCTAATCGAGGGGTTCGGGGTGGTTTGTATATAGAATAACAGATACCCGGGAGTGAGTTACAGACTGGAATCTGATCGAGGGGTTTGTGAGGTTTATAGAATAACAGATACCCGGGAGTGAGTTACAGACTGGAATCTAATCGAGGGGTTCTGGATGGTTTATATATAGAATAACAGATACCCGGGAGTGAGTTACAGACTGGAATCTAATCGATGGGTTTGGGGTGGTTTATATATAGAATAACAGATACCCGGGAGTGAGTTACAGACTGGAATCTAATCGAGGGGTTCGGGGTGGTTTATATATAGAATAACAGATCGCCGGGAGTGAGTTATGGACTGGAATCTAATAGAGGAGTTTGGTGTGGTTTATATATAGAATAACAGATACCCGGGAGTAAGTTACAGACTGGAATCTAATCGAGGGTTTCGGGTGATTTATATATTGAATAACAGACACCCGGGTGTGAGTTACAGACTGGAATCTAATTGAGGGGTTCAGGGTGGTTTATATATGGAATAACAGATACCCGGGAGTGAGTTACAGACTGGAATCTAATCGAGGGGTTCAGGGTGGTTTATATATAGAATAACAGATCGCCGGGAGTGAGTTACGGACTGGAATCTAATAGAGGGATTTGGGGTGGTTTATATATAGAATAACAGATACCCGGGAATGAGTAACAGACTGGAATCTAATCGAGGGGTTCGGGGTGGTTTATATATAGAATAACAGATACCCGGGAGTGAGTTACAGACTGGAATCTAATCGAGGTGTTCAGGGTGGTTTATATATAGAATAACAGATGCCCGGGAGTGAGTTACAGACTGGAATCTAATCGAGGGGTTCGGGCTGTTTTATATATAGAATAACAGATACCCGGGAGTGAGTTACAGACTGGAATCTAATCGAGGGGTTCGGGCTGGTTTATATATAGAATAACAGATACCCCGGAGTGAGTTACAGACTGGAATCTAATCGAGGGGTTCTTGGGGTTTATGGAATAACAGATACCCGGGAGTGAGTTACAGACTGGAATCTAATCGAGGGGTTCAGGGTGGTTTATATATAGAATAACAGATACCCCGGAGTGAGTTACAGACTGGAATCTAATCGGTGTGTTTGGGATGGTTTACATATAGAATAACAGATACCCGGCAGTGAGTTACAGACTGGAATCTAATCGAGGGGTTCGGTGTGGTTTATATATAGAATAACAGATACCCGGGAGTGAGTTACAGACTGGAATCTAATCGAGGGGTTCAGGGTGGTTTATATATAGAATAACAGATACCCGGGAGTGAGTTACAGACTGGAATCTAATCGAGGGGTTCTTGGTGTTTATGGAATAACAGATACCCGGGAGTGAGTTACAGACTGGAATCTAATCGAGGGGTTCGGGTGGTTTATATGTAGAATAGCAGATACCTGGGAGTGAGTTACAGACTGGAATGTAATCGAGGGGTTCGGGCTGGTTTATATATATAGAATAACATACCCGGGAGTGAGTTACAGACTGGAATCTAATCGAGGGGTTCGGGGTGGTTTATATATAGAATAACAGATACCCGGGAGTGAGTTACAGACTGGAATCTACTCGAGGGGTTCAGGGTGGTTTATATATAGAATAACAGATACCCGGGAGTGAGTTACAGACTGGAATCTAATCGAGGGGTTCGGGCTGGTTTATATATAGAATAACAGATACCCGGGAGTGAGTTACAGACTGGAATCTAATCGAGGGGTTCAGGGTGGCTTATATATAGAATAACAGATACCCGGGAGTGAATTACATACTGGAATATAATCAATGGGTTCAGGGTGGTTTATATATAGAATAACAGATACCCGGGAGTGAGTTACAGACTGGAATCTAATCGAGGGGATCGGGGTGGTTTATATATAGAATAACAGATACCCGGGAGTGAGTTACAGACTGGAATCTAATCGAGGGGTTCAGGGTGGTTTATATATAGAATAACAGATACCCGGGAGTGAGTTACAGGCTGGAATCTAATCGAGGGGTTCGGGTGGTTTATATATAAAATAACAGATACCCGGGAGTGAGTTACAGACTGGAATCTAATCGAGGGGATCGGGGTGGTTTATATATAGAATAACAGATACCCGGGAGTGAGTTACAGGCTGGAATCTAATCGAGGGGATCGGGGTGGTTTATATATAGAATAACAGATACCCGGGAGTGAGTTACAGGCTGGAATCTAATCGAGGGGTTCGGGTGGTTTATATGTAGAATAGCAAATACCCGGGAGTGAATTACAGACTGGAATCTAATCGAGGGGTTCGGGGTGGTTTGTATATAGAATAACAGATACCCGGGAGTGAGTTACAGACTGGAATCTGATCGAGGGGTTTGTGAGGTTTATAGAATAACAGATACCCGGGAGTGAGTTACAGACTGGAATCTAATCGAGGGGTTCTGGATGGTTTATATATAGAATAACAGATACCCGGGAGTGAGTTACAGACTGGAATCTAATCGATGGGTTTGGGGTGGTTTATATATAGAATAACAGATACCCGGGAGTGAGTTACAGACTGGAATCTAATCGAGGGGTTCGGGGTGGTTTATATATAGAATAACAGATCGCCGGGAGTGAGTTACAGACTGGAATCTAATCGAGGGGTTCGGGGTGGTTTATATATAGAATAACAGATACCCGGGAGTGAGTTACAGACTGGAATCTAATCGAGGGGATCGGGGTGGTTTATATATAGAATAACAGATACCCGGGAGTGAGTTACAGGCTGGAATCTAATCGAGGGGTTCGGGTGGTTTATATGTAGAATAGCAAATACCCGGGAGTGAATTACAGACTGGAATCTAATCGAGGGGTTCGGGGTGGTTTGTATATAGAATAACAGATACCCGGGAGTGAGTTACAGACTGGAATCTGATCGAGGGGTTTGTGAGGTTTATAGAATAACAGATACCCGGGAGTGAGTTACAGACTGGAATCTAATCGAGGGGTTCTGGATGGTTTATATATAGAATAACAGATACCCGGGAGTGAGTTACAGACTGGAATCTAATCGATGGGTTTGGGGTGGTTTATATATAGAATAACAGATACCCGGGAGTGAGTTACAGACTGGAATCTAATCGAGGGGTTCGGGGTGGTTTATATATAGAATAACAGATCGCCGGGAGTGAGTTATGGACTGAAATCTAATAGAGGGGTTTGGGGTGGTTTATATATAGAATAACAGATACCCGGGAGTAAGTTACAGACTGGAATCTAATCGAGGGTTTCGGCTGATTTATATATAGAATAACAGACACCCGGGAGTGAGTTACAGACTGGAATCTAATTGAGGGGTTCAGGGTGGTTTATATATGGAATAACAGATACCCGGGAGTGAGTTACAGACTGGAATCTAATCGAGGGGTTCAGGGTGGTTTATATATAGAATAACAGATCGCCGGGAGTGAGTTACGGACTGGAATCTAATAGAGGGGTTTGGGGTGGTTTATATATAGAATAACAGATACCCGGGAATGAGTTACAGACTGGAATCTAATCGAGGGGTTCGGGGTGGTTTATGTATAGAATAACAGATACCCGGGAGTGAGTTACAGACTGGAATCTAATCGAGGGGTTCAGGGTGGTTTATATATAGAATAACAGATACCCGGGAGTGAGTTACAGACTGGAATCTAATCGAGGGGTTCGGGCTGTTTTATATATAGAATAACAGATACCCGGGAGTGAGTTACAGACTGGAATCTAATCGAGGGGTTCGGGCTGGTTTATATATAGAATAACAGATACCCCGGAGTGAGTTACAGACTGGAATCTAATCGTGGGGTTCTTGGGGTTTATGGAATAACAGATACCCGGGAGTGAGTTACAGACTGGAATCTAATCGAGGGGTTCAGGGTGTTTTATATATAGAATAACAGATACCCGGGAGTGAGTTACAGACTGGAATCTAATCGGTGTGTTTGGGATGGTTTATATATAGAATAACAGATACCCGGGAGTGAGTTACAGACTGGAATCTAATCGAGGGGTTCAGGGTGGTTTATATATAGAATAACAGATACCCGGGAGTGAGTTACAGACTGGAATCTAATCGAGGGGTTCTTGGTGTTTATGGAATAACAGATACCCGGGAGTGAGTTACAGACTGGAATCTAATGGAGGGGTTCGGGTGGTTTATATGTAGAATAGCAGATACCTGGGAGTGAGTTACAGACTGGAATGTAATCGAGGGGGTCGGGCTGGTTTATATATATAGAATAACAGATACCCGGGAGTGAGTTACAGACTGGAGTCTAATCGAGGGGTTCGGGGTGGTTTATATATAGAATAACAGATACCCGGGAGTGAGTTACAGACTGGAATCTACTCGAGGGGTTCAGGGTGGTTTATATATAGAATAACAGATACCCGGGAGTGAGTTACAGACTGGAATCTAATCGAGGGCTTCAGGGTGGCTTATATATAGAATAACAGATACCCGGGAGTGAATTACATACTGGAATATAATCAATGGGTTCAGGGTGGTTTATATATAGAATAACAGATACCCGGGAGTGAGTTACAGACTGGAATCTAATCGAGGGGATCGGGGTGGTTTATATATAGAATAACAGATACCCGGGAGTGAGTTACAGACTGGAATCTAATCGAGGGGTTCGGGCTGGTTTATATATAGAATAACAGATACCCGGAGTGAGTTACAGGCTGGAATCTAATCGAGGGGTTCGGGTGGTTTATATGTAGAATAACAGATACCTGGGAGTGAGTTACAGACTGGAATCTAATCGAGGGGTTCGGGGTGGTTTATATATAGAATAACAGATACCCGGGAGTGAATTACAGACTGGAATCTAATCGAGGGGTTCACGGTGGTTTATATATAGAATAACAGATACCCGGGAGTGAGTTACAGACTGGAATCTGATCGAGGGGTTTGTGAGGTTTATAGAATAACAGATACCCGGGTGTGAGTTACAGACTGGAATCTAATCGAGGGGTTCTGGATGGTTTATATATAGAATAACAGATACCCGGGAGTGAGTTACAGACTGGAATCTAATCGATGGGTTTGGGGTGGTTTATATATAGAATAACAGATACCCGGGAGTGAGTTACAGACTGGAATATAATCAATGGGTTCAGGGTGGTTTATATATAGAATAACAGATACCCGGGAGTGAATTACATACTGGAATATAATCAATGGGTTCAGGGTGGTTTATATATAGAATAACAGAGACCCGGGAGTGAATTACATACTGGAATATAATCAATGGGTTCAGGGTGGTTTATATATAGAATAACAGATACCCGGGAGTGAGTTACACACTGGAATCTAATCGAGAGGTTCAGGGTGGTTTATATATAGAATAACAGATCCCCGGGAGTGAGTTACAGGCTGGAATCTAATCGGTGTGTTTGGGATGGTTTATATATAGAATAACAGATACCCGGGAGTGAGTTACAGACTGGAATCTAATCGAGGGGTTCGGGGCGGTTTATATATAGAATAACAGATACCCGGCAGTGAGTTACAGACTGGAATCTAATCGAGGGGTTCGGTGTGGTTTATATATAGAATAACAGATACCCGGGAGTGAGTTACAGACTGGAATCTAATCGAGGGGTTCAGGGTGGTTTATATATAGAATAACAGATACCCGGGAGTGAGTTACAGACTGGAATCTAATCGAGGGGTTCTTGGTGTTTATGGAATAACAGATACCCGGGAGTGAGTTACAGACTGGAATCTAATCGAGGGGTTCGGGTGGTTTATATGTAGAATAGCAGATACCTGGGAGTGAGTTACAGACTGGAATGTAATCGAGGGGTTCGGGCTGGTTTATATTTATAGAATAACATACCCGGGAGTGAGTTACAGACTGGAATCTAATCGAGGGGTTCGGGGTGGTTTATATATAGAATAACAGATACCCGGGAGTGAGTTACAGACTGGAATCTACTCGAGGGGTTCAGGGTGGTTTATATATAGAATAACAGATACCCGGGAGTGAGTTACAGACTGGAATCTAATCGAGGGGTTCGGGCTGGTTTATATATAGAATAACAGATACCCGGGAGTGAGTTACAGACTGGAATCTAATCGAGGGGTTCAGGGTGGCTTATATATAGAATAACAGATACCCGGGAGTGAATTACATACTGGAATATAATCAATGGGTTCAGGGTGGTTTATATATAGAATAACAGATACCCGGGAGTGAGTTACAGACTGGAATCTAATCGAGGGGATCGGGGTGGTTTATATATAGAATAACAGATACCCGGGAGTGAGTTACAGACTGGAATCTAATCGAGGGGTTCGGTGTGGTTTATATATAGAATAACAGATACCCGGGAGTGAGTTACAGACTGGAATCTAATCGAGGGGTTCAGGGTGGTTTATATATAGAATAACAGATACCCGGGAGTGAGTTACAGACTGGAATCTAATCGAGGGGTTCTTGGTGTTTATGGAATAACAGATACCCGGGAGTGAGTTACAGACTGGAATCTAATCGAGGGGTTCGGGTGGTTTATATGTAGAATAGCAGATACCTGGGAGTGAGTTACAGACTGGAATGTAATCGAGGGGTTCGGGCTGGTTTATATGTATAGAATAACATACCCGGGAGTGAGTTACAGACTGGAATCTAATCGAGGGGTTCGGGGTGGTTTATATATAGAATAACAGATACCCGGGAGTGAGTTACAGACTGGAATCTACTCGAGGGGTTCAGGGTGGTTTATATATAGAATAACAGATACCCGGGAGTGAGTTACAGACTGGAATCTAATCGAGGGGTTCGGGCTGGTTTATATATAGAATAACAGATACCCGGGAGTGAGTTACAGACTGGAATCTAATCGAGGGGTTCAGGGTGGCTTATATATAGAATAACAGATACCCGGGAGTGAATTACATACTGGAATATAATCAATGGGTTCAGGGTGGTTTATATATAGAATAACAGATACCCGGGAGTGAGTTACAGACTGGAATCTAATCGAGGGGATCGGGGTGGTTTATATATAGAATAACAGATACCCGGGAGTGAGTTACAGGCTGGAATCTAATCGAGGGGTTCGGGTGGTTTATATGTAGAATAGCAAATACCCGGGAGTGAATTACAGACTGGAATCTAATCGAGGGGTTCGGGGTGGTTTGTATATAGAATAACAGATACCCGGGAGTGAGTTACAGACTGGAATCTGATCGAGGGGTTTGTGAGGTTTATAGAATAACAGATACCCGGGAGTGAGTTACAGACTGGAATCTAATCGAGGGGTTCTGGATGGTTTATATATAGAATAACAGATACCCGGGAGTGAGTTACAGACTGGAATCTAATCGATGGGTTTGGGGTGGTTTATATATAGAATAACAGATACCCGGGAGTGAGTTACAGACTGGAATCTAATCGAGGGGTTCGGGGTGGTTTATATATAGAATAACAGATCGCCGGGAGTGAGTTATGGACTGAAATCTAATAGAGGGGTTTGGGGTGGTTTATATATAGAATAACAGATACCCGGGAGTAAGTTACAGACTGGAATCTAATCGAGGGTTTCGGCTGATTTATATATAGAATAACAGACACCCGGGAGTGAGTTACAGACTGGAATCTAATTGAGGGGTTCAGGGTGGTTTATATATGGAATAACAGATACCCGGGAGTGAGTTACAGACTGGAATCTAATCGAGGGGTTCAGGGTGGTTTATATATAGAATAACAGATCGCCGGGAGTGAGTTATGGACTGGAATCTAATAGAGGGGTTTGGGGTGGTTTATATATAGAATAACAGATACCCGGGAATGAGTTACAGACTGGAATCTAATCGAGGGGTTCGGGGTGGTTTATATATAGAATAACAGATACCCGGGAGTGAGTTACAGACTGGAATCTAATCGAGGGGTTCAGGGTGGTTTATATATAGAATAACAGATACCCGGGAGTGAGTTACAGACTGGAATCTAATCGAGGGGTTCGGGCTGTTTTATATATAGAATAACAGATACCCGGGAGTGAGTTACAGACTGGAATCTAATCGAGGGGTTCGGGCTGGTTTATATATAGAATAACAGATACCCCGGAGTGAGTTACAGACTGGAATCTAATCGAGGGGTTCTTGGGGTTTATGGAATAACAGATACCCGGGAGTGAGTTACAGACTGGAATCTAATCGAGGGGTTCAGGGTGTTTTATATATAGAATAACAGATACCCGGGAGTGAGTTACAGACTGGAATCTAATCGGTGTGTTTGGGATGGTTTATATATAGAATAACAGATACCCGGGAGTGAGTTACAGACTGGAATCTAATCGAGGGGTTCTGTGTGGTTTATATATAGAATAACAGATACCCGGGAGTGAGTTACAGACTGGAATCTAATCGAGGGGTTCAGGGTGGTTTATATATAGAATAACAGATACCCGGGAGTGAGTTACAGACTGGAATCTAATCGAGGGGTTCTTGGTGTTTATGGAATAACAGATACCCGGGAGTGAGTTACAGACTGGAATCTAATGGAGGGGTTCGGGTGGTTTATATGTAGAATAGCAGATACCTGGGAGTGAGTTACAGACTGGAATGTAATCGAGGGGTTCGGGCTGGTTTATATATATAGAATAACAGATACCCGGGAGTGAGTTACAGACTGGAGTCTAATCGAGGGGTTCGGGGTGGTTTATATATAGAATAACAGATACCCGGGAGTGAGTTACAGACTGGAATCTACTCGAGGGGTTCAGGGTGGTTTATATATAGAATAACAGATACCCGGGAGTGAGTTACAGACTGGAATCTAATCGAGGGCTTCAGGGTGGCTTATATATAGAATAACAGATACCCGGGAGTGAATTACATACTGGAATATAATCAATGGGTTCAGGGTGGTTTATATATAGAATAACAGATACCCGGGAGTGAGTTACAGACTGGAATCTAATCGAGGGGATCGGGGTGGTTTATATATAGAATAACAGATACCCGGGAGTGAGTTACAGACTGGAATCTAATCGAGGGGTTCGGGCTGGTTTATATATAGAATAACAGATACCCGGAGTGAGTTACAGGCTGGAATCTAATCGAGGGGTTCGGGTGGTTTATATGTAGAATAACAGATACCTGGGAGTGAGTTACAGACTGGAATCTAATCGAGGGGTTCGGGGTGGTTTATATATAGAATAACAGATACCCGGGAGTGAATTACAGACTGGAATCTAATCGAGGGGTTCACGGTGGTTTATATATAGAATAACAGATACCCGGGAGTGAGTTACAGACTGGAATCTAATCGAGGGGTTCTGGATGGTTTATATATAGAATAACAGATACCCGGGAGTGAGTTACAGACTGGAATCTAATCGATGGGTTTGGGGTGGTTTATATATAGAATAACAGATACCCGGGAGTGAGTTACAGACTGGAATATAATCAATGGGTTCAGGGTGGTTTATATATAGAATAACAGATACCCGGGAGTGAATTACATACTGGAATATAATCAATGGGTTCAGGGTGGTTTATATATAGAATAACAGATACCCGGGAGTGAATTACATACTGGAATATAATCAATGGGTTCAGGGTGGTTTATATATAGAATAACAGATACCCGGGAGTGAGTTACACACTGGAATCTAATCGAGAGGTTCAGGGTGGTTTATATATAGAATAAGAGATCCCCGGGAGTGAGTTACAGGCTGGAATCTAATCGAGGGGTTCGGGTGGTTTATATATAGAATAACAGATACCCGGGAGTGAGTTACTGACTGGAATCTAATCGAGGGGTTCGGGTGGTTTATATATAGAATAACAGATACCCGGGAGTGAGTTACAGACTGGAATCTGATTGAGGGGTTCAGGGTGGTTTATATATAGAATAACAGATACCCGGGAGTGAATTACAGACTGGAATCTAATCGAGGGGTTCACGGTGGTTTATATATAGAATAACAGATCCCCGGGAGTGAGTTACAGACTGGAATCTGATCGAGGGGTTTGTGAGGTTTATAGAATAACAGATACCCGGGAGTGAGTTACAGACTGGAATCTAATCGATGGGTTTGGGGTGGTTTATATATAGAATAACAGATACCCGGGAGTGAGTTACAGACTGGAATCTAATCGAGGGGATCGGGGTGGTTTATATATAGAATAACAGATACCCGGGAGTGAGTTACAGGCTGGAATCGAATCGAGGGGTTCGGGTGGTTTATATGTAGAATAGCAAATACCTGGGAGTGCGTTACAGACTGGAATCTAATCGAGGGGTTCGGGTGGTTTATATATAGAATAACAGATACCCGGGAGTGAGTTACTGACTGGAATCTAATCGAGGGGTTCGGGTGGTTTATATATAGAATAACAGATACCCGGGAGTGAGTTACAGACTGGAATCTAATCGAGGGGTTCGGGGTGGTTTATATATAGAATAACAGATACCTGGGAGTGAGTTACAGACTGGAATCTAATCGAGGGGTTCGTGGGGTTTATAGAATAACAGATACCCGGGAGTGAGTTACAGACTGGAATCTAATCGAGGGGTTCGGGGTGGTTTGTATATAGAATAACAGATACCCGGGAGTGAGTTACAGACTGGAATCTAATCGAGGGGTTCAGGGTGGTTTCTATATAGAATAACAGATACCCGGGAGTGAGTTACAGACTGGAATCTACTCGAGGGGTTCAGGGTGGTTTATATATAGAATAACAGATACCCGGGAGTGTGTTACAGACTGGAATCTAATCGAGGGCTTCAGGGTGGCTTATATATAGAATAACAGATACCCGGGAGTGAATTACATACTGGAATATAATCAATGGGTTCAGGGTGGTTTATATATAGAATAACAGATACCCGGGAGTGAGTTACAGACTGGAATCTAATCGAGGGGATCGGGGTGGTTTATATATAGAATAACAGATACCCGGGAGTGAGTTACAGACTGGAATCTAATCGAGGGGTTCGGGCTGGTTTATATATCGAGTAACAGATACCCGTGAGTGAGTTACAGACTGGAATCTAATCGAGGGGTTCAGGGTGGTTTATATATAGAATAACAGATACCCGGAGTGAGTTACTGACTGGAATCTAATCCAGGGGTTCAGGGTGGTTTATATATAGAATAACAGATACACGGGACTGAGTTACAGACTGGAATCTAATCGAGGGGTTCGGGTGGTTTATATATAGAATAACAGATACCCGGGAGTGAGTTACAGACTGGAATCTGATTGAGGGGTTCAGGGTGGTTTATATATAGAATAACACATACCCGGGAGTGAGTTACAGACTGGAATCTGATCGAGGGGTTTGGGTGGTTTATAGAATAACAGATACCCGGGAGTGAGTTACAGACTGGAATCTAATCGAGGGGTTCTGGATGGTTTATATATAGAATAACAGATACCCGGGAGTGAGTTACAGACTGGAATCTAATCGATGGGTTTGGGGTGGTTTATATATAGAATAACAGATACCCGGGAGTGAGTTACAGACTGGAATCTAATCGAGGGGATCGGGGTGGTTTATATATAGAATAACAGATACCCGGGAGTGAGTTACAGACTGGAATCGAATCGAGGGGTTCGGGTGGTTTATATGTAGAATAGCAAATACCTGGGAGTGAGTTACAGACTGGAATGTAATCGAGGGGTTCGGACTGGTTTATATATATAGAATAACAGATACCCGGGAGTGAGTTACAGACTGGAATCTAATCGAGGGGTTCGGGGTGGTTTGTATATAGAATAACAGATACCCGGGAGTGAGTTACAGACTGGAATCTGATCGAGGGGTTTGTGAGGTTTATAGAATAACAGATACCCGGGAGTGAGTTACAGACTGGAATCTAATCGAGGGGTTCTGGATGGTTTATATATATAATAACAGATACCCGGGAGTGAGTTACAGACTGGAATCTAATCGATGGGTTTGGGGTGGTTTATATATAGAATAACAGATACCCGGGAGTGAGTTACAGACTGGAATCTAATCGAGGGGTTCGGGGTGGTTTATATATAGAATAACAGATCGCCGGGAGTGAGTTATGGACTGGAATCTAATAGAGGGGTTTGGGGTGGTTTATATATAGAATAACAGATACCCGGGAGTAAGTTACAGACTGGAATCTAATCGAGGGTTTCGGGTGATTTATATATAGAATAACAGACACCCGGGAGTGAGTTACAGACTGGAATCTAATCGAGGGGTTCATGGTGGTTTATATATGGAATAACAGATACCCGGGAGTGAGTTACAGACTGGAATCTAATCGAGGGGTTCTGTGTGGTTTATATATAGAATAACAGATACCCGGGAGTGAGTTACAGACTGGAATCTAATCGAGGGATTCTGTGTGGTTTATATATAGAATAACAGATACCCGGGAGTGAGTTACAGACTGGAATCTAATCGAGGGGTTCAGGGTGGTTTATATATAGAATAACAGATACCCGGGAGTGAGTTACAGACTGGAATCTAATCGAGGGGATCGGGGTGGTTTATATATAGAATAACAGATACCCGGGAGTGAGTTACAGGCTGGAATCTAATCGAGGGTTCGGGGTGGTTTATATATAGAATAACAGATACCCGGGAGTGTGTTCCAGTCTGGAATCTAATCGAGGGGTTCAGGGTGGTTTATATATAGAATAACAGATACCCGGGAGTGAGTTACAGACTGGAATCTAATCGAGGGGTTCGGGTGGTTTATATGTAGAATAGCAAATACCTGGGAGTGAGTTACAGACTGGAATGTAATCGAGGGGTTCGGGCTGGTTTATATATATAGAATAACAGATACCCGGGAGTGAATTACAGACTGGAATCTAATCGAGGGGTTCGGGGTGGTTTGTATATAGAATAACAGATACCCGGGAGTGAGTTACAGACTGGAATCTGATCGAGGGGTTTGTGAGGTTTATAGAATAACAGATACCCGGGAGTGAGTTACAGACTGGAATCTAATCGAGGGGTTCTGGATGGTTTATATATAGAATAACAGATACCCGGGAGTGAGTTACAGACTGGAATCTAATCGATGGGTTTGGGGTGGTTTATATATAGAATAACAGATACCCGGGAGTGAGTTACAGACTGGAATCTAATCGAGGGGTTCGGGGTGGTTTATATATAGAATAACAGATCGCCGGGAGTGAGTTATGGACTGGAATCTAATAGAGGGGTTTGGGGTGGTTTATATATAGAATAACAGATACCCGGGAGTAAGTTACAGACTGGAATCTAATCGAGGGTTTCGGGTGATTTATATATAGAATAACAGACACCCGGGAGTGAGTTACAGACTGGAATCTAATTGAGGGGTTCAGGGTGGTTTATATATGGAATAACAGATACCCGGGAGTGAGTTACAGACTGGAATCTAATCGAGGGGTTCAGGGTGGTTTATATATAGAATAACAGATCGCCGGGAGTGAGTTACGGACTGGAATCTAATAGAGGGGTTTGGGGTGGTTTATATATAGAATAACAGATACCCGGGAATGAGTTACAGACTGGAATCTAATCGAGGGGTTCGGGGTGGTTTATATATAGAATAACAGATACCCGGGAGTGAGTTACAGACTGGAATCTAATCGAGGGGTTCAGGGTGGTTTATATATAGAATAACAGATACCCGGGAGTGAGTTACAGACTGGAATCTAATCGAGGGGTTCGGGCTGTTTTATATATAGAATAACAGATACCCGGGAGTGAGTTACAGACTGGAATCTAATCGAGGGGTTCGGGCTGGTTTATATATAGAATAACAGATTCCCGGGAGTGAGTTACAGACTGGAATCTAATCGAGGGGTTCGGGGTGGTTTATATATAGAATAACAGATACCCGGGAGTGAGTTACAGACTGGAATCTAATCGAGGGGTTCAGGGTGGTTTATATATAGAATAACAGATACCCGGGAGTGAGTTACAGACTGGAATCTAATCGAGGGGTTCGGGCTGGTTTATATATAGAATAACAGATACCCCGGAGTGAGTTACAGACTGGAATCTAATCGAGGGGTTCTTGGGGTTTATGGAATAACAGATACCCGGGAGTGAGTTACAGACTGGAATCTAATCAAGGGGTTCAAGGTGGTTTATATATAGAATAACAGATACCCCGGAGTGACTTACAGACTGGAATCTAATCGGTGTGTTTGGGATGGTTTATATATAGAATAACAGATCCCCGGGAGCGAGTTACAGACTGGAATCTAATCGAGGGGTTCGGTGTGGTTTATGTATAGAATAACAGATACCCGGGAGTGAGTTACAGACTGGAATCTAATCGAGGGGTTCAGGGTGGTTTATATATAGAATAACAGATACCCGGGAGTGAGTTACAGACTGGAATCTGATTGAGGGGTTCAGGGTGGTTTATATATAGAATAACAGATACCCGGGAGTGAGTTACAGACTGGAATCTAATCGAGGGGTTCGGTGTGGTTTATGTATAGAATAACAGATACCCGGGAGTGAGTTACAGACTGGAATCTGATTGAGGGGTTCAGGGTGGTTTATATATAGAATAACAGATACCCGGGAGTGAGTTACAGACTGGAATCTAATCGAGGGGCTCAGGGTGGTTTATATATAGAATAACAGATACCCGGGAGTGAGTTACAGACTGGAATCTAATCGAGGGGTTCGGGGTGGTTTATATATAGAATACCAGATACCCGGTAGTGAGTTACAGACTGCAATCTAATCTATGGGTTTGGTCGGGGCTGTTATATATAGAATAACAGATACCCGGGAGTGAGTTACAGACTGGAATCTAATCGAGGGGTTCAGGGTGGTTTATATATAGAATAATAGATACCCGGGAGTGAGTTACAGACTGGAATCTAATCGAGGGGTTCGGGATGGTTTATATATAGAATAACAGATACCCGGGAGTGAGTTACAGACTGGAATCTAATCGAGGGGTTCGGGATGGTTTATATATAGAATAACAGATACCCGGGAGTGAGTTACAAACTGGAATCTAATCGAGGGGTTCAGGGCGGAGCAGGGAGCCAGTGTTAGGACAAACCCCACCGGAGGCACCGTCTTCCAGCCCCGCCGACACGAACAAGGGGGCTGGGGACATCACCCCCCCTGGGGGCCCCGGCACTGAGGTGAGTGAATTGGAGGAGTCAGAATCCCACATGGAGACTCAGACATCTGAGTTTTCAGATGACAGCCTCACCAGGGAAAGGTCGCTGACGGTGCCCCCCAGATGGTTTACGCGTAAACGACGTTCCCCAACACGCTATACGCCCCCAACCCAGCCCCTCAACTGCTCGCGGCGCAACCGTGGGCAACACGGCGAAGACAACCTCCCCCACTCCCTACAACAGGGGCTGTTTAGCACAGGGCTAAATCGCTGGATTTGAAAGCAGACCAAGGCAGGCCAGCAGCACGGTTCAATTCCTGTACCGGCCTCCCCGAACAGGCGCCGGAACGTGGCGACTAGGGGCTTTTCACAGTAACTTCATTGAAACCTACTTGTGACAATAAGCGATTTTCATTTCACAACAGAAAGACTGACGGACTTTGGGGGTGAGGGGGGCTGAGGTTATAACCCTAAAGAGACTCACGTGGACGACCTGATCGATCTCCCCGTGGGGCCTGTGGAGAACGACCCCCCCCACCCCCCCCGAGATAAAAGTGGGCCCAGGATGGTCCCGTCCGGGATTTGGGCTGTTGCTCATTTGCTGCATTTCCTCACTGTGAGTGGGAAATAAACTACTCTTGACTCACCTTTTCGGGGTTGGTGGTTGATGACAACAGCTGCAAGATTAGTGAGAGAGGAGTTCGGAACTTTCTTACTCTCCTGTCCCCGGGATTCCCATTGGGAATGTTGCTACATTGGGGGCTGACTTGGCGGAAGTCGAAGAGGCAGAAAGTGATGTTGCTTGAGGAACTAATTACACCCCCTGACCTTCCACCCCCAGTGTAGAGCCAACATTGAGCAGGGCCGCAGTAAACTCTCCTTATAGGGCACCTGCTTTTTTACAGATATATTTATTTTATTTGGCATGGGCGCACAGCACCACATTTCAGAATTTGCAGGTCAGATAAAACTGTGGAATGCAGCGAAGAATGCGAATAGCAACAGGCCCCAATAGGGAGAGGAAATGGGCAGAGATGTGGCAAATGAAGTTTGAAATAACTTGAAGAGATGCAATTTGGTTAGAAGAATGAGGGGGGGGGGCGGGCCTGAGGAGGGGGGGGGGGCACCTATATGACCCATGGCACTAAGTTCACAGCGGGCAGTCAGCGGTGTGGGCAGCTGCATGGCTGCCTTGCCGGCTGCGGCAATGGTATTCCGTGCCCGTCCACCCCGACCCCACAGCCCACCTCCTAGCCACCCCGCTACTCCCCCCGGCCCTGGCAGAAGCCCCCTGGCCAGCGGCACAGCTGTCAGCGCACTGAGGAGACGCTGGACACTTTCCCTAACCCCCTCTCTCTCCCTCAGCAGCCGCCATGCCGGATTCATGACTTTTAAAAGCAGAAGTGAGCCGCCGGGAACTCGGCCCATCGGAGGCGGAGAATCGCGGAGGCCCCGGGAATATCGGGTCGTGCCCGCTAATGATATGCAAATGGTGTTTACTGTACACACGGAGTGAAACGCGAGATGACGGAGAATCGCGATTTGCCATGAAATTGGCACCTGCCGCCGTCGGAAGCTATTCTCCGCCAAACCGCATTTCCCGATTTTGGGGCCGGCTATCGGAGATTCCCGCCTATCACTCTTGTTGGAAAACAGGATGACAACCACCTGCATTTATATCGCACCTTAAACAGAGCAAAATCTTCCAAGGTGCTTCACGGGGGGATCACCTTCAAACATAACTTGCCCACAAACCAAATCAACAAATAAATAAAGACAGGAATAGCGGGAGATACTGGCAGCAAGTGTGCAGAGTGTAGGACCATCAATATGACGCAAGGCAGGTTGTATTAACATCAATCAAGGCTTTATTGAGCAGACTTGTTCCCCAGCAGCTCAGTTACAGAATGCAGCTGCTGGGAGAACCTGGGTTCTTATACCCGCATTTCTGGGTGGAGCCCAGTAGGTGGCAGATCCTATCAGGACCCAGTATCCATCCACCAATAGTCTCTCGGCATCATGGTGTACCGCATTACCCCTAATACATACCACCACATTCACCCCTTGTTAAAAAAGAACCCGGCAGGATGGTGGGTCGTATGGTGGTAGGAGTTTACAGGGTCGGTATTGTGCCGTAACTATTAACTATATACAATAATGCCGCCTTACTGGGGTACTGAATCATTGACATGACTTAAAGCGATTCGATGAGCCGGGTGGGTGCCCTGGTCGTCCTTTCCGATCGTCTCAGGCCGGGTGGTGGTGATGGTGCTGGCTCGAGTCCCGTCGTCTCTGGGAGTGTAGCGCTGTCCGTCCCTGTTTCCTTACTCCTGGGCGGGCCTGGGAGGAGAACCAATCCCCCCCGGGAAGGGAGGGCTGTGGGATGCGCCGGCGGGAGTGAGGGGGTGATTGGTGTTGGGGGGGTGTGGGGAGCTCCGGCGGGCACCAGGTCCCCCAGGGAGACCGTGTCCTGTCGGCCATCGGGGAACGCCACGTAGGCATATTACGGGTTTGCGTGGAGGAGATGTACCCTTTCCACCAACGGGTCTGATTTGTGCGCCCGCACATGTTTCCGGAGCAGGATGGGTCCCGGAGCTGCTAGCCAGGTCGGAAGTGACGTTCCAGAGGAGGACTTCCTAGGGAAAACAAGGAGGCGCTCGTGAGGCGTTTGGTTAGTGGTGGTGCACAGCAGGGACCGGATAGAGTGATGGGCATCCGGGAGGACTTCCTGCCAGCGGGAACTTGGGAGATTCCTAGACCGGAGGGCCAGCAGGACGGCCTTCCAGACCGTTCCGTTCTCCCTCTCTACCTGCCCGTTCCCCCGGGGGTTGTAACTGGTCGTCCTGCTCGTGGCTATGCCCTTGCTGAGCAGGAACTGGCGCAGCTCGTCACTCATGAAGGAGGACCCCCTGTCGCTATGGATACAGTCGGGGAAACCGAACAGTGTAAAAATGGTGCAGAACACTTTAATGACCGTGGCCGCGGTCATGTCGGGGCAGGGGATGGCGAAGGGGAAACGGGAGTATTCGTCAACGACGTTTAGAAAGTACGTGTTGCGATCGGTGGAGGGGAGGGGGCCTTTGAAATCCAAACTGAGGCGTTCAAAGGGTCGGGAAGCCTTTATCAGGTGCGCTCTATCTGGCCTGAAAAAGTGCGGTTTGCATTCTGCGCAGATTTGGCAGTTCCTGGTGACTGTACGGACCTCCTCCACAGAGTAGGGGAGGTTGCGGGACTTTACGAAATGGTAGAACCGAGTGACCCCCGGGTGGCAGAGGTCCTCGTGGAGGGTTCGGAGATGGTCCACTTGTGCGTTGGCACATGTGCCGCTGGATCGGGTATCGGACGGCTCGTTCAGCTTTCCGGGACCATACAAGATCTCATAGTTATAGGTGGAGAGTTCGATCCTCCACCGCAAGATCTTGTCGTTCGACTTCCGGTTGCGGCAGGGATGAGCTAGGCCGCACGTTTCGGCGGCTCCAGCTCCGACGGAACTTCGGGCTCTTTCAAGAGCCCCAACGGGGACTTGGACGGCCGTAAAACCCGGTGCGAGGCGCGAGGGAAGGGAGTCCCCCCCGAAAGACGGAGGGAAAAACCGGCGCCGGCGGCTGCAGCCCGAAGAATCTGCAGCCAGAAGATCAGAGAGAGAGAGTGAAACAAAATGGCGGCGGAGAAACCACAGGTGACATGGGGGCCTGAGCAGGACGAGGTGGTGAGACGGTGCGTGGACCTGCTGAAGAAGGAGGTAATGACCCCGTTGTTACAGGCAATTGAGGGGCTTAAGGAGACTTTAAAGACCCAGGAGACGGAACTTCGCGTGGTGGAGCAGAAGGTGTCAGGTATTGAGGACGAGGTCCTGGGCCTGGCGGTCAAGACTCAGACGCACGAGGCACTTCATAAAAAGTGTGCTGACAGGATTGAGGCCCTTGAAAATGGAGCGCGAAGGAAGAACCTTAGGGTACTAGGTCTCCCGGAGGGTGTGGAAGGGGTGGACTGTGGAGCGTACGCAAGCACGATGCTGAGCTCACTGATGGGTGCTGAGGCCCCTGCGGGCCCCATGGAGGTGGAGTGGGAAAATCGGATCCCGGCGAGAAGACCAAAAGCGGGAGAACCACCGAGGGCGATAATCGTGCGATTCTACCGCCTTAAGGACAGAGAAGAGGTCCTGAGATGGGCTAAAAAGGTGCGGAGTAGCAGATGGGAGAATGCAGTGGTACGGGTACACCAGGATTGGAGTGCGGAGGTGGCGAGAAGGAGGGCGAGCTTCAACCGAGCCAAAGAGGTTTTGCACAAAAGGAAGGTGAAGTTCGGGATGCTGCAGCCGGCAAGACTATGGGTCACGTATCAGGAGAGACATTATTATTTCGAGACGGCGGAGGAAGCATGGTCCTTCATCAATGAAGAGAAACTGGACCGGAACTGAGGGACGGATGCTGCAGGGAACTGTTATTGTTGTTATTATTGTTTTTGTTAATGTGATGGTGAAAGTTAAGCGAGAAGTAAACAGGGAAGGGGGGGGGACACTGGGGAAATGTGGGCGCCGGAGAGGGGGGAGAGGCGGGACATAGTCAGAGAATGGGGAAGGAGAGGGGGAGGGGAAAGGGAGCTGCGCCATAAGTGGCGGGTCAGGTAAAGGGATGTTCCCGCGCCAGAAAGAATAAGGCGGGAAAACAGGCGCAAGGCGGATGGGAGTTCCCTCACACCGGGGGGGCCGAGGAGCGAGCAGGAGTAGCCGGGGTCAGTTGAAGTCAGCTGACTTACGGAAGTGATATGGGGGGAGCAATCAAGCTAGATAGGGATCTAGCGGGGGGGGGGGGGGGGGGGGGGGGGGGACGACACAACTGGGTTGCTGCTGCGGAAATCCAAAAGGAAATGGCTAAAGAGAAGGTGGTCGGGGGCGGAATGCGACGCTGGGGGAGCGAGCGGGAGCGCGGAGGCGGGATATGGGACTGGCCTAGAGAAGGTAATGCCTAGTCGACACGGGAGGGGGGCAGGTAGCCCCCCAGTGAGGCTGATCACGTGGAACGTGAGAGGCCTGAATGGGCCGATAAAAAGGGCCCGAGTGCTCGCGCATTTGAAAGGACTAAGGGCAGACGTGGTTATGCTCCAAGAGACGCACCTAAAGGTGGCGGACCAAGTTAGGCTAAGGAAAGGATGGGTGGGACAGGTGTTCCACTCAGGACTGGACGCAAAGAACAGAGGGGTGGCCATTTTGGTGGGGAAACTGGTAGCATTTGAAGCAAAGAACATCGTAGCAGATAGTGGAGGTAGATATGTAATGGTGAGTGGTAGGCTGGAGGGAATTGAGGTCGTGTTGGTTAATGCGTATGCCCCAAATTGGGACGATGCGGGGTTCATGAGACGGATGCTGGGGCGTATTCCGGACCTGGAGGCAGGAAATTTGATTTTAGGAGGGGACTTCAATACGGTGCTGGACCCGGGGCTAGATAGATCCAGCTCAAGGACCGGAAGAAGGCTGGCAGCGGCCAAGGTACTTAAGGGGTTTATGGACCAAATGGGGGGAGTGGATCCATGGCGATTTCTTAGACCCAGGGCTAGGGAGTATTCCTTCTTCTCCCACGTCCATAAAGTGTACTCCCGGATAGATTTTTTTTGTTCTAGGAAGGTCATTGATCTCTAGGGTGGAAGAAGCTGAATACTCAGCCATAGCGGTTTCGGATCATGCCCCACATTGGGTGGACCTGGAAGTAGGAGAGGACAGGGAGCAGAGAGCACTCTGGCGATTAGATGTGGGACTGATGGCGGATGAGGGAGTGTGTGCAAGAGTGCGGGGGTGTATTGAGAGATACCTGGAGGTCGCTGACGACGGCGAGGTCCCTGTGGGAGTGGTCTGGGAAGCACTAAAAGCGGTGGTCAGAGGAGAGCTGATTTCTATTGGGGCCCACAAAAGGAAAACAGAGGCCAAGGAAAGGGAAATATTACTGGGGGAGATTTTAAGGGTGGACAGGGAATTTGCAGAGACCCCGGAGGAGGAATTGTACAGGGAGAGGAGACGACTCCAGACCGACTTTGACCTTCTGACCACCAGAAAGGCGGAGGTACTGTGGAGGAAGGCACAGGGGAGGAGGTATGAATATGGGGAAAAGGCGAGTCGCCTGTTGGCGCACCAACTGCGAAAGAGGGCAGCAGCGAGGGAGATCGGAGGAATTAGGGATGAAAGGGGAGACACCGTGCGAAGGGCAGGAAAGATAAATGAGGTGTTTAAGACCTTTTATGAAGAACTGTATAGGTCTCAGCCCCCAGAGGGAGAGGAGGGGATGCGGCAGTTCCTGGATCAGTTGAGGTTCCCGAAAGTGGAGGAGCAGGCGGTGCCAGGCCTGGGGGCGCCGATTGAGGTGGACAAGGTTATTAAGGGACTGGGAAGCATGCAAGCAGGGAAGGCCCCGGGGCCAGACGGGTTCCCGGTGGAATTCTACAGAAAATATGTGGACTTGTTGGCCCCGTTGTTGGCGAGGACGTTCAATGAGGCCAGGGAAGGGGGGACTCTACCCCCGACGATGTCGGAGGCGACGATATCGCTAATTTTGAAGAGGGACAAAGATCCGATGCAGTGTGGGTCCTATAGACCTATTTCACTATTGAACGTGGACGCCAAACTACTAGCAAAGGTGCTGGCATCGAGGGTAGAGGACTGTGTCCCGGGGGTGGTGCACGAAGACCAGACAGGGTTCGTAAAAGGGAGACAACTGAATGTTAACGTGCGACGGCTATTAGGGGTGATAATGATGCCCTCAGTGGAGGGGGAGGCAGAGATAGTGGCGGCAATGGACGCAGAGAAGGCATTTGATAGGGTGGAGTGGGAGTATTTATGGGCAGTGTTAAGGAGGTTTGGGTTTGGGAACGGGTTTATTCGCTGGGTTAGACTTCTTTATGGGGCACCAACGGCAAGCGTAGTTACAGGTCGACATAGATCGGTGTATTTCCGATTATATAGGGGAACAAGACAGGGATGCCCGCTGTCTCCATTGTTGTTTGCGCTGGCAATTGAACCTCTGGCCATGGCGTTGAGAGACTCCAGGAAATGGAGAGGGGTGACTAGAGGGGGAGAAGAACACCGAGTCTCGTTATACGCGGATGACCTATTGTTATACGTGTCGGACCCAGCGGGGGGGGGATGATAGAGGTTATGCGAATCTTGAGGAGGTTCGGGGAATTTTCGGGGTATAGGTTAAACATGGGGAAGTGTGAATTATATGTGATACATCCAGGGGATCAGAGTAGAGAGATAGAAGGCTTACCGCTAAGGAAAGTGGAAAGAAACTTCCGATACTTGGGGATTCAGATCGCTAGGAGCTGGGGAACCTTGCACAGACGTAATCTGACACGGCTGGTAGAACAAATGGAGGAGGACTTTAGGAGGTGGGACATGCAGCCTTTATCGCTGGCGGGCAGGGTGCAAGCAATTAAGATGATGGTCCTCCCAAGGTTCTTATTTGTATTTCAATGTCTCCCTATTTTAATCACCAGGACCTTTTTTAATAAAATAGATAGGAGCATTACGAGCTTTGTGTGGGCAGGGAAAGTTCCGAGAGTAAGGAGGGGGTTCCTGCAGCGCAGTAGGGACAGAGGAGGACTGGCACTACCGAACTTGGGAGATTATTATTGCCAATGTGGCAATGATACGTAGATGGATGATGGAGGGTGAGGGAGCGGCGTGGAAAAGGCTGGAGAGAAGGTCCTGTAAAGGGACGAGTCTAGAGGCGCTGGTGACGGCGCCGCTACCGTTCTCACCGAAAAAGTACACCACGAACCCGGTGGTGGCGGCAACACTGAACATATGGGGACAGTGGAGGCGACAGAGAGGGGTGCGGGGAGCCCTGGTGGGGTCCCCTATCAGGAACAACCATAGGTTCGCCCCAGGAAGAATGGATGGAGGATTTCAGAGCTGGTACCAGTTGGGAATTAGGAGGGTGGGAGATTTATTTATAGATGGGACTTTTGCGAGCTTGGGAGCACTGGAGGAAAAGTATAAGTTACCCCAGGGGAATTTCTTGAGATATATGCAGGTGAGGGCGTTTACTAGACAACAGGTGAGGGAATTTCCGCGGCTCCCGACACAGGGGATACAGGACAGGGTGCTTTCAGGGGTGTGGGTCGGAGAGGGCAAGGTGTCAGAGATTTATAGAGAGATGAGGGAAGAGGGGGAGGAGTCGGTGGGCGAACAAAAGGAAAGTGGGAAGAAGAACTAGGGGAGGAGATAGAGGAGGGTATGTGGGCTGATGCCCTAAGCAGGGTAAATTCCTCTTCCTCATGCGCCAGGCTTAGCCTGATTCAATTTAAGGTGCTACATAGAGCACACATAACGGGAGCAAGATTGAGCAGGTTCTTTGGAGTGGAGGACAAATGTGGGAGGTGTGGCGGGAGCCCGGCAAACCATGCACATATGTTTTGGGCGTGCCCGGCACTGGAAGGGTATTGGAAGGGAGTGACGGGAGTGATTTCGTAGGTGGTGAAGGCCCGGGTCAAACCAGGCTGGGGGTTAGCTCTATTTGGAGTTGCGGAAGAGCCGGGAGTGCAGGAGGCGAAAGAGGCCGACGTTGTGGCCTTTGCGTCCCTAGTAGCCCGGCGCAGGATCCTACTCATGTGGAAGGAGGCAAAACCCCCCGGACTGGAGGCCTGGGTAAATGATATGGCGGGGTTCATTAAACTGGAGCAGATAAAGTTTGCCCTGAGAGGATCGGCTCAAGGGTTCACCAGGCGGTGGCAGCCATTTCTCGACTACCTAGGGGAACGTTAGAGGGAAGACAGATGACCAGCAGCAGCAACCCAGGGGGAGGGGGGGGGAGGCAGTTGAGTATAGGGCAATAGAGTACGAGGTTTTGTTACTTGCATATTATTACTACTATTATTACTATTGTTAAAAAGTTTAAAAATTTCTGTTTTGTTACTGTTATCGTTTCGTTTGTTTTGTAAGCGGGAAAAATGTTGCTCAGGGAAAAAAATTTCAATAAAATATATTTAAAAAAAAAAAGATCTTGTCGTTCTTGATCTTGCCCTGCTGTACATTATCGAACATGAAGGCAACCGACCGTTGGTCAGTGAGGAGAGTGAAACTCCTACCAGCCAGGTAATGCCTCCAGTGTTGCACAGCTTCCACTATGGCCTGGGCCTCCTTTTCCACTGAGGAGTGGCGGATTTCTGAAACGTGGAGGGTACGGGAGAAAAAAGCCACGGGCCTGCCTGCTTGGTTGAGGGTGGCCGCCAGAGCTACATCGGACGCATCGCTCACGACTTGGAAGGGGAGGGACTTGTCGATGGCGCGCATCGTGGCCGTTGCGATATCTGCTTTGATGCGGCTGAAGGCCTGGCGAGTCTCTGTCGACAGGGGAAAAGTAGTGGACTGGATTAGTGCACGGGCCTTGTCTGCGTACTGGGGGACCCACTGGGCGTAATAAGAAAAGAAGCCCAGGCAACGTTTCAGGGCTTTGGCACAGTGGGGGAGAGGGAACTCCATGAGGGGGCGCATGCGTTCAGGGTCGGGGCCTATCACTCCATTACGCACTACGTAGCCCAGGATGGCTAGACGATCGGTGCGGAACACGTATTTTTCCCTGTTGTAGGTGAGGTCGAGGGCGTTAGCGGTCTGGAGGAATTTTCGGAGGTTGGCGTCGTGGTCCTGCTGGTCGTGGCCGCAGATGGCAACGTTGTCGAGGTACGGGAATGTGGCCCGTAAACCGTGCTGGTCAACCATTCGGTCCATCACTCGTTGGAAGACCGAGACTCCGTTCGTGACGCCGAATGGAACCCTTAAAAAGTGGTATAGCCGCCCATCTGCTTCGAAGGCAGTATACTTGCGGTCACCTGGGCGGATGGGGAGCTGGTGGTAGGCGGACTTAAGGTCCACGGTGGAGAAGACCTTGTACTGTGCAATCCGATTGACCATGTCGGATATGCGGGGGAGAGGGTACGCATCTAGCTGAGTGTACCTGTTGATGGTCTGACTGTAGTCTATGACCATCCTCTGTTTCTCCCCGGTCTTAACAACTACCACCTGGGCTCTCCAGGGACTGTTGCTGGCCTGGATGATGCCTTCCTTCAGCAGCCTCTGGACTTCAGACCGGATAAATGCTCGGTCCTGGGCGCTGTACCGTCTGCTCCTAGTGGTGACGGGTTTGCAATCCGGGGTGAGGTTCGCAAACAAGGAAGGTGGTTCAACCTTGAGGGTCGCGAGGCCGCAGACAGTCAGTGGGGGTATAGGGCCGCCAAATTTAAATGTTAAGCTCTGGAGGTTGCATTGGAAGTCCAACCCCAGGAGAGTGGGAGAGCAGAGATGGGGGAGGACATACAGCCGGTAATTTTTGAACTCCCTCCCATGCGCCGTTAGGTTTGCGATGCAGAACCCTTTGATTTCAACGGAGTGGGACCCCGGCGCCAGGAAAATTTTCTGGGTGCTTGGCCGAATTACAGGGGAACAGCGTCTTACCGTGTCCAGATGAATAAAACTCTCCGTGCTCCCAGAGTCGATTAAACACGGCATCTCGTACCCATTCACCAGCACTGTCGTCGTTGCTGTCTGGAGCGTCCGGGGCCGCGACTGGTCCAGGGTTATCGATGCCAAGCGTGGTTGCCGCATCAGGTCATTGTTGTCAGGCAGCATGGAGTCGGCCGTGTTGGGGTCCTTGCCTGTCAGCCAAGATGGCGGCGTCCACGGATCGGACACGGTCTGGGGTGGACAAAATGGCCGCTCCCATGGATTGCACGTGGGCTGCGGGTAAGAAAATGGCGGCGCCCATCTCTCCCTCGTGGCGTCCGGGGCCCAAAATGTCGGCGTCCGTTGGCCGCACGTGGGTCGCTGGGGGGGCTGAGTCGGTGGTCCTGCTTCTTCCCCGGAGATCGCGGCGACCCCCCGGGACTGGCACACCGCGGCGTAGTGGCCCTTTTTGCCGCAGCTTTCACAGGTAGCCGAGCGGGCCGGGCAGCGCTGCCGGGGGTGTTTCGGTTGGCCGCAAAAATAGCAGCGGAGCCCCCCCGGGTGGTCCGGGGTTCTGGCCGCGCAGGTTTGCGGGGGTGGGGGGGCTGCCGGAGAGTCGATCGCGGCGGGGGTCCACGGAGCCCAAGGGGCTGCAGTGCGGTCGGGGGCGTAGGCGCGGGCGTTTCGCGAGGCCACATCGAGGGATGCCGCCAGGGCCCGAGCTTCTGTGAGTCCCAGAGATTCTTTCTCCAAAAGTCTCTGGCGGATCTGGGATGAAGCCAAACCTGCCACATACGCATCGCGGACCAGGAGCTCCGTGTGTTCGTTCGCCGTTACCGCCGGGCAGTTGCAGTTTCTTCCCAGGATCTGCAGAGCGTTATAGAACTCATCCAGTGATTCTCCGGGAAGTTGTCGTCGTGTCGCGAGCTGGTAGTGTGCAAAGACCTGGTTGGCGGGCCGAATGTAGATCTCTTTCAGCGCGGCGATCGCCGCTTCAAAATCGTCCTCGTCCTCGATGAGTGAGTAGACGTCGGGACTCACCCTGGAATGGAGGACTTGCTTCTTCTGTTCGTCCATCGGTGTGCCGGGGGCCGTTCGGAGGTTGCCCTCAAAACACGCCAGCCAGTGTTTAAAAACAGAGGTAGAGTTAGCTGCTTGGGGGCCGATTCGCTGGCACTACGGGGTGATCCGGAGCTCCATATTCCTACTTCGTGTTTTAATTCTGCTCAATAAATTGTAGGACCATCAATATGACGCAAGGCAGGTTGTATTAACATCAATCAAAGGCTTTATTGAGCAGACTTGTTTCCCAGCAGCTCGGTTACAGAATGCAGCTGCTGGGAGAACCTGGGTTCTTATACCCGCATTTCTGGGTGGAGCCCAGTAGGTGGCAGATCCTATCAGGACCCAGTATCCATCCACCAATAGCCTCTCGGCATCATGGTGTACCGTATTACCCCTAATACATACCACCACACAGAGTTAACGCTTTATCAGAACTATTCAATGGTGACCAAAAACTTGATCAATGGGGCAGGCCTGGAGGAGTGCGAAAGAAGGGGGAGACGGCAAGAGGTTGAGGGAGAGGACTGCAGAGCCTGGGGAACTGAAGAGCGATGGGAATTGAGGACGTTCGAGAGTATAGAGTTGGAGGGTGGTAGAGTTGGGCGGGGGCGTGCGCAGGGCTAGGGAGGAGCGAGGCCACGGGGGGGGGGGGGGGGGGTTTGTACAGAAGGACATTCGTCACAGCTGTGGAAATCCTGGATCGTTCGGCTTCCTGCTCTCAGCTACCCCCTGAGACCGAATAACGAGAGTTTCCTCTCTGATGTGGTCCCTCAGAAGGTTTTTTTGTAAATAAATGTCCTTAAGAAAGTTCATGGGTGAACCTCTGCTCACAGGGGGCAGTTTTAAAAAAATGTTTTCATTTGAAAATATGAGATCGAAAGTGCGTTGCCCGCATGTGGAGCAAGAGCAGCTTTGGCAATGGGCCCACTCTGCCAGGTCCACACAGAGCCTTTGGAGAAATGGAAAAGTTAAACCACATCAAAGGATTGCAGAGAAATCAGAACAGGTTGCTGAGTGATAGCCACATTTACTTCAAACTGCACCGCCCTTAATTCACAATTTTACATTGAGCCTAGCATCAGGTGAGCTCTTTCACCATCGAGATACAGGTCGGAGCTTCAAATCCCCACTCGGGCAATGTGAGCTTAAATTCCAGGCTGACATTCCCAGGAAGTGCTGCACTGTCAGAGGGTCAGTACTGAGGGAGTGCCGCACTGTCAGAGGGTCAGTACTGAGGGAGTGCCGCACTGTCAGAGGGTCTGTACTGAGGGAGTGCCGCACTGTCAGAGGGTCAGTACTGAGGGAGTGCTGCACTGTCAGAGGGTCAGTACTGAGGGAGTGCTGCACTGTCAGAGGGTCAGTACTGAGGGAGTGCTGCACTGTCAGAGGGTCAGTACTGAGGGAGTGCCGCACTGTCAGAGGGTCAGTGCTGAGGGAGTGCTGCACTGTCAGAGGGTCAGTACTGAGGGAGTGCCGCACTGTCAGAGGGTCAGTACTGAGGGAGTGCCACACTGTCAGAGGGTCAGTACTGAGGGAGTGCCGCACTGTCAGAGGGTCAGTGCTGAGGGAGGGCTGCACTGTCAGACGGTCAGTACTGAGGGAGTGCTGTACCTGTCAGAGGGTCAGTACTGAGGGAGTGCCGCACTGTCAGAGGGTCAGTACTGAGGGAGTGCTGCACTGTCAGAGGGTCAGTACTGAGGGAGTGCTGCACTGTCAGAGGGTCAGTACTGAGGGAGTGCTGCACTGTCAGAGGGTCAGTACTGAGGGAGTGCTGCACTGTCAGAGGGTCTGTACTGAGGGGGTGCAGCACTGTCAGAGGGTCAGTACTGAGGGAGTGCTGCACTGTCAAAGGGTCAATACTGAGGGAGTGTTGCACTGTCAGAGGGTCAGTACTGAGTGAGTGCTGCACTGTCAGAGGGTCAGTACTGAGGGAGTGCAGCACTGTCAGAGGGTCAGTACTGAGGGAGTGCTGCACTGTCAAAGGGTCAATACTGAGGGAGTGTTGCACTGTCAGAGGGTCAGTACTGAGGGAGTGCTGCACTGTCAGAGGGTCAGTACTGAGGGAGTGCTGCACTGTCAGAGGGTCAGTACTGAGGGAGTGCCGCACTGTCAGAGGGTCAGTACTGAGGGAGTGCTGCACTGTCAGAGGGTCAGTACTGAGGGAGTGCTGCACTGTCACACGGTCAGTACTGAGGGAGTGCTGCACTGTCAGAGGGTCAGTACTGCGGGAGTGCTGCACTGTCACACGGTCAGTACTGAGGGAGTGCTGCACTGTCAGAGGGTCAGTACTGAGGGAGTGCCGCACTGTCAGAGGGTCAGTACTGCGGGAGTGCTGCATTGTCAGACGGTCAGTACTGAGGGAGTGCCGCACTGTCAGAGGGTCAGTACTGCGGGAGTGCTGCATTGTCAGACGGTCAGTACTGAGGGAGTGCCGCACTGTCAGAGGGTCAGTACTGAGGGAGTGCTGCACTGTCAGAGGGTCAGTACTGAGGGAGTGCTGCACTGTCACACGGTCAGTACTGAGGGAGTGCTGCACTGTCAGAGGGTCAGTACTGAGGGAGTGCTGCCCTGTCAGAGGGTCAGTACTGAGGGAGTGCTGCACTGTCAGAGGGTCCATACTGAGGGAGTGCTGCACTGTCAGAGGGTCAGTACTGAGGGAGAGCTGCACTGTCAGAGGGTCAGTACTGAGGGAGTGCTGCACTGTCATACGGTCAGTACTGAGGGAGTGCTGCACTGTCAGAGGATCAGTACTGAGGGAGTGCTGCACTGTCAGAGTGTCAGTACTGAGGGAGTGCTGCACTGTCAGAGGGTCAGTCCTGAGGGAGTGCCGCACTGTCAGAGGGTCAGTACTATGGGGGTGCCGCACTGTCAGAGTGTCAGTACTGAGGGAGTGCTGCACTGTCAGAGGGTGAGTACTGAGGGAGAGCTGCACTGTCAGAGGGTCAGTACTGTGGGAGTGCTGCACTGTCTGAGGGTCAGTACTGAGGGAGTGCTGCACTGTCAGAGGGTCAGTACTGAGGGAGTGCTGCACTGTGAGTTAGTCGGTGCTGAGGGAGTGCTGCACTGTCAGAGGGTCAGTACTGAGGGAGTGCTGCACTGTCAGAGGGTTAGTGCTGAGGGAGTGATGCACTGTCAGAGGGTCAGTACTGAGTGAGTGCCGCACTGTCCGACGATCAGTACTGAGGGAGTGCTGCACTGCCAGAGCGTCAGTACTGAGGGAGTGTCGCACTGTCAGAGGGTCAGTACTGAGGGAGTGCAGCACTATACGAGGGTGAGTACTGAGGGAGTGCCGCATTGTCAGAGGGTCAGTACTGAGGGAGTACTGCACTGTCAGAGGGTCAGTACTGAGGGAGTGCAACACTGTCCGAGGGTCAGTACTGAGGGAGTGCTGCACTGTCCGAGGGTCAGTACGGAGGGAGTGCTGCACTGTCAGAGGGTCAGTTCTGAGGGAGTGCCGCACTGTCAGAAGGTCAGGACTGAGGGAGTGCAGCACTGTCAGAGGGTCAGTACTGAGGGAGTGCAGCACTGTCAGAGGGTCAGTACTGAGGTAGTGCTGCACTGTCAGAGGGTCAGTACTGAGGGAGTGCTACACTGTCAGAGAGTCAGTACTGAGGGAGTGCGGCACTGTCAGAGGGTCAGTACTGAGGGAGTGCCGCACTGTCAGAGGGTCAGTACTGAGGGACTGCCGCACTGTCAGAGGGTCAGTACTGAGGGAGTGCTGCACTGTCAGAGGGTCTGTACTGAGGGACTGCCGCACTGTCAGAGGGTCAGTACTGAGGGAGTGCTGCACTCTCAGAGGGTCTGTACTGAGGGGGTGCAGCACTGTCAGAGGGTCAGTACTGAGGGAGTGCTGCACTGTCAGGGGGTCAGTACTGAGGGAGTGCAGCACTGTCAGAGGGTCTGTACTGAGGGAGTGCAGCACTGTCAGAGGGTCAGTACTGAGGGAGTGCTGCACTGTCAGAGGGTCAGTACTGAGGGGGTGCAGCACTGTCAGAGGGTCAGTACTGAGGGAGTGCTGCACTGTCAGAGGGTCTGTACTGAGGGAGTGCGGCACTGTCAGAGGGTCAGTACTGAGGGAGTGCTGCACTGTCAGAGGGTCAGTACTGAGGGAGTGCGGCACTGTCAGAGGTTCAGTACTGAGGGAGTGCCGCACTGTCAGAGGGTCAGTACTGAGGGAGTGCCGCACTGTCAGAGGGTCTGTACTGAGGGAGTGCCGCACTGTCAGAGGGTCAGTACTGAGGGAGTGCCGCACTGTCAGAGGGTCAGTACTGAGGGAGTGCCGCACTGTCAGAGGGTCTGTACTGAGGGAGTGCCGCACTGTCAGAGGGTCAGTACTGAGGGAGTGCCGCACTGTCAGAGGGTCTGTACTGAGGGAGTGCCGCACTGTCAGAGGGTCAGTACTGAGGGAGTGCTGCACTGTCAGAGGGTCAGTACTGAGGGGGTGCTGTACTGTCAGAGGGTCAGGACTGAGGGAGTGCCGCACTGTCAGAGGGTCAGTACTGAGGGAGTGCTGCACTGTCAGAGGGTCAGTACTGAGGGAGTGCTGCACTGTCAGAGAGTCAGTACTGAGGGAGTGCTGCACTGTCAAAGGGTCAGTACTGAGGGAGTGCCGCACTGTCAGAGGGTCAGTACTGAGGGAGTGCCGCACTGTCAGCGGGTCAGTACTGAGGGAGTGCTGCACTGTCAGAGGGTCAGTACTGAGGGTGTGCCACACTGTCAGAGGGTCAGTACTGTGGGAGTGCCGCACTGTCAGAGGGTCAGTACTGTGGAATGCCGCACTGTCAGAGGGTCAGTACTGAGGGTGTGCCACACTGTCAGAGGGTCAGTACTGTGGGAGCGCTGCACTGTCAGAGGGTCAGTACTGAAGGAGTGCTGCACTGTCAGAGAGTCAGTACTGAGGGAGTGCTGCACTGTCAGAGAGTCAGTACTGAGGGAGTGCTGCACTGTCAGAGAGTCAGTACTGAGGGAGTGCCGCATTGTCAGAGGGTCAGTACTGTGGGAGTGCCGCACTGTCAGAGGGTCAGTACTGACGGAGCGCTGCACTGTCAGAGGGTCAGTACTGAGGGAGTGCAGCACTGTCAGAGGGTCGGGACTGAGGGAGTGCAGCACTGTCAGAGAGCCAGTACTGAGGCAGCGCTGCACTGTCAGAGGGTCAGTACTGAGGGAGTGCTGCACTGTCAGAGAGCCAGTACTGAGGGAGCGCTGCACTGTCAGAGGGTCAGTACTGAGGGAGTGCTGCACTGTCAGAGGGTCAGTACTGAGGGAGTGCTGCACTGTCAGAGGGTCAGTGTTGAGGGAGTGCCGCACTGTCAGAGGGTCATTACTGAGAGAGTGCTGCACTGTCAGAGGGTCAGTACTGAGGGAGTGCTGCACTGTCAGAGGGTCAGTACTGAGGGAGGGCCTCACTGTCAGAGGGTCAGTACTGAGGGAGTGCTGCACTGTCAGAGGGTCAGTACTGAGTGAGTGCTGCACTGTCAGAGGGTCAGTACTGAGGGAGTGCTGCACTGTCAGAGGGTCAGTACTGAGGGAGTGCCGCACTGTCAGAGGGTCAGTACTGAGGGAGGGCCTCACTGTCAGAGGGTCAGCACTGAGGGAGTGCCGCACTGTCAGAGGGTCAGTACTGAGGGAGAGCCGCACTGTCAGAGGGTCAGTACTGAGGGAGTTTTGAGTCTGGAGGCACATGTTGTCTAACCTGAGTAAGGACAGCTGATTTCTGTCCCTCAATGACATTAATGAACCTGATAGACTTTTATGGCAATCTGGTTGTATCATACTCATTAATGTTGAGAATAGCCTTTAATTCCAGACTTCTTTATTTTTTATTGAATTTAAATTCCCTTTCGGCCATGGTGAGATTTGAACTTGCGTCACTGTGACATCAGTCAGGCCTCAGAACTCCTGGTCCAGTAATATTGCTGCTCTCACCAACTGCCATCCCTGGTTTGAGCCAAATAGCAGAGCAGCAAGATACTCTTCACTTGTGGCTCCAACAACACTCGAGAAGCTCGACACCATCCAGGTCAAAGCAGCCTCTTGACTGCTCCCCTTCCACAGACATTCACTCCCTCCAGCACCGACGCACAGTGGCAGCCGTGTGTACCACCCAGAAGGTGCACTGCAGTAACTCGGCAAGCTTCCTTAGACAGCACCTTCCAAAACCACTGCCATCTCGAAGGACAAGAGGAGCAGATACCTGGGAACCCCACCACCTGGAGGTTCCCTTCCCAGTCACTCACCTCCCTGACTTTTTCTTTCTTTCTTTTTTTATATAACCTTTTATATAACCTTCACTGCAATGAAGTTACTGTGAAAAGTCCCTAGTCGCCACATTCCGCCACCTGTTCGGGGACACGGAGGGCGAATTCAGAATGTCCAATTCACCTAACAGCGCGTCTTTCAGGACTTGTGGGAGGAAACCGGAGCATCCGGAGGAAACGCACGCAGACACGGGGAGAACGTGCAGACTCCGCACAGACAGTGACCCAAGCCGGGAATCAAACGTGGGACCCTGGAGCTGTGAAGCAACAGTGCTAGCCACTGTGCTACCGGGACGTGGAAATATATCGGCCGTTCCTTCACTGTCGCTGGGGTCAAATTCCTGGAACTCCCTCCCTAACAGCACAGGGGGCGTACCTGCACCTCAGGGACTGCAGCGGTTCAAGAAGCCAGCTCACCCCCACCTTCTCAAGGGGCAATTAGGGCTGGGAACTGTGACACCCTGTGGGCAAATAGAGAAATATACATTTCAGTAGCAGGTGGACAAACACATGATGGAGCAGGAATGGGAGGATATGGTGGTCGGGCGAGGCGGAGAAGGGTTTTGGACATGTGTTGCATGTAGTATAAACCCCAGCACAGGGCAGCTGGTGTGAAAGGCGGGTTACCCTGCTGTAGATTCAGCGTATCTGTAATTACTGAATCTGTATGGGATTAATGCCAGTGCAGCTCACTCCTGACCTGCACATATTGGTGAATCTCAGCCTTCATTAACATTCACTCAATTCCTGTACCACAGAAACGGTTAGACGGGTAAAAATGGATTGCTTCACCCAGTGAAATTCAGCAATGGATTTAGGAAGCTGAATTTTAAAATGGAACTTTCTGGAAAATGTTTTGAGTAACTGAGGGTTTCCATGGGAGTGAGCTTTGGGGGAGGGGCGGGGGGTCGATCCACTGGGGCTCTCTGTTGAATGGAAAAGAATTTATAATTCATTCTCAGGCCGTAGATATTGTTGGCAAAGTTGGCATTTACCGCCCATTCCTAGTTACCCAGACAGGTGGGTGGTGAACCGAAGTCTTGAGTTGCTGCCCAGGGAGAAGTGTCTTACGACAAGCAGCGAGGGGGGTCACCGCACAGCCCCCAGGGTAGGACTGGAGTCAGAAACAGGGGCAGAGGGGGAGGGTCCGATGCCCATTCAAAGGCATGAACTGCCTGCCCGAGGGTTGGGTGCTGTAGACTGGGCTGTTCCCAGATCTGGGGCGTGCTTCTCGGCGGCATGATGTTCGCGGGTGACGGGATTCTGCACTCGTGCCGTGCCACCCCCCCACGCTGGCAAACCCACGGGCGCAGTGTGCTCTGGCAGTCGGAACCACAGATCCCAACCAGTGGAGAACTCTGGCCTAATCTCTTGGTGCAAAGTTTGTTGGTGTTATCCGTGTGGTGAGAGGGTTTTTTTTAACAGGGGGTGAATGTGGTGAATGTATTATATCAATAATCCGCCATTGTATCTGTGCTATACTGTTGCCCTTGTGGGCTCCTCCTATGGGCCATTGTATTGCATTATCCACAGGGGAACATGTTGGGGCCTGTATGGGCTCCGCCCATGGCTCCTCCCCTTGAAGGGAGGCATAAAGAGCAGTCGACCTGTAGGCGGTTCTAATTATTGGAGCAGTCGCAGGCAGGCACTGTTCTAAGCTGATTAAGGCCACAGTTTATTTCTACTCTTGTCTCGAGTGAATTGATGGTCGCATCAATTTAATCAACTACATCGCCACTATGGAATCAGCCCTCAAACCTGACCAACTGGAACTCGGTCCGCAGGTCGCGGAGGTGAAAGAAATTTTTTCGCACTGGCTCCGCTGTTTCAAGGCCTATCTCGCCGCCGCCTCCACGCCTTCCGTCACCGATGAATGGAAGCTGAGCCTCCTCCACGCACGGGTGAGCCATCGAATCTCTGTTCAACTCGACGAGGCCTCCTCCTACGCAGATGCCCTCGTGATGCTCGAACCCCTCTATGTACGGCCCGTGAACGAGGTCTACGCGCGACACATCCTCACCACTCGCCGCCAGCGTCCCGGGGAGTCGCTCGAAGACTACCTACGCGACCTCAAAGTCCTCGGACGCAGCTGCAACTACCGTCCGAGACGTCTACGTGGCGGGAGTCCGGTCCAACTACGTGAGACAGCGCCTACTCGAAAAGGGGGCCCTGGTCTGGATCAGACGGTAAAGTTAGCCTCCTCTCTGGAAGTAGAGTTCCAAAGCCTTAACGCGTTCCCGGCTGACCACGTGACCCCTTGTGGACCCCCGACCAAAGACTACCCCAGGCCTGTGCCATGCGGCCGCCCGCCCACCATGGGGGGGCTACCCTGCTATTTCTGCGGCCAGTCCCACCACCCCCGGCAGCACTGCCCGGCCCATAACGCGAACTGCAGCAGCTGCGGGAGAAAAGGACATTTCGCCAAAGTTTGCCTGGTCAGGTCCAAGAACTCTAACTCACAGGCCCGATCCTCAGACTCACAGGCCCGATCCTCAGACGCACAGGCCCGATCCTCAGACTCACAGGCCCGATCCTCAGACTCACAGGCCCGATCCTCAGACTCACAGGCCCGATCCTCAGACTCACAGGCCCGATCCTCAGACTCACAGGCCCGATCCTCAGACTCACAGGCCCGATCCTCAGACTCACAGGCCCGATCCTCAGACTCACAGGCCCGATCCTCAGACTCACAGGCCCGCAGGCCTCGCAGTGTGGAAGCGTGTCGGCCGACTCCGCCCCCTGCAGGCGCGTCATCAGCCTCGTGCAATCCCTGGGGGCAGCCATCTTCCAGCCCACACAGCATGTGCGACTCACGGGGGCCGCCATCTTGGCCATCCTCCCCCACGCGGCCGCCACGTGTGATCCATGGGGGCCGCCATCTTCCTCACCGCCCGACACGCTCGATCAACAAGGGCAGCCACCTGGAACCGCCCCAGCACCTCCGACCACGCCGGCTACCCGCAACTCAGCGCGGTCACCCTGGACCAGTCGCGACCCAAGCACCTCCGGAGTTCTATGATGACCGTCCGGGTAAACGGGCACGAGGCGCCTTGCCTCTTCAACTCCGGGAGCACAGAGAGCTTTATTCACCCGGACACGGTAAGACGCTGCTCGCTCCCAATTTCCCCGGCGCACCAAACCATCTCCCTCGCCTCTGGGTGGCACTTGGTGCAAATCCGAGGGCGCAACCCTCGCAATACAGGGCGCCGAGTTCGCCAATTTTAAACTATATGTGCTCCCAGACCTCTGCGCTCCTCTCCTATTGGGACTGGATTTCCAATGCAACCTCAGGAGCCTAACCCTGAAATTCGGGGGGCCCCTACCCCCACTCACCGTATGTAGCCTCGCGACCCTAAAGGTCGACCCTCCCCCACTCTTCGCAAACCTCACCGCCGACTGTAACCAGTCGCCACCAGAAGCAGGCGGTACAGCATCCAGGACAGGACTTTCATCAGGTCCGAGGTCCAGCGTCTCTTGCGGGAGGGGATCATCGAGGCAGCAATAGTCCCTGGAGAGCTCAGGTGGTGGTCGTCAAGACCGGGGAAAAGAACCGGGTGGTTGTAGATTACAGTCAAACTATAAACCGGTACACGCAACTCGATGCGTACCCCCTTCCCCGGATTGCAGACATGGTAAACCAGATCGCACACTACCGGGTGTTCTCCACGGTGGATCTGAAGTCTGCGTACCACCAGCTCCCAATCCGCCCGGAGGACCGCCACTACACGGCTTTTGAGGCAGACGGCCGCCTTTTCCACTTCCTCCGGGTCCCCTTTGGAGTCACGAACGGGGTCTCGGTGTTCCAAAGAACAATGGACCGAATGGTAGACCGGTACGGGCTGCGGGCCACATTTCCGTACTTGGACAATGTCACCATCTGCGGCCATGATCAGCAGGACCACGACGCCAACCTCCACCGATTTCTCCAAACCACCCAATAACTCAACCTCACCTACAACAAGGAGAAATGCGTTTTCCGCACGACCAGACTAGCCATCCTCGGCTACGTCGTGGAGAACGGGGTCCTCGGGACCGACCCTGACTGTATGCGCCCCCTCCTGCAACTCCCTCTCTCTCACTGCCCCAAGGCCCTGAAGAGGTGCCTCGGGTTCTTTTTGTATTATGCCCAGTGGGTCCCCGACTGTGCGGACAAAGCCCGCCCACTAATCAAGGCCACCATCTTTCCACTGGCAACTGAGGCCCGCCAGGCCTTCAGCTGCATCAAGGCGGACATCGCCAAAGCTGCGATGCACGTGGTGGACGAGTCCATCCCCTTCCAGGTGCAGAGCGACGCATCAGAGGTCGCTCTCGCCGCTACCCTCAACCAAGCAGGCAGACCGGTGGCGTTTTTTTTCACAAATCCTCACCACCTCTGAAATTAGACACTCCTCAGTCAAAAAGGAGGCCCAAGCCCGTGCGGCACTGGAGGCACTACCTCGCTGGTAGATCGTTGGTCGGTGACTACCTCGTCACCGACCAACGATCGGTAGCCTTCATGTTCGACAATACGCAGTGGGGCAAAATCAAGAACGATAAGATCTTGAGGTGGAGTATCGAACTCTCCACCTATAATTACGATAGAGTATATCGTCCTGGGAAGCTCAACGAGCCCCCAGATGCCCTGTCCCACGGCACATGCGCCAGCGCACAAGATGACCAACTACGGGCTAGCCACGATGACCTCTGCCACCTGGTGGTCACCCAGCTTATCCACTACATCAAGGCCCGCAACCTGCCCTACTCCACCGAGGAGGTCAGAGCCATGACCAGGGACTGCCCGATCTGTGCGGAGTGTAAACCGCACTTCTATCGACCAGATAAGGCCCACCTGGTGAAGGCATCCCGGCCCTTTGAGCGCCTCAGTATCGATTTCAAAGGGCCCCTCCCCTCCAATAACCGCAACACATATTTCCTCAACATTATTGATGCGTTTTCCCGCTTCCCCTTTGCCATCCCCTGCCCCGACATGACCACGTCCACCGTCAATAAAGCCCTGCATAGTGTCTTCACCCTGTTTGGCTTCCCCAGTTATGTCCACAGTGACTGGGGCTCGTCGTTCATGAGCGACGAACTGCGTCAGTACCTGCTCAGTAAGGGCATCGCCTCGAGCAGGACGACCAGTTATAACCCCAGGGGAAACGGGCAGGTGTAGAGGGAGAACGCGACGGTCTGGAAGACCATCCTACTGACCCTCCGGTCCAGGAATCTCCCAGTTTCCCACTGGCAGGAGGTCCATGCGATGCGCTCCACTCTATTAGGTTCCTACTTTGCATGGCCACAAGCGAGACCCCTCATGACCGCCTATTTGTTTTCCCTTGGAGATCCACCTCAGGGGCCTCGCTTCCATCCTGGCTGAACGCACCGGGGCTCGTCCTGCTCAAAAAACACGTCAGGAGCCATAAGTCCGATCCTCTGGTAGAGAGGGTCCAGCTCCTACACTCCAACCCCCAGTACGCTTATATCGAACACCCTGATGGCCGACAGGATACTGTCTCCCTCCGGGACCTGGCGCCCGTCGGTTCCACCACCACCGCCGCCACTCCACCCTATCCCGCCCAACCTACCATGACCAGCGCCCCCGCCCCGATATGGCTCCCACGCTCCCTCCCGCCCGCCACCCCCCCTTCACCGATACACAGGAATGAAGCTCCAGAAGAGATGCTCCCGGAGTCCCCGTCTGTACCCGCACCGGCGCCCTCACTACCGATGCCAGCACGGACGAGCTCGACACCCGGGCCAGCAACAATGCCAGAGCTTCAGCGATCACAGCGCACAATCCGTGCGCCGGACCGGCTGAACTTATGAACCCGTCACCCTCGCCGGACTTCATTTTTTTAACAGGGGGTGAATGTGCTGAATGTATTATATCAATAATCCACCATTGTATCTGTGCTATGCTGTTGCCCTTGTGGGCTCCTCCTATGGGCCATTGTATGGCATCATCCATAGGGGAACATGTTGGGGCCTGTATGGACTCCGCCCATGGCTCCTCCCCTTGAAGGGAGGTATAAAGAGCAGTCGACATGTAGGCGGTTCTCAGTGTTAGATCAGTCGCAGGCAGGCACTGTTCTAGTTGATTAAAGCCACAGTTTATTTCTACTCTTGTCTCGAGTGAATTGATGGTCGCATCAGAATATTAATCACTGTTTTCTCGGATCTGGGAGCTCTCAACATTTTTCAAAGTGAGGGGGTGGGAGGTTTTGGGGGGGATTTGAGGAAAAGCTTTTTTACCCATGGATTGGTGACGGTCTGGAACGCACTGCCTGGGAGGGGGGGGGAGAGGTGGGTCTGGAACGTGCTGTCTGGGAGGGGGGAGAGGCGGGTCTGGAACACGCTGCCTGGGAGGGTGGGAGAGGCGGGTCTGGGACGCGCTGCCTGGGAGGGTGGGGGGGGAGAGGCGGGTCTGGAACACGCTGCCTGGGAGGGTGGGGGGGGAGAGGCGGGTCTGGAACGCGCTGTCTGGGAGGGTGGGAGAGGTGGATCTGGAACGCGCTGCCTGGGAGGGGGGGAGAGGCGGGTCTGGGACACACTGCCTGGGAGGGTGGGGGGGAGAGGCGGGTCTGGAACGCGCTGTCTGGGAGGGTGGGAGAGGTGGATCTGGAACGCGCTGCCTGGGAGGGTGGGGGGGGAGAGGCGGGTCTGGAACACGCTGCCTGGGAGGGTGGGAGAGGCGGGTCTGGGACGCGCTGCCTGGGAGGGTGGGGGGGGAGAGGCGGGTCTGGAACGCTCTGTCTGGGAGGGGGGGAGAGGCGGGTCTGGGACGCGCTGCCTGGGAGGGTGGGGGGGGAGAGGCGGGTCTGGAACGCGCTGCCTGGGAGGGTGGGGGGGGAGAGGCGGGTCTGGAACGCGCTGCCTGGGAGGGTGGGGGAGAGGCGGGTCTGGGACGCGCTGCCTGGGAGGGTGGGAGAGGCGGGTCTGGGACGCACTGCCTGGGAGGGTGGGAGAGGCGGGTCTGGAACGCTCTGTCTGGGAGGGTGGGGGAGAGGTGGATCTGGGACGCGCTGCCTGGGAGGGGGGGAGAGGTGGATCTGGGACGCGCTGCCTGGGCGGGTGGGGGAGAGGTGGATCTGGGACGCGCTGCCTGTGAGGGTGGGAGAGGCGGGTCTGGGACGCGCTGCCTGGGAGGGTGGGAGAGGCGGGTCTGGGACGCGCTGCCTGGGAGGGTGGGAGAGGCGGGTCTGGGACGCGCTGCCTGGGAGGGGGGGGGGAGAGGCGGGTCTGGGACGCGCTGCCTGGGAGGGTGGGAGAGGCGGGTCTGGGACGCGCTGCCTGGGAGGGTGGGAGAGGCGGGTCTGGGACGCGCTGCCTGGGGGGGGGGGGAGAGGCGGGTCTGGAACGTGCTGCCTGGGAGGGGGGGGAGGCGGGTCTGGAACGCGCTGCCTGGGAGGGGGGGAAGAGGTGGGTCTGGGACGCTCGGCCTGGGAGGGTGGGAGAGGTGGGTTGCCTCACATCCTTTAAAAAGTACCTGGATGAGCACTTGGCCCTCTTAACATTCCCGGCCATGGGCCCAGTGCCGGCCAATGGGATCGGGATTGGCAGCTCAGGTGCTAATCCTGCAGTGGAGCAGACCCGATGAGCCGAGGGCCTTTTCTGCCCTGTATTGTCCTGTGATTCTGCGGAAAAAGCATTAACATTCCAAGTCCTGTCATCTACAATCAACACTGGGCTTTAAAGAGTTAACAGAATACGCAGGAAAACAGAATATCTTACAGAGAGGGAGGCAGTGCTCTGTAAACAGCTCCTCACTGAAACTTCGACTCTCCTTCTTGGACATTGAGCAAGATTGTGCTCGCTCAACTCTCCAAGTATTTACACTCAGCTAGTCTAGTGATTGGACAGAGTCAAATGCCATATTTTTCCTTATATGGAGTGTAAAGTCAGTGCAGTTCAGCAAGAGCGGCCAGCCAGGCTGAGGAGACCCTGCTGGCCCCAGTCTCCACTTTAACCGGACTCGTTCTTTTCCACGTTGATTGCTCTTTGCTTCCTCTGCTCCTCCGAAAAAAAACCCTGTCCTCATCCACCCTTCAATCAGCTGGGCACCATCACAGGTCAATTTGCTGGTCTCCTCGCTGGTGCACATCCATCCATCGGGTCACTGAGGCAGACAACTGCGTTCTCCTATTCCCAGCTCATGGCTGCTCAGATCGCTGGTGGGTTTTCCACTGTTAACACCAACTCAGGCCAGCACTGTCCCTTCTGCATCTTCTTTGATCCTGATATCAGCTCCTGAATCCATGTCTGCTCGGTCATTAAGATCTTTCCCTCCATCTTCCTCCTTTCAAACGTCACGCCACTCAGCTTAGCTCACTTGCCATTGAAGCCCTCCTCTGTGATGATATCTGAACTATCATCTATGTAAATAATATAATACCCAAACCGTATGTAGACATTAGTGCCTGTATGTATAGATTAGTAATCTAGCATCCGGCCACAGGTGGTGTGACGACAGGAGAACGTTACTGGAAGATGGCCACATGGTGAGACTGGACACATTCTAGCATCCGGCCACAGGTGGTGTGACGACAGGAGAACGTTACTGGAAGATGGCCACATGGTGAGACTGGACACATTCTAGCATCCGGCCACAGGTGGTGTGACGACAGGAGAACGTTACTGGAAGACGGCCACCTGGTGAGAACAAAGAACAAAGAACAAAGAAAAGTACAGCACAGGAACAGGCCCTTCGGCCCTCCAAGCCCGTGCCGACCATGCTGCCCGACTAAACTACAATCTTCTACACTTCCTGGGTCCGTATCCCTCTATTCCCATCCTATTCATGTATTTGTCAAGATGCCCCTTAAATGTCACTATCGTCCCTGCTTCCACCACCTCCTCCGGCAGCGAGTTCCAGGCACCCACTACCCTCTGTGTAAAAAACTTGCCTCGTACATCTACTCTAAACCTTGCCCCTCTCACCTTAAACCTATGCCCCCTAGTAATTGACCCCTCTACCCTGGGGAAAAGCCTCTGACTATCCACTCTGTCTATGCCCCTCATAATTTTGTAGACCTCTATCAGGTCGCCCCTCAACCTCCGTCGTTCCAGTGAGAACAAACCGAGTTTATTCAACCTCTCCTCATAGCTCATGCCCTCCATACCAGGCAACATCCTGGTAAATCTCTTCTGCACCCTCTCTAAAGCCTCCACATCCTTCTGGTAGTGTGGCGACCAGAATTGAACACTATACTCCAAGTGTGGCCTAACTAAGGTTCTATACAGCTGCAACATGACTTGCCAATTCTTATACTCAATGTCCCGGCCAATGAAGGCAAGCATGCCGTATGCCTTCTTGACTACCTTCTCCACCTGTGTGGCCCCTTTCAGTGACCTGTGGACCTGTACTCCTAGATCTCTTTGACTTTCAATACTCTTGAGGGTTCTACCATTCACTGGCTGTTTAGCACAGGGCTAAATCGCTGGCTTTAATTGAACCAGCAGCACGGTTCAATTCCCGTAACAGCCTCCCCGAACAGGCTCCGGAATGTGGCGACTCGGGGCTTTTCACAGTAACTTCATTTGAAGTCTACTTGTGACAATAAGCGATTTTCATTTCATTTAATTCATATTCCCTACCTGCATTCGACCGTCCAGACAGGACGCATTCTAGCATCCGGCCACAGGTGGCGTGACGACAGGAGAACGTTACTGGAAGACGGCCACCTGGTGAGACAGGACGCATTCTAGCATCCGGCCACAGGCGGCGTGACGACAGGAGAACGTTACTGGAAGACGGCCACCTGGTGAGACAGGACGCATTCTAGCATCCGGCCACAGGCGGCGTGACGACAGGAGAACGTTACTGGAAGACGGCCACCTGGTGAGACAGGACGCATTCTAGCATCCGGCCACAGGCGGCGTGACGACAGGAAAACGTTACTGGAAGATGGCCACATGGTGAGACTGGACGCATTCTAGCATCCGGCCACAGATGGTGTGACAACAGGAGAACATTACTGGAAGACAGGCAAGTGACACAGAACCTGGACATCAGGCACAGACAGCAGTCACAGATCGAGCAGTTCCTAAGTCAACAGTAATTAATAATAGTTAATCATAGTTTTTTGTATTTAGCCGTCATATCTAACTGTAATGTTATTAGACATCATAGAAAACCTTTAGTGTTTTAGTTAATTAATAAACAGTTTTGTTCATTTTCTCTGATCACTTCAAACTACAAAGACCTCGCCATCCGTGCATACAGAGAACGTTACATCCTCCTCCATCTTTTTGACGCTATCAGACTCGACCTTGGGTAGGGTGCTCGTTCTAGGAGCCGGTGCAGACTCGACGGGCCGAATGGCCTCCTTCTGCACTGATGATAATCTATGATTCCCACACCGGGCCGATCTCTCACCGTCCTGAAATCTCAGCTTAGTCAAAACTCTGCTGCTTTATAGGGTAAATGCATTAGACTGAATCAGACTCAACATGTTCAACAGCTGATCACAGTAGAGAGCGGTACGATGGATTCCTACAGCACGGGGAGGCCACTTTGCCCAGAGTGCCTGTGTTGCCTCCTAGAAAGATCTACCCAATTAGTCCCACTCTGCTCTCCTTTTCCCACATCGCTCTGCAAATTGCTCCTTTTTGAATATTTATGAAAGTTCCTGTGGAATCTCCTTTCTCCGCCCTTTCAGACAGAACCTTCCAGATCACGACAACTCGCTGTCTAAATCAAACATTCTCCTCACCGCCCCCCGTGGCTCTTTTCCCGATTCTCTCCAATCTGTGTCCCTCTGGTTACCCTCCCTCCAGTCACTGGAAACACTTTCTCCTCATTTACTCGGTCAAAACCCCTCAAGCTTTTGAACGGCACCTCGAGTAAATCGCGTCCCTTAACCTTCTCTGCTCGAAGGAGAATCATCCCAACCTCTCCCAATCCCCTCCTGCCCTTCCTCCAACATCAGCAGCTGGCTTTCTGAGCAGGGGTCACGAGATGGGCTTTGGGATCCTGCTGATTTTTCGCCAGCCTCACGAACTGAGGTCAGGTAAATGCGCAGAGTGTGGGGTTCAATGTACCAGAGCAACTGTCATTGGATTTGTTTTATTGTCACGTGTACCGAGGTACGGGGATGAGTATTGTTCGGCGTACAGTCCAGACAGATCGCTCCATACATGAAAAACAGAGGACATACATAAATACACAATGTAACTACATAGACACAGGCATCGGGTGAAGCTTACGGAGACAGTGCCACTCAGAAGAGAAGAGGTACGGGGAGATCAGTTCAGTCCATAAGAGGATCGTTTAGGAGTCTGGCGACAGTGGAGAAGAAGCTGTTTTTGAGTCTGTTCGTGTGTGTTCTCAGATTTCTGTATCTCCTGCCCGATGGACTAGGTTGGAAGAGTGAGTAAGCCGGGTGGGAGGGATCTTTGATTATGCTGCCCGCTTTCCCCAGGCAGCGGGAGGTGTAGATGGAGTCAATGGATGTGAGGCAGGTTCGTGTGATGGACTGGGCGGTGTTCACGACTCTCTGAAGTTTCTTGCGGTCCTGGGCCGAGCAGTTACCATACCAGGCTGTGATGCAGCCCGATAGGATGCTTTCTATGGTGCATCAGTAAAAGTTGGTAAGAGTCAATGTGGACATGCCGAATTTCCTTAGTTTCCTGAGGAAGTATAGGCGCTGTTGTGCTTTCTTGGTGGTAGCGTCAACATGGGTGGACCAGGACAGATTGTTGGTGATGTGCGCCCCTAGGAATTTGAAACTGCTAACCATCTCCACCTCGGCCCCGTTGATGCTGACAGGGGTGTGTACAGTACTTTGCTTCCTGAAGTCAATGACCAGCTCTTTAGTTTTGCTGGCATTGAGGGAGAGATTGTTGTCGCTACACCACTCCACTAGGTTCTCTATGTCCCGCCTGTATTCTGACTCATCGTTATTCGAGATCCGGCCCACTATGGTCGTATCGTCAGCAAACTTGTAGATGGAGTTGGAACCAAGTTTTGCCACGCAATCGTGTGTGTATAGGGAGTAGAGTAGGGGGCTAAGTACGCAGCCTTGCAAGGCGCCGGTTTGAGGACTATTGTGGAGGAGGTGTTGTTGTTCATTCTTACTGATTGTGGTCTGTGGGTCAGAAAGTTGAGGATCCAGTTGCAGAGTGGGGAGCCAAGTCCTAGGTTTTGGAGCTTTGATATGAGCTTGGCTGGGATTATGGTGTTGAAGGCGGAGCTGTAGTCAATAAATAGGAGTCTGACGTAGGAGTCTTTGTTTTCGAGATGCTCTAGGGATGAGTGTAGGGCCAGGGAAATGGTGTCTGATGTGGACCTGTTGTGGCGGTATGAGAATTGCAGTGGATCGAGGCGTTCTGGGAGTATGGAGGTGATGCGCTTCATGACCAACCTCTCGAAGCACTTCATTACGACTGGAGTCAGGGCCACCGGACGGTAGTCATTGAGGCATCGGTAGTACAGCACTCCCTCGGTACTGACCCTCTGACAGTGCAGCACTCCCTCAGTACTGACCCTCTGACAGTGCAGCACTCCCTCAGTACTGACCCTCTGACAGTGCGGCACTCCCTCAGTACTGACCCTCTGACAGTGCAGCACTCCCTCGGTACTGACCCTCTGACAGTGCAGCACTCCCTCTGTACTGACCCTCTGACAGTGCAGCACTCCCTCGGTACTGACCCTCTGACAGTGCAGCACTCCCTCAGTACTGACCCTCTGACAGTGCGGCACTCCCTCAGTACTGACCCTCTGACAGTGCGGCACTCCCTCAGTGCTGACCCTCTGACAGTGCGGCACACCCTCAGTACTGACCCTCTGACAGTGCGGCACTCCCTCAGTGCTGACCCTCTGACTGTGCAGCGCTCCCTCAGTACTGACCCTCTGACAGTGCGGCACTCCCTCAGTACTGACCTTCTGACAGTGCGACACTCCCTCAGTACTGACCCTCTGTACTGACCCTCTGTAAGTCCTGAGGGAGTGCTGCACTGTTGAGAGGGTCAGTACTGAGGGAGCACTGCACTGTCAGAGGATGAGTACTGAGGGAGTGCTGCACTGTCAGAGGGTCAGTACTGAGGCAGTGCTGCACTGTCAGAGAGTCAGTACTGAGGGAGAGCCGCACTGTCAGAGGGTCAGTACTGAGGGAGTGCCGCACTGTCAAAGGGTCAATACTGAGGGAGTGCCGCACTGTCAGAGGGTCAGTACTGAGGGAGTGCCGCACTGTCAGAGGGTCAGTACTGAGGGAGTGCCGCACTGTCAGAGGGTCAATACTGAGGGAGTGCCGCACTGTCAGAGAGTCAGTACTGAGGGAGTGTTGCACTGTCAGAGGGTCAGTACTGAGGGAGTGCTGCACCGTCAGAGGGTCAGTACTGAGGGAGTGCTGCACTGTCAGAGGGTCAGTACTGAGGGAGTGCTGCACTGTCAGAGGGTCAGTACTGAGGGAGTGCCGCACTGTCAGAGGGTCAATACTGAGGGAGTGCTGCACTGTCAGAGGGTCAATACTGAGGGAGTGCCGCACTGTCAGAGGGTCAGTACTGAGGGAGTGCCGCACTGTCAGAGGGTCAGTACTGAGGGAGTGCCGCACTGTCAGAGGGTCAATACTGAGGGAGTGCTGCACTGTCAGAGGGTCAGTACTGAGGGAGTGCTGCACTGTCAGAGGGTCAGTACTGAGGGAGTGCCGCACTGTCCGAGGGTCAGTACTGAGGGAGCGCCGCACTGTCAGAGGGTCAGTACTGAGGGAGTGCCGCACTGTCAGAGGGTCAGTACTGAGGGAGTGCTGCACTGTCAGAGGGTCAGTACTGAGGGAATGCCGCACTGTCAGAGGGTCAGTACTGAGGGAGTGCCGCACTGTCAGAGGGTCAGTACTGAGGGAGTGCCGCACTGTCAGAGGGTCAGTACTGAGGGAGTGCCGCACTGTCAGAGGGGTCAGTACCGAGGGAGTGCTGCACTGTCAGAGGGTCAGTACTGAGGGAGTGCCGCACTGTCAGAGGGTCAGTACTGAGGGAGTGCCGCACTGTCAGAGGGGTCAGTACCGAGGGAGTGCTGCACTGTCAGAGGGTCAGTACTGAGGGAGTGCCGCACTGTCAGAGGGTCAGTACTGAGGGAGTGCCGCACTGTCAGAGGGGTCAGTACCGAGGGAGTGCCGCACTGTCAGAGTGTCAGTACCGAGGGAGTGCCGCACTGTCAGAGGGTCAGTACTGAGGGAGTGCCGCACTGTCAGAGGGTCAGTACCGAGGGAGTGCCGCACTGTCAGAGGGTCAGTACTGAGGGAGTGCCGCACTGTCAGAGTGTCAGTACCGAGGGAGTGCCGCACTGTCAGAGGGTCAGTACTGAGGGAGTGCCGCACTGTCAGAGGGTCAGTACTGA